>NC_091980.1:175424384-175744740 GCF_044704955.1 Pristiophorus japonicus | reverse complement strand
TACAGTTTAATTCTCATTTAGGAAGATCGAAACAGGAGTAGGCCACTCAGCCCCTCGAGTCATTTACTTCGATCATGGCTGCTCTGTACCTCAGCTCCATTTACACGCCTTTGCACCATATCCCTGGATAGATGACCTCGCAAAATATTTAACAATCCCAGCCTTAAAAGCTCCAATTGTCCCAGAATCCACAGCATTTTGGGGAGGGAGTTCCAGATTTTCACTACGCTCTAGGGAAAATGGGCTTCCTGATTTTGCTCCAGAATGGCTTGATCAGGTCCCCATATTCTTGATTTTCCCACCAGAGGAAATCATTTTTCTGTATCTACCCTAGTGAATCCTTTAAATATTTTGAACACCTCGATTAGATCTGATATGTCCTTACTATACAGTATAAATGCACACGAGGCCCATACTTGAGAGAAGGTCACTCTGTGACCAGTTACCTTAAGAGATGAAGGTGGGTGGAGCTTCCCCTTTTATACCTGAAAGTTCACGTTAGGAGTGTCGCCCACAGGTTCACCTCCTTGTGGTCAATGTTATCAAGGTGTACAACTTAGGTCAGCTTATACATGGGTTACAATGATAGTTGAAGACATGACATCACCTCCCCTCCAAAGTCTTATTGGGATCACAGGTTAAGTCTCTCTGGTGGTTTACGCTCCCTTGTAGAGCGCCTGAGTTGGGGTTCCGGTTGTTGGGCGCTGGCCTGAGTGTCTGCTGTTTGCAGTGCCTGTCCGGACTGCTCACAGTGACTGGGCTCTCCTCTACTTGGTTCCAGTATTTGGTCACCTGTGGTGGAGTAAACACTACGTTGTGTTCTTCCTCTGCTTCCTCTATGGGGTTGCTGAACCTCCTTTTAGTTTGATCCACGTGTTTGCAGCAGATTTGTCCATTGGTAAGTTTAACTACCAAAACCCTATTCCCCTCTTTGGCAATCACAGTGCCTGCAAGCCATTTGGGCCCTGCAGCGTAATTAAGGACAAAAACGGTGTCATTGACATCAATGCATCGCCACCTCACATTCCTGTCATGGTAGTCACATTGTAACTGAAGCCTGCTCTCAACAATTTCTTTCATAGTAGGGTGTATAAAGGATAACCTGGTTTTGAGCATCCTTTTCATTAGCAGCTCTGCGGGTGGAACCCCTGTGAGCGAGTGTGGTCGGGATCTATTGGCCAACAGGAGGCGTGATAAGTAGCTTTATAGAGAACCCCCTTGGATTGTGAGCATCCCCTGTTTGATTATCTGCACTGCTCGTTCCGCCTGGCCGTTTGAGGCAGGCTTAAACGGTACCGTTCTGACATTGTTGATTCTATTGTCTGCCATGAAGTCCTGGAATTCAGTGCTTGTGAAGCACGGGACATTGTCGCTGACCAAGACATCTGTTAGACCATGAGCGGCGAACAATGCCCATAGACTTTCTACCGTGGCAGAGGATGTGCTTGAATTTAAAATGGTACACTCAATCCATTTGGAGTAGGCGTCTACTACAACCAAAAACATTTTTCCCATGAAAGGACCTGCGTAGTCCACATGGATGCGTGTCCATGGCTTGGCGGGCCAGGACCAGGGACTAAGGGGGGCTTTCCTGGGTGCGTTGCCCAGCTGAGCACACGTGTTGCACCTGCGAACACAAAGTTCCAGCTCTGCATCGATCCCTGGCCACCAAACGTGTGACCTGGCAATTGCCTTCATCATGACAATGCCCGGGTGCTCATTGTGAAGTTCTCTGATAAACACCTCTCTGCCCATCTGGGGCATGACTACTCGGTTTCCCCACAGTAGGCAATCGGCCTGAATTGTGAGTTCATCCTTGCGCCTATGAAACGGTTTAAATTCCTCAGGGCATGCCCCATACGAGGCTGCCCAGACCCCATTCAGGACACATTTCTTAACTAAAGACAATAGCAGGTCTTTATTTGTCCAGACTTTAATCTGACGGGCTGTCACAGGTGAGCCTTCGCTTTTGAAAGCTTCAACAGCCATGACCATCTCAGCATCATGCTCAGTTGCCCCCTCAGTGGTGGCTAGTGGGAGCCTGCTAAGTGCATCAACACAGTTTTCAGTGCCTGGTCTGTGTGTAGTCATAGGCAGCTAACGTGAGTGCCCACCTCTGTATGCGGGCCGATGTATTCGCATTTATGGCCTTGTTGTCAGCCAAAAGGGACGTTAGGGGTTTGTGATCTGTATCCAGCTCAAATTTCCTGCCAAACAGGTACTGGTGCATTTTTTTACTGCATATACACATGCTAGCGCTTCCTTTTCTACCATCCCGTAGCCCCTTTCTGCCTGGGACAGACTTCTGGAGACATTAGCTACCGGCTGTAACTGACCATTGGCATTCACATGCTGCAACACACACCCAACCTCATAGGACATTAAAACAAGTTTCTTACACAGGTCATATAATGTTAACAGTTTGTTGGAACATAACAAATTGCGTGCTCTATCAAAAGCCCTTTCCTGGCTGTCCTCCCAAACCCAATCGCGACCTTTGCATAGGAGCATGTGTAGCGGCTCTAACAGCGTGCTCAATTTGGGAAGAAAGTTACCAAAATAGTTCAGGAGCCCCAGGAACAAACACAACTCCGTCGTGTTACGGGGTCTGGGTGCTCTCTGGATCGCTTCCGTTTTGGATGCAGTAGGTCTGATCCCGTCGGCTGCTACCCTCCTCCCCAGGAATTCTACCTCTGGAGCTAAGAAGACGCATTTCGCCTTTTTCAGTCGCAGCCCTACCCGGTCCAGTCTGCGTAGCACCTCCTCCAGGTTGTAAATGTGTTTTTCAGTATCGCAACCTGTGATGAGGATGTCGTCTTGAAAAACCACCGTCCTTGGAATCGACTTGAGGAGGCTTTCCATATTTCACTGAAAGATCGCGGCGGCCGAGCGAATCCCAAACGGACATCTGTTATACTCAAACAACCCCTTGTGTGTCGTGATGGTGGTCAGCTTCTTCGACTCACTCACCAGCTCCTGGATCATGTAAGCTGAGGTCAGGTCCAATTTTGAAAAAAGTTTGCCACCGGATATTGTCGCAAAGAGGTCCTCCGCTCTCAGTAGTGGGTACTGGTCTTGGAGTGACACCCGATGGATGGTGGCCTTGTAATCATCACATATCCTGACTGACCCATCCGCCTTGAGCACCGGCACGATCGGGCTCGCCCAGTCACTGAATTCGACTGGTGAGATGATGCCTTCCCTCAACAGGCGGTCCAATTCGCCTTCTATCTTTTCCCGCATCACGTACGGCACTGCTCTGGCCTTGTGGTGTACTGGCCTGGCATCCGGGTTTATGTGAATCACTACCTTGGCCCCCATGAAAATGCCGATGCCGGGTTGAAATAATGAGTTAAATTTGTCCAGGACCTGTGAGCATGATACTCGGTCCACAGAAGAAATTGCATTGACATCGCCCCATTTCCAGTTCATGACAGCAAGCCAACTCCTCCCCAGTAGTGCGGGACCGTCCCCCAGGACAATCAAGAGTGACAACCTGTTCTCCGAATCTTTGTGGGTGACGACTACTGTGGCGCTGCCTAGCACCGGAATGATCTCCTTTGTATATGTCCGTAGCTGTGCGTCAATCGGCAATAATTTTGGCCTCCTGGCCTTGGACACCCACAACCTTTCGAACTGTTTGTTACTAATCAGGGACTGACTGGCCCCCGTGTCTAGCTCCATTAATACTCGGATGCCATTGAGGAGCACTTTCATCATTATCGGTGGCGTCCTGGTATATGAACTGTATATGTGCTCCACATGAACTCGCTGAACTTCAGCTTCCAGCGATTTCCCCCAGTATTCATTTGGCCTCGTAGGGCTTACATCGGGCCCGTACTCCTCGTACATCAACCTAGCTGCAGGCTTCCTGCACATACGCGCCAAGTGACCACTGACATTGCAGTTTCTGCAGGTATATTGCTGATAACTGCAAGCTCTGGCTGGGTGTTTGCCTCCACACCTCCAGCATGAGCTGGAGGCCCCGTTGTTCGAAACAAAAGGTCCATTACCAGTCGATCGTCTCTGACTGTCTCTGTAACTGTCCTTAAGCGCACCATTAACAGGTGTTGATGGCCCCATTACTGGCCGCATTGTCCCTTGCGATGGCATGAATCGCCATTCAGCCAGCCATTGTCTCTGTTGAATTCCCCCTTTGGGTTCAACTACATGCTGGGGCATGTCCGATTGCCCTTGTCTGCCTAGAGAACTGTGTGCCATGTTAACAATGTTGACTCCCTGGTCGTTTGCCGCATTTGAGCCAAGATTTTTGTCATACATCATTCTGGTCTCTTCCTCCCCTGAGATAAATGTCTGGGCTATCAGAGCCGCCGCTTCCAAGGTCAAGTCTTTGGTCTCAATCAGTTTCCTGAAAACCCCAGCGTACCCGATGCCCTCAATAAAAAAGTCTCGCAGCATCTCCGCTCTGCATGCATCTGGGAACTTACATAGGCTCGCCAGTCGCCGGAGATCTGCCACCAAGTCTGGAACGCTTTGCCCTTCTCGCCGCCGGTGCATGTAAAACCGGTGTCTCACCATGTGCGTGCTGCTCGCCGGTTTAAAGTTTTCCCCGATCAACTTACTGAGCTCTTCGAATGTCTTGTCCGCCGGCTTCTCTGGCGCTAGAAGGTCCTTCATCAGGGAGTACGTCCTGGATCCACAAACCATCAGGAGATGAGCCCTGCGTTTGTCGGCCAAATCCTGTCCCAACCATTCCTTAGTGACAAAACTTTGCTGTAGTCTCAATAAAATCGGCCCAATCATCACCAACACAGTACCTCTTGTTTGTGCTACTAGTGGCCATGCTCATGTGGTTTAAATCCCAGTTTCTCGTCGCCAATTATATGTCCTTACTCTACAGTATAAATGCACACGAAGCCCATACTTGAGAGACGGTCACTCTGTGACCAGTTACCTTTATTACCAAGACCTCAAGCGATGAAGGTGTGTGGAGCTTCCCCTTTTATACCTGAAAGTCCAGGTTAGGAGTGTCTCCCACAAGTTCACCCCCTTGTGGTCAATGTTCTCAAGATGTACAACTTAGGTCAGCTTATACATGGGTTACAATGATAGTTGAATACATGACAAGATCACCCTCAATTTTCTATGCTCAAGGGAACACAAATCAAGTTTATGCAACCTGTCCTCATAATTTTACCCTCTAAGCTCTGGTTTCATTCTGGTGAATCTGTGCTGCAGCCATGGCCAATACCTCCTTCCTGATGTGCAGTACTCAAGAGCTGAAAGCAGTGCTCCCAATGTTGCCTGAATAAGGCTCTGTGCAGCTGAAAGACAGCTTCCTCTCTTTTGTAATCCAGCCCTCTTGGCATAAATCTCTTTGCTCCTCCATAGTCCCGGATTACTCACCCTTCCGAGCATATTTAAGATGTTACTACATAGAGCCCAAAGGAACTCCCACCTCAATGATTACTTCATAGTTGAAAGAATTGATTTAGTTTTGGTTCCTGGCATTCAGTTGGGCCAGGGGCTGGGAGGGAAAGGGGTCCAACCAATATAACTCTGGTCACAATCTTGTTTGGGGTGCTGTCCTAGGCTGGGACATCAGGGAAATCACTATTCAACCACGGAAGCCCTTGCCCATGCCTTTATCACCTCCAGAGTCAACAAGTCCAAAACTCTCCTCGGTGGTCTCCCATCCACCACCCGTTCTGAACATCCAAACTCTCTTGCCTGTATCCTAAGCTGCACTAGACCCTGCTCCCTTTACACCCTGTCCTCAGTATAACTCACTGTCAGCTGTGGCTCAGTGGGTAGCACTCATGCTTCTGAAGCAGAAGCTTGTAGTTTCAAGTCTCACTCCAGTGACATGAGTACAAAAATCTAGGTGTGGAATGCAGAGGGAGTGCTGCATTTTTGGAGGTGCTGTCTTTCGGATGAGACGTTAAACTGAGGCCTCATTTGCTCTCTCAAGTGTATGTAAAAGATCCCATGGCACTATTTCAAAGAAAAACAGCGGAGTTATCCCTGGTGTCCTGGCCAATATTTATCCCTTAATCAACATAACAAAAACAGATTATCTGGTCATTATCGCATTGTTGTATGTGGGAGCTTGCTTGTATGCAAATTGTCTGCTGCGTTTCCCAGTGACTTCGCTCCAAAAGTACTTCATTGGCTGTAAAGCGCTTTGAGATGTCAGGTGGTTGTGAAAGGCGCTATATAAATCCAAGTCTTTCTTTCTTTCATTGTCCTACATTGGCTTCTGGCTCCCCAATGCCTCAGATTTTAAATAGAAACATAGAAATTTACAGCGCAGAAGGAGGCCATTTCGGCCCATGGTGTCCGCGCCGGCCGACAAAGAGCTGCAAGGCCCTCGGTCAGCAGCCCTGAAGGTTACATATAAACCTATGAACAATGACGGAAAGGCAAAGAGCACCCAGCCCAACCAGTCCGCCTTACACAACTGCGACACCCCTTATACTGAAACATTCAACACTCCACCCCAACCGGAGCCATGTGATCTCCTGGGAGAGGCAAAAACCAGATAAAAACCCAGGCCAATTTAGGGAGAAAAAATCTGGGAAAATTCCAGGACACTCGAAATTAGTCCAGGAGATCACCCTGGCCGTATTCTATTCCCTGTAGTACTTACCATTATATCTGCGGCAATCAACAAAAGGTCATCCTGTCTAATCCCAATTACCAGCTCTAGGTCCGTAAGTGCCCATCCAACCATCTCTTAAAGTGCTCATACTTGTTTTAAATCCCTTCCACCCTCCTCAAATTCTCCATTCCTCTGCCTCATGCCTCTTGTGCATCCCCCCTTTCTTTGCTTCAACATTGGCAGTTGTGCCATAGAAACATAGAAAATAGGTGCAGGAGTAGGCCATTTGGCCCTTCGAGCCTGCACCACCATTCAATATGATCATGACTGATCATGAACTTCAGTACTCCATTCCTGCTTTCTCTCCATACCCCTTGATTCCTTTAGCCGTAAAGGCCACATCTAACTCCTTTTTGAATATATCTAACGGACTGGCCTCAACAACTTTCTGTGGTAGAGAATTCCACAGGTTCACAATTCTCTGAGTGAAGAAGTTTCTCATCATCTCGGTCCTAAATGGCTTACGCCTTATCCTTAGACTGTGACCCCTGGTTCTGGACTTACCCAACATCGGCAACATTCTTCCTGCATCAGAATTTTATATGTTTCTCTGAGATCCCCTCTCATTTTTCTAAATCCCAGTGAATATAAGCCTTCGATCCAGTCTTTCTTCATATGTCAGTCCTGCCATCCTGGGAATCAGTCTGGTGAACCTTTGCTGCAGTCCCTCAATAGCAAGAATGTCCTTCCTCAGATTAGGAGACCAAAACTGGACACAATATTCAAGGTGTGGCCTCACTAAGGCCCTGTACAACTGCAGTCAGACCTCCCTGCTCCTATACTCAAATCATCTCGCTACGAAGGTCAACATACCATTTGCCTTCTTCACCGCCTGCTGTACCTGCAATGACTGATGTACCATGACACCCAGGTATCGTTGCACCTCCCCTTTTCCTAATCTGTCACCATTCAGATAATATTCTGCCTTCCTGTTTTTGCCAACAAAGTGGATAACCTCACATTTATCCACATTATACTGCATCGGCCATGTATTTGCCCATTCACCTAACCTGTCCAAGTCACCCTGCAGTCTCCTAGTATCCTCCTCACAGCTCATACTGCCACCCAGCTTAGTGTCATCTGCAAACTTGAAGATATTACATTCAATTCCTTCGCCCAAATCATTGATGTATATTGTAAATAGCCGGGGTCCCAGCCCTGAACCTTGCGGTATCCTACTAGTTACTGCCTGCCATTCTGAAAAGAATCCATTTATTCCCACTCTTTGCTCCCTGTCTGCCAACCACTTAGGGCCCCTGCTCCAGAACTCCCTCCCTAAACTCCTCCAGCAATCTCATCTCCTTTAAGATCCTCATTAAACCCATCACTTTGACCAAGCTTTTGGCCTCTCTTCCTTTGGTTCATCCAGTTTTCGAAGTGCCACGTGATATTTTTTTTAAATTAATGGTGCTATATAAATGCAAGTTGTTGTTGCCTTACTTCCCCTTCCATGCTTTACCTATTGTTTTCCCTCATCCCTGATTCATCAGGATCACAGAAGCTGTTTTTTTAAGTAAAGCGACAACTTGCATTTATATAGCCTCAAGACGTCCCAAAGCAGTTTGCAGCCAATGAAGTGCAGTCACTGTTGTAATGTAGGAAACACGGCAGCCAATTTGCACACAGCAAGGTCCCATAAAAAGCAATGTGATGATTATCAGATCATCTGTTTTTCAGTGATGTTGGTTGAGTGATCAATATTTGCTAAGACGCTAGGAAGAACTCTCCTCTGCTCTTCTTCAAATAGTGCCATGGGGTCTTTTATCTCTACGTGAGAGGGCAGAGAGGGCCTCGGTTTAACACCTCATCCGAAAGATGGCACCTCTGACAGCGCAGTGAAGCCCCCTCAGTACTGCGCTGAAGTGTCAGTCTGGATTATGTGCCCACAACCTTCGAGGCGAGGGTGCTACCCACTAGGCCATAGCTGACACTTTGTATTATTGATTGAAACATTGAAATTCTTTCCAATTGTTTTTTAGGATCTATTTCTGGTATCAAAAACAGCAAAAAATTAGATCCTGAAAACCTGGGGTAAATTAGAAAATAAATTCAGTTCAAAACCTGATTTTATTTTGAACAACTGCTGATACTGAAGAAAATTAGCTTGGGTTTGAAAGACACAATTAATCTAAAAGATAACCTGCACCAGCATTTCTATGATTGTATATATTTTTTTATTAGTTCCTGGGATGTGAGCGTCGTTGGTAAGACCAGCATTTATTGGCAATCTCTAATTGCCCTTGAGAAGGTGGTGGGCCACCGCCTTGAACCGCTGCAGTCTGTGTGGTGAAGGTACTCCCACAGTGCTGTTAGGGAGGGAGTTCCCCGATTTTGACCCAGCGCCGATGAAGGAACGCGATATATTTCCAAGTCAGGATGGTGTGTGACTTGGAGGGGAACTTGCAGGTGATGGTGTTCCCATGCAGCTGCTGCCCTTGTCCTTCTTGGTGGTAGAGGTCGCGGGTTTGGGAGGTGCTGTCGAAGAAGCCTTGGTGAGTTGCTGCAATGCATCTTGTAGATGGTACACACTGCAGCCATGTGGTGGAGGGAGTGAATGTTAAAGGTGGTGGATGGGGTGCCAATCAAGCGGGCTGTTTTGTCCTGGATGGTGTCGAGCTTCTTGAGTGTTGTTGGAGCTGCACTCATCCAGGCAAGTGGAGAGTAATCCATCACACTCCTGACTTGTGCCTTGTGGAAAGGCTTTGGGGAGTCAGGAAGTGAGATACTTGCCACAGAATACCAGCCTCTGACCCGCTCTTATTGCCACAATATTTATGTGGTTGGTACAGTTAAGTTTCTAGTCAATGGTGACCCCCAGGTTGTTGCTGGTGGAGGATTCGGCGATGGTAATGTCATTGAATGTCATGGGGCGGTGGTTAGACTCTCGCTTGTTGGAGATAATCATTGCCTGGCACTTGTGTGGTGCGAAAGTTACTTGCCACTTATCAGCCCAAGTCTGAATGTTGTCCAGGCCTTGTTGTATGTGGGCATGGACTGCTTCATTATCTGAGAAGTTATGAATGGAACTGAACATCAGCGAACATCCCCAATTCTGACCTTATGATGGAGGGAAGGTCATTGATGAAGCAGCTGAAAATGGTTGGGCTTAGGACACTGCCCTCAGGAACTCCTGCAGCGATGTCCTGGGGCTGGGATGATTATTGGTGAGTAAGAGCTGCTTAAAAACACTGTCAACAACATCTTCCATCACTTTGCTGATGATTGAAAGTAGACTGATGGGGCTGTAAATGGCCGGCACAGCCAGGATGTTGTCGGGGCCCATAGCCTTTGTTGTATTCAGTGCACTCAGTTGCTTGCTGATATCATGTGGAGTGAATCGAATTGGCTGAAGACTGGCTTCTGTGATAGTGGGGACCTCAGGAGGAGGCCGATATGGATCAACCACTCTGCACTTCTGGCTGAAGATGGTTGCAAACACTTCAGCCTTGTCTTTTGCACTCGCATACTTGGCTCCGTCATCATTGAGGATGGGGATATTCATGCAGCTTCCTCCTCCTGTTAGATATTTAATTGTGCACCACTATTCACGACTGGATGTGGCAGGACTGCAGAGCCTTGATCTGATCCGTTGATTGTGGGGATCGCTTTGCCCTGTCTATAGCATGCTGCTTCTACTGTTTAGCATGCATGTAGTCCTGTGTTGCAGTTTCCCCAGGGTGGTACCTCATTTTTAGGTACGCCTGGTGCTGCTCCTGGCATGCTCTTCTGCACTCCTCGTTGAACCTGGCTTGATGGTAATGGTAGAGTGAGGGATATGCCAGACTATGAGGTTACAGATTGTGGTGGAATACAATTCTGCTGCTGCTGATGGTTCCACAGTGCCTCATGGATGCCCAGTTTTGAGCCGCTAGATCTGTTCTGAATCTATCCCATTTAGCACGGTGATAGTGCCACACAACACAATGGATGGTGTCCTCAGTGTGAAGACAGGACTTCGTCTCCACAAAGACTGTGCGGTGATCACTGCTACCAATGCTGTCATAGACAGATGCATCTGTGACAGGTAGATTGGTGAGGATGAGGTCAAGTAAGTTTGTCCCTTGTGTCGGTTCTCTCACCACCTGCTACAGGCCCAGTCTGACAGCTGTATCCTTCAGGACTCGGCCAGCTTGGTCAGTAGTGGTGCTACCGAGTCACTCTTGGTGACGGACATTGAAGTTCTCCACCCAGAGTACATTCTGTGCCCTTGCTACCCTCAGTACTTCTTCCAAGTGGTGTTCAACATAGAGGGTAACTGGTTCATCAGCTGAGGGAGGGCAATAGGTAGTAATCAGCAGGAGGTTTCCTTGCCCATGCTTGGCTTGAAGCTATGAGAATTCATGGGGTCCGGAGTCAATGTTGAGGGCTCCCCAGGCCACTCCCTCCCGACTGTATACCACTGTGTCATCACCACTGGTGGATCTGTCCTGACGATGGGACAGGACATACACAGGGATGGTGATGGAGGAGTCTGGGACATTGGCTGAAAGGTGTGACTGTGTCAGGCGAGACTGTGTCAGGCGATTGCTAGTCCCCAGATGTTAGTGAGGAGGACTTTACAGGGTTGACTGGGCTGGGTGTGCCATTTTCATGTCCAAAGCCGGTGCCGAGGTCGATGCCAGGTGGCCCGTCCGGTTTTATTCATCTTATTCTTTTCTGCAGTGGTTTGTTACAATTGAGTGGTTTGCTTGGTCATTTGAGAGGGCAGTTAAAAGGCAACCACATTGCTGTGGGTCTGGAGTCACAAATAGGCCAGACCAGGAAAGGACAGCAGATTTCCTTCCCGAAAGGACATTAGTGAACCAAATGAGATTTTATGACAATCCGGTAGTTTCATGGTCACCATTACTGACACTAGCCCTTTATCCCAGGTTTATTAATTAACCGAATTTAAATTTCCCAGCTGCCATGCTGAGATTTGAAGTCATGTCTCCGGATTATTGAATTACTAGTCCTGTAACTTAACCACTATGCCACCATTCCCATGTTTGCCTCATAACAAAAATATATTGCACTCAGATCCAGTTCATACAACTGTTAAGTGTCCTGTTAGAGAATTTTTTTGTTGAACAAATGGCTCCACCAAGGCATTTTGCATCAGATGTCAAACTCAAACCCACAGTGAATAGTAAATAAGCATTGGATAAAATACAGTCCCGATTTTAACCCAGCCCACCCAGCAGTAACACGGTGGAATTAGGATACGATTTTACACTTCATGTTGACTTCAATAGTATAAAAATATGACAAGTACAAATCAGATCAAATGAGCACTGCCATTTATGTTGAAGGATGAATTTCACAGCACCAGTGGTAACAGAGAGAGTGGTAACGCACTGTTGCCCAGAAGTCATCGATCGGATCTTCTGTTTCTGCCCCGCTGGTTAGGAAAGGTCCCTCTGGGCCTGCAATGCGAGAGCATCACCGGCCTGTATGGCCAGGCCCTGCCAGCACCCAGTAAAGTTGGTGGTCACTGGCACTGTCATGTATTTAACTGTCATTGTAACCCATGTATAAACTGACTAGTTGTACACTGTCATTGTCCACTAGGTGGTGAACTTGTGGGAGACACTCCTAACCTGGTCTTTCAGGGATAAAAGGGGAAGCTCCACCCACCTTCATCACTTGAGTGCTGGCGAATAAAGGTTATTGGTCACAGAGTGACCTTCTCTCAAGCATGGGCCTCGTGTGCATTTATACTGTATAGTAAGGACTTACCATTGGCGACAAGAAACTGGGGTTTAAACCACGCGAGCATGGCCACTAGCAGCACAGACGAGAGGTACTGTGTTGGGGATGATTGGGATGATTTTATTGAGAGACTACAGCAAAGTTTCTTCACTAAGGAATGGTTGGGACAGGAGCCGGCCGACAAATGCAGGGCTCATCTCCTGACGGTTTGTGGATCCAGGACGTACTCCCTGATGAAGGATCTTCTAGCGCCAGAGAAGCTGGCAGACAAGACGTTTGAAGAGCTCAGTAAGTTAATCAGGGAACACTTTAAACTGGCGAGCAGCATGCACATGGCGAGACACCGGTTTTATACGCACCGGTGGCGAGAAGGGCAAAGCGTTCCAGACTTCATGGCAGATCTCCGGCGCCTGGCGAGCCTATGTAAGTTCCCAGATACATGCAGAGCGGAGATGCTGCGAGACTTTTTTATTGAGGACATCGGGCACGCTGGGGTTTTCACGAAACTGATTGAGACCAAAGATTGACCTTGGAAACGGCGGCCTTGATGACCCAGACTTTTATCTCGGGGACGAAGAGACCAGAATGATGTTTGACAAAAATCTGGGCTCAAATGCTGCAAATGGACAGGGAGTCAATATTGTTAAAGTGGCACACAGATCTCCAGGCAGACAAGGGCAATCGGACATGCCCCAACATGTAGTCGAACCCAGAGGGGGAATTCAACAGAGACAATGGCTAGGTGATTCACGACATCGCAAGGGACAATGCGGCCAGTAATGGGGCCATCAACACCTGTTAATGGTGCACTTAAGGACAGTCATAGAGACAGTCAGAGGAGATCGACTGGTAGTATACCTTTTGTTTCCAACAACGGCTCATGTTGGAGGTGTGGAGGCACGCACCCAGCCAGAGTTTGCAGGTATCAGCAATATACCTGCAGCAATTGCAACGTCAGCGGTCAATTGGCATGTATGTGCAGGGAGCCTGCAGCTAGGCTGATGTACGAGGAGGACGGGCCCGATGTAAACCCTACGAGGCCAAATGAACACTGGGGGAAATCGCTGGAAGCTGAAGTTCAGCGAGTTCATGTGGAGCACATATACAGTTCATACACCAGCACGCTACCGATAATGATGAAAGTGCTCATCAATAGCATCCCAGTATCAATGGAGCTAGACACAGGGGCCAGTCAGTCCCTGATGAGTATCAAACAGTTCGAAAGGTTGTGGATGTCCAAGGCCAGGAGGCCGAAATTATCACCGATTGACGCACAGCTACGGAATACATAAAGGAGATCATTCCGGTGCTAGGCAGCGCCACGGTAGTCATGACCCACAAAGATTCGTAGAACAGGTTGTCACTCCCGTACTACTGGGGAGGAGTTGGCTTGCTGTCATGAACTGGAAATGGGGCGATGTCAATGCAATTTTTTCTGTGGAATGCGTATCATGCTCACAGATCCTGGACAAATTTGACTCACTATTTCAACCCGGCATTGGCACTTTCATGGGGGCCAAGGTAGTGATTCACATAAACCCGGACGCCAGGCCAGTACACCACAAGGCCAGAGCGGTGCCGTATGTGATGCGGGAAAAGATAGAATGCGAATTGGACCGCCTGCTGAGGGAAGGCATCATCTCGCCAGTTGAATTCAGTGACTGGGCGAGCCCGATCATGCCGGTGCTCAAGGCGGATGGGTCGGTCAGGATATGTGGTGATTACAAGGCCACCATCAATCGGCCCACTCCAAGACTAGTACCCGCTACCGAGAGCGGATGACCTCTTTGCGAGACTATCCGGTGGCAAACTTTTTTCAAAGTTTCATCTGACCTCAGCTTACATGACCCAGGACTGACTCGAAGAAGCTGACCACCATCACGACACAAAAGAGGTTGTTTGAGTACAACAGATGCCCGTTCGGGATTCGTTCGGCCGCCGCGATCTTTCAGCGAAATATGGAATGCCTCCTCATGTCGATTCCAAGGACGATGGTTTTTCAAGATGACATCATCATCACGGGTTGCGATACTGAAGAACACCTCCGCAACCTGGAGGAGGTGCAACGCAGACTGGGCCAGGTAGGGCTGCGACTGAAAAAGGCGAAGTGCGTCTTCTTAGCTCCAGACGTAGAATTCCTGGGGAGGAAGGTGGCAGCAGACGGGATCAGTCCTACTGCGTCCAAGACGGAAGCGATCCAGAGAGCACCCAGACCACGTAACACGACGGAGCTGCGTTCATTCCTGGGGCTCCTGAACTATTTTGGTAACTTTCTTCCCAAATTGAGCACGCTGTTAGAGCCACTACACGTGCTGCTATGCAAAGGTCGCGAATGGGTCTGGGGGGACAGCCAGGAAAGGGCTTTTGATAGAGCACGCAATTTGTTATGTTCCAACAATCTGTTAACGCAATATGACCCATGTAAGAAACTTGTTATAACATGCGATGCGTCGTCCTATGGTGTCGGGTGTGTGTTGCAGCATGTGAATGCCAATCGTCAGTTACAGCCGGTAGCTTATGCCTCCAGAAGTCTGTCCCAGGCAGAAAAGGCTACGGGATGGTAGAAAAGGAGGCGCTTGCATGTGTATATGCGGTAAACAAAATGCACCAGTACCTGTTTGGCAGGAAATTTGAGCTGGAGACAGATCACAAACCCCTAACGTCCCTTTTGGCTGACAACAAGGTCATAAATGCAACTGCATCGGCCCGCAGATAGAGGTGGGCACTTACGTTAGCCGCCTATGACTACACAATTCGGCACAGACTGGGCACCGAAAACTGCGCCAATGCACTCAGCAGGCCCCCACTAGCCACCACTGAGGGGGCTACCGAGCATGCTGCTGAGATGGTCATGGCTGTTGAAGCTTTTGAAAGTGAAGGCTCACCTGTGACAGCCCGTCAGATTAAAGTCTGGACAAATAGAGACCCGCTAGTGTCTTTAGTCAAGAAATGTGTCCTGAATGGGGACTGGGCAGCCACGTACGGGGCATGCCCTGAGGAATTTAAACCATTTCACAGGTGCAGGGAGGAACTCTCGATTCAGGCCAATTGCCTACTGTGGGGAAACTGTAAGGGGTGGTTTGCAGGGGGTCAGCTTTTCCTTCTGACCTTATATGAGCGGTTCCGAATCGCTCCCACACCCTTGGTTCTAGACACTGGAATTATGAAGGGACTGTGACAGACTTGGACAGACAATCGGTTTCAAGGTAGGAAGCAGGTATGGCTTTATTGTGTTTAAAAAGTAAAAGGCACACCTTTAATAACACACACACAGACCAATACACACTGAAGGGTACAACACATTGAATAAAATGTCAAATTACAGCCTGTGGGGAAAAGAATACAGCTTAAACTCTAAATGGGGTAAAAAGGAAAATGCAGATACACTTACACAAATTATCCCAGCCTCCCACCTCCCAATTCCCCTAACTAATTAAGTTATAGCTCTGAGGTTTCAGGGGCTATGCTCACCAATCCCTTTAGACAGTTGCCGGTGAATCACGGTTTCGGGGTTCGCTGCACTTGGCCTTCTAGGCGAGCCGCACCCCGGACGGAGGAGAGGACTTCGGACTGCGTAGTCTTCAGTTGGGTTGCGTCCGTTGATGCGGTAAGTTGCGTTTCGGATGTATGGGATAAGTACCCACTTTCTTTGGTTTTAGTTAGTCCTTTTAGGTAATTTCTCACCCGTTGGTCGTTCAGAAGTAGATTGCAGAGTGGAAATAAATGTCGATTCTTCGGGTTTTGCTGAGTTGGTTTTGATTGGTCGTTTCGCTGGTTGTAATAGCCCGGGTAAGTCAATTTGGTTGCTGACAACCTTCCATTTCATGGGCCTCGTGCTCAGTCGGTCCTTGACGATTTCTTGTAGGTTCCTTCACGACTCCATTTCTTCACTCCACTGCTTGTGTCTGTCTGTGTTCTGTTCGTGTCTGTGTTCTGTTCGAGTCTGTGTTCTGTTCGAGTCTGTGTTCTGCAAGTCTTTCCTTGTAAAACTGGGGGATAGATATATCCCCAAAAAAAGGCTCCGTTATCTCCCATCAAATCTCTTGGGCTCTGTTTAAACTGTTCTGTCCATTGATTTTCAAATGTCTCCTTTGTCAGCAGTAACTCGATTAGGATGTGAGAATGTGCTATCACTGGTTTTGCATTGTTTTAGGATTGTCCAGTTTCTTGACCATGATTTCCATTGTGCTTGATTGGGTAATTCGATTATCTCTTAGAGGGTGAATAGCCTGGGGTCCTTAATACACGAATTTGCTTCAGAGGTTGGCCCCACCTCCTGTATTTGGTAACTGTTTTTCGCAGACAAAATGTTGTAGAATCTTAAAATTGATATGCTCCTTCCCATAGATGTTTAGGGGATCTCAAGCTTCTGTAATTTAGGTCCATTTTGAATTCCCTTTCCTATGAGTCCAAACACTGGGGGGGGGGGGGGCGGTCTCCATGAATGCATCCCCTTTTATCCCCCGCAGGCTTTGTCTGCCCCTTTAAACTCATTTTAAAAGCCCAGAAAGGGATTCTTCTCCTCTGCAGGGGAAAGGTACCTGGAATCTTTGCGAGATATTGGTAAATTCTACATTCCCCCCTGTATGGTATCATCTTCGAGGTGAGCAAAGTTCCTGACTCCCAAGAGATAACCTTCCCCGTAAATTAGCTAAACTAATACCCAAAATGCATTACACTTATGCACCATTACCATAGATACACACTTTTCCCTTTACAGGTACAAACTTTTTACATTTACACCCTCCCAGCTTACATAGAAACATAGAAAATAGGTGCAGGAGTAGGCCATTCGGCCCTTCTAGCCTGCACCACCATTCAATGAGTTCATGGCTGAACAACAGCTTGGAGGGGGTTCAATCACTACAATTGCATTTCAGCACAGTTACATTTCATTTCTGTTACATTATATTCACCAGCATATAGGCAACGTACAACCACTTTACAGAAGGAAAAAAAAATAGATTAAAATTAAACAATATCAATTGGTCTCCTGAGGTTTGTCCATCACCAGGTAATGTCTGGATCCTGCCCTTGAGAACTGCTCTCAGGCTGGCTGACACACAAGACAAACTCAAAATAATCACCTAAACCTTACTGCAACATTACCCTCAATTCTAAACTAAATCTTAAAATGTAAAATGGTGCAGTCAGCTGCCTTAAACTAAAATTAGAGCTATGTACAATCGCCACCCGTCTCCGGGTGTCCTGGTTAGTCCCTGTCAGGCCCATGCCTTGTGCGGCCTGATAGCCGCCTGGATGCTAGGGTTTCCCTGCAGCCGGTGAGCTGGAGACCCTTTTCTCTGGGACAGCTCGTTGCTACTGCTCATGTGAGACCCTCACCGCTGGAGGCGGCTGGCTGGTGGTCCCTACTCTGAGCGGCCTCTGTACTTCTGACCTTCGGCCTTTCCTGTTGGGCTGCCCTTCTCCTAGGGTAGAATCGCTGAGGCTCAGATGCCGGTGACCACGGTATCTTTGGCCGTGGTGTACGGAGGGTCCTTCTCAGGGCTTGGGTTATTGGGGGTGCGTCCGAATCCCAAGCGATGGGTGAGATAGCCCCTCCAGTACTGCAATTCACCGCACCTATAGGCACGGTTTCTGAGCCTGCCACATTCCCTGTGGGCCCTCCGCCATCGGGAGCGGCCAACGGAGGGTCCCTGTCCTGAGGACGGTTCACCCCTCCCGGCTGCCCTCTGTGCTTGGCTGACCCTGGGTTGTACAGCTTGCACTGGTTGATGTGGAACCACTTAGTACGGCGGGGCAGCTTTATGGCATAGACCATCGGGCTTGCCTTGTCCACAATGCTGTATGGCCCCATATATAATGCTTCAAAAACCCCGACCCGAGCATAGTTCCTCACCATGACCTGGTCCCCTATCTCCCATTCGTGGTGTTTGCTGGGTTCTAGCAGCAATCGGTTACTCCGATGCTGTCTGCCCATGTTACTAGCAGCCTGCCAGTGAATCTGTTTGAGGTGTTCAAACAGGTTCCTGACAAACTGGTCCCGGTTCACCTCTCTGAGCTGACCTTCTGTGAGCACCGGGGCTAGGACATGGGTGGGGGTCCGCATGATCCGGCCAGTCATGAGCTCGTGTGGGGAATACCCGGTGCTCTTTGACTGGCTGGCTCGGATCCCCATTAGGACCAACAGTAAGACCTCCACCCACTTTTGGGGTGAGTCTCCCGTTTCCTTCCGCAGCCTTTCTTTAATGGTGCGGTTTAAACGCTCCACAATGCCCGATGACTGTGGATTGTGGGCAACGTGCCATTTCCCCTCAATGCCGAGCACCTTAAGAGTTGCCTGCATTACCTGCCCGGTGAAATGGCTCCCCTGGTCCGACTCCACATACTGTGGGAGTCCCCACCGGGTGAACACTTCCCTCACTAAAATCTTAGCTGTCCCTAGTGCGGTGGCTGTTCGGCAGGGGAAGGCTTCAACCCATTTTGAGAACACGTCCACCAGGACTAGGCAGTATTTGTAGCCTCCCTGGGCGGTGGGTAGGGGCCCGATGTAGTCAATTTGGATTGACTGCCATGGTCCCTCTACCCTCCTGACGTGTCCTAGGGACACCTTCCTTTTCTGGGGGTCAGGGTTGTTCGCAGCACACAACAGGCAGTTCGCACAGAACTCGCGGACGTCCTCCCTGAGTCCCGGCCACCATCCTGCCTGTTCCACCCGTTGCCAGGTGGTCTCAGGCCCGGGGTGTCCCGTTCCTGGACCCTCATGGGCCAGTTTTAGGAATTCCCTCTGGTGCTGCTGTGGCACGACCCATTGTCCCTCTTTAAACAGCATGCCCTCCTTAACGGTAATGGCTGCTGTGTCGTACGGACCTTCTACTCTCTCTCCTCTAGCTCGCGCATTCAGGACAGCTTTCATAACTGGGTCCTGTGCCTGAACTGTTTTTAAGTCCGGGGCCAAAGCTATCCCTGCACTCTCTGCTGCCGTGTTCTTATTTGAAATGTCCAGCACCGTGAAAGTGGTCGCAGATGCTGGAATATTCCCTATGAGATCCGCTACGGCTGCTACAGTGGGTGCACAGGCAGGGATATTCTTATTTAGTACTCGATAGTCCATGGTGGCCCTCCATGAGTTGTGGAGAGTTCACATGGGTTTCTATCGGTCTTAACACCCCTTGCTCTACCAGTGATCCCAGTGCCGTTGTCAGGTCTGCCTCTGCCTCCCTGGGGAAGTTATATTGCTTTTGTGGTCGGGTCATGGGGTCCCCTACTATACTAACTTCCACCCCTGTTACCCTACCACAGTCATGTTTGTGGGTGGCGAATGCTGCAAGGTGTGCCCGTACATATGCCTGGTACTCCACTGGGGTGTTACTGACCAGTAATTCCAAGTCATAACCCTCCTTTGGCGTCACGGTACACAACGTTCCCTTGGCCCCTTTTTCTGGGATCACCGCCACCTCACCTTCCCTGTCAGTCACTATGGCTCCCCATAGACAGTGGTTCCTGAGATCCACTAGGATCTGGTGGCCAATGATAAAATCAGCCCCCAGGATCCCTTTTCCCTTCTGCTCCCATTTCATCAGGACACACTTCCATTTGGTTTTGAGTGTCCCTAACTGAATGGTGAGCGGGATGGAAAACGAACCAGTTTGCTCATTGCCTGTGAACCCCACTAGACTGTACGGGACCCCGTTCGATAGAGGTGAGGTAGCTGGGTTATCTGCATATACAAGGGTGCTGGAAGCACCAGTATCTAGCAGGTAGGTCCCTTTCATTTTCTCCACCTCCATCGTAACGCACGGTCTCTTCCAGGCATCGTACTCTAGGGAACACAGGTACACAGGCTGCGCTGGCTCTAGTCATGCATCTGGGTGGGTTGGAGCAGACGGTTTTACCGTACCGGCTACTGCACCAGTTGCGACAGCTACTGCTCCCTGTCCATTTATGAGTGTCTGTAGGGCGGCTACGAGTGTCTCATATGAGTCGGGTGTTCCTGCCCCGGTCTTACGGGCTGGGGCTGGAGTGGCCTTTCCCTTAGTCTCTTTCCATGGGTTCCTACAGTCCTTCCTCCAGTGCCCACTTTTCCCACACCCAAAACACTCGCCCCCTTTGTGGGGAGGGTTCCCACCTTCCTGATGCTACTCTCTCTTGCCTTGTCTGGATTTAATCTCATGGACCCTCCCTTTAGAGGAGAGCTCCTCTGTCCCTCTACCATTCCGGTAAGCCAGTGTCAACTGTCTGACCACTGTCTCCTCGGTGGTTCTGGGATCTCTTGGATCGAACCGGACCTCGGCTTTTGCCTTTACTCCAGGTAGGCTGTTTGCCACTAGGCTGCGGAGCCAGTGAGCCAGCTCGTTAGGGTTCAGGTGGGCCCGGTCAAGAACCCCACTACAGGCCCTTTCGTAGACCGGCCACAACCTGTCGGCGAAAGCCTGTGGAGTCTCCCCATCGAGCTGCACTGTTTTCTCCATTCGGGAGAAAGGACTCCCGTCGTTCATACCCATGGCCTCTAGAACCTCCTCCTTAACCGTAGCGTACGTGTTTCGCCCCTTTCTGCTGTCTGCAGAGAGGGAATGGCACAGCTTGGTGTCTAGCGAGAAGAGCAACAGCTTAGCCTGCTCTGAATCATCGCACCCGTTAATATCTCCTGTGTGTTCCACTTCCAGGAAGTGTACTGAGGGATCCCCCTGTTGGGTGAGCTTACTTAGGTGGCCTATCATAGCCCTCAGTTTTTGGGTGTCATGGGGGACTACGAAGTTGCTTTCTAGGGGTCCTGCTGCCCCATTGGCATCAGGCGGGCCAAACTTCTGCTGCCGGACCGGGTGCATTGGCCCTGGTTCCGGCCCTTCTTGTATTGGTTCATCCTCTTCCCCCTGCTGCCAAGCCGAGTTAAAACTCGGGGCTGCCTGTGTTGGTAGTTCGCAATCCTTGCCTGCCCTGCACTCTGGCTGACACCCATGCTGCCCCGGGCCATTCCTGGGAGTTACAGGCAGTGACTGAGGGGTTTCTCCTTGCCCAACCAGGTGTTCCTGGGCTAAACCCAGGTTTATCAGGCACACCATGCCTTTAGCCCGGGATAGAGCAAGGTTCAAGCTTTGGATCTGCTGCTGGCAGGGGCCGTGGTCTCCTGCCTCAAATTCCCTGGTACTGGCTACCTTATAGACTACCTGAGTGTCTCTCACCTTCTCCCCGTACTCTTTAACTTGCTTGGTGAGGCAGGAATTCTCTTCCCGCAATGCCCGTTCGCTATTCTTGGCTTCAATAATCTGACACTGTAAAAGGTCCAGTTGGGTTTTGTGCCTTTCTTTAGTGAGCTCTCTACTTTCCTTTAACTGTCCCACCTCTGTCCACAGCCTTTCCCCGACTGTGGCCCTTGCGCTGGACCTCTCTTCTGCCTGTCTCAATACTTCCTTTAATTTCTCATTCTCCTCATCTAGAAGCCGGATCTGTTGCTGAAGGCAAATTAGCCAAGTGGCCTTCTCTATCGACTTTTTATGGTCCTTGCTCTCGGTCCATTGAGCTGCAGCATCTTCTGGGCGCTCAGCATACAATAGATCGAGTACCCACTCCTTAGCCACATTTACCCTCTTAAACACATACGAGGAAATCCCCTCTTCCATTTTGCATCGTTTCCTGAAACCAGTCTCTCTCTTATCACGTCCCTTGTACCAGTGTCCCATCTGGGTCGCCATGTGTAAGGGGTGGTTTGCAGGGGGTCAGCTTTCCCTTCTGACCTTATATGAGCGGTTCCGAATCGCTCCCACACCCTTGGTTCTAGACACTGGAATTATGAAGGGACTGTGACAGACTTGGACAGACAATCGGTTTCAAGGTAGGAAGCAGGTATGGCTTTATTGTGTTTAAAAAGTAAAAGACACACCTTTAATAACACACACAGACCAATACACACTGAAGGGTACAACACATTGAATAAAATGTCAAATTACAGCCTGTGGGGAAAAGAATACAGCTTAAACTCTAAATGGGGTAAAAAGGAGAATGCAGATACACTTACACAAGTTATCCCAGCCTCCCACCTCCCAATTCCCCTAACTAACTAAGTTATAGCTCTGAGGTTTCAGGGGCTATGCTCACCAATCCCTTTCGACAGTTGCCGGTGAATCACGGTTTCGGGGTTCGCTGCACTTGGCCTTCTAGGCGAGCCGCACCCCGGATGGAGGAGAGGACTTCGGACTGCGTAGTCTTCAGTTGGGGTGCGTCCGTTGATGCGGTAAGTTGCGTTTCGGATGTATGGGATAAGTACTCACTTTCTTTGGTTTTAGTTAGTCCCTTTAGGTAATTTCTCACCCGTTGGCCGTTCAGAAGTAGATTGTAGAGTGGAAATAAATGTCGATTCTTCGGGTTTTGCTGAGTTGGTTTTGATTGGTCGTTTCGCTGGTTGTAGTAGCCCGGGTTTGTCAATTTGGTTGCTGACAACCATCCATTTCATGGGCCTCGTGCTCAGTCGGTCCTAGACGATTTCTTGTAGGTTCCTTCACGACTCCATTTCTTCACTCCACTGCTTGTGTCTGTCTGTCTTCTGTTCGTGTCTGTGTTCTGTTCGAGTCTGTGTTCTGCAAGTCTTTCCTTGTAAAACTGGGGGATGGATATATCCCCAAAAAAAGGCTCCGTTATCTCCCATCAAATCTCTTGGGCTCTGTTTAAACTGTTCTGTCCATTGATTTTCAAATGTCTCCTTTGTCAGCAGTAACTCGATTAGGGTGTGAGAATGTGCTATCACTGGTTTTGCATTGTTTTAGGATTGTCCAGTTTCTTGACCATGATTTCCATTGTGCTTGATTGGGTAATGCAATCATCTCTTAGAGGGTGAATAGCCTGGGGTCCTTAATACACGAATTTGCTTCAGAGGTTGGCCCCACCTCCTGTATTTGGTAACTCTTTTTCGCAGTCAAAATGTTGTAGAATCTTAAAATTGATATGCTCCTTCCCATAGATGTTTAAGGGATCTCAAGCTTCTGTAATTTAAGTCCATTTTGAATTCCCTTTCCTATGAGTCCAAACACTGGGGGGGGGGGGTCTCCATGAATGCATCCCCTTTTTTCCCCCGCAGGCTTTGTCTGCCCCTTTAAACTCATTTTAAAAGCCCAGAAAGGGATTCTTCTCCTCTGCAGGGGAACGGTACCTGGAATCTTTGCGAGATATTGGTAAATTCTACAAAACTGTATAGTCATGCCCCTTTTGGGCAGAGAGGTGTTCATCAGAGAATATCATGATGAAGGCAATTGCCAGGTCACACGTTTGGTGGCCAGGGATAGATGCAGACCTGGAACTTTGTGTTCGCAGGTGCAACACGTGTGCCCAGCTGGGCATTGCGCCCAGGAAAGCCCCCCTTAGCCCCTGGTCCTGCCCGGCAAGCCATGGTCACGCTTCCATGTGGACTACGCAGGTCCTTTCATAGGAAAAATGTTTTTGGTTGTAGTAGACGCCTACTCCAAATGGATCGAGTGTGACATTTTAAATTCAAGCACATCCTCTGCCACGGTAGAAAGTCTATGGATAATGTTCGCCGCCCATGGTCTACCGGACGTCTTGGTCAGTGACAATGGCCCGTGCTTCACAAGCACTGAATTCCAGGACTTCATGGCAGGCAATGGAATTAACCATGTCAGAACGGCACCGCTCAAGCCGGCCTCAAACGGCCAGGCAGAACAAGCAGTGCAGATAATCAAACAGGGGATGCTTAGAATCCAAGGGGGTTCCCTACAAAGCCGCTTATCACGCCTCCTGTTGGCCGACAGATCCCGACCACACTCGCTCACAGGGGTTCCACCCGCAGAGCTGCTAATGAAAAGGACGCTCAAAACCAGGTTATCCTTTATACACCCCACCATGAAAGAAATTGTTGAGAGCAGGCGCCAGTCACAATGTGACTACCATGACAGGAATGCGAGGGCACGAGGTATCGATGTCAATGACCCTGTCTTTGTCCTCAACTACGCTGCAGGGCCTAAATGGCTCGCAGGCACTGTGATTGCCAAAGAGGGGAATAGGATTCTGGTAGTTAAACTTACCAATGGACAAATCTGTCGCAAACACGTGGATCAAACAAAAAGGAGGTTCAGCAACCCCATAGAAGAAGCAGAGGAAGAACATGATGTAGAGCTCACTCCACCACAGGTGACCGAACACTGGAACCAAGTGGAGGAGAGCCCAGTCACTGTAGGCAGTCCGGACAGGCCTGAGGCACCGCAAACAGCAGACACTCAGATCAGCGCCCAACAACCGGAGCCCGAACTCAGGCGCTCTACAAGAGAGCGTAAACCACCAGAGAAACTCAACCTGTGATCCCAATAAGACTTTGGTGAGGAGGTGATGTCATGTATTCAACTGTCATTGTAACCCATGTATAAACTGACTAGTTGTACACTGTGAGAACATTGACCACTAGGTGGTGAACTTGTGGGAGACACTCCGAACCTGGTCTTTCATGTATAAAAAGGGAAGCTCCACCCACCTTCATCACTTGAGTGCTAGCGAATAAAGGTTACTGGTCACAGAGTGACCTTCTCTCAAGCATGGGCCTCGTGTGCATTAATACTGTATGGTAAGGACTTATCAGGCACCACTGTAGTCCTTAGATTGGAGCTTGGTCAGTAGCCCTTTTATATTCTTCGACCTGAAGTAACGTGAGACAGGTTGCAAGAGGCTTCTGGTTGTCAGAGGAAGCCTGACTAAGGAGCTGGGTGCGGTGGTGTTGTGGTTCTGTTACTGTACTCGTGATCCAGAGGCCTTGACTAATAATCCAGCCAGAATGTGAGTTCAAATCCTACCTCAGCAGTTTGAGAATTAGAATTCAGTTTTTTTTAAAAGCGAATAAAAAGCTGGTACCGGTAAGAGGTGACCATAAAACGGTCAGATTGTCCCAAAAACCCAACTGGTTTACTCATGTTCTTTAGGAGAAGGAAACCTGCAGTCCTTACCCGGTCTGGCCTATATATGACTCCTGTCCCATACTGACGTGAATGACTCTTAAGTGTCCTCTGAGCCATTGAGCCATTGGGCTAGACTTTCCCTAAAGCCCCTCGCCACCCAGAAAAACTGCTAACTGAAATTAATGCTGGCAAAACTTTCCATTATAAAAGTAAAAAACACCGCCTGCGAGAAAATTGAATCTTGCACCAATATTCTCGCCGGTTTCAGGCAAAACTAGGTGAAACGGACAGTTCTTACCAGAATGGACGGTAAGTATTTAAATTTAGTCCGAGGCTACAGTTGGGCCTAGGGAGGGGGGAAATCTCAAAAAATATTTTTTCAGTTAAACAAAAAATAAAAAGTTATAAAACATTCTCAAGATACTTTTTAAAGTAATCGCCATTTTAGAATTTTTAAAATAATTTAAAAAAACCTTTAACTTAGCTTTCTTTGCAGGGCGCTCACCTGCCGCCCTGCTCCGGCAGCTTTTTATGGGCAGTTTCCTCAGCGGTGTGTATGGGCCAAACTTAGATCCTGCCGGTTTTCTTGGCAGTGCACGTGGGCGGTTTGCTACCCAGTGGTCTTTTCAAAATGTGGGCTGAATTCTTTAAAAAATAAAGAAGAAATTTTCGCTGGTGGTTTTTCATCAAAAAACAGCTGTACCGCCGAGAAAACCACTGAAAATGAAGGCGAAAGTCTAACCCAATGAGTTGCATCAAGGATGGACAATAAATGCCAGCATTTCCAGCGACGCCTACATATCGAGATGTAACATCTAATTTTCATGTTAGAGAATTAAGAACTGATTGCGTATTATGCATATCTAAAAGAAAAAGACTTATATTTATATAGCGCCTTTCACGACAATTGGACGTCTCAAAGTGCTTTATAGCCAAGGAAGTACTTTTGAAGTGTAGTTACTGCTGTAATGTGGGAAATGCAGCAGCCAATCTGCGCACAGCAAGCTCCCACAAACAGCAATGTGATAATGACCAGATAATCTATTTTTGTTGTGTTGATTGAGGGATTTTTATTGGCCAGGACACCGAGGATAACTCCCCTGTTCTTCTTCGCAATAGTGCCATGGGATCTTTTACATCCACTTGAGAGGGCAGATGAGGCTTCGGTTTAACATCTCATCCGAAAGATGGCACCTTCAACAATGAAGCACTCCCTCTGCACTGCACTACAGTGCCAGCCTAGATTTTTGTACTCAAGTCCCTGGAGTGGGACTTGAATCCACAACCTTCATGACTCAGAAGCGAGAGTGCTAATCTCTGAGCCACAGCTGACACACATATAAGGTGTGTCTAACGTCACAATGCGCATGGGTGACTGCAGTTTACGGAGAGTTCACCCCATGACGGGTGAATTTAATCAACTTGGCAATTCAACCGGGTCTGACAGCATCACCGTGGTGACAGAAACAGCTTACTACCAGAGAGAATGTCGCCAAATACTGTAGCATCAGCGTGATGTTCCCGAGCCACCACAGGGGAATGTGACAAATGGCATGAAGATTGTTTCAGATCTAATACATGTGGTGTTATCAAATCAAGGCTGTGTCATTGCAGCAATAATTCAATCTGAAACTCATTTTTGCAGGACTCAAAATTCGGGCCTCGCTGCATTTTATTGTCAAATCAAAAAAGGTTTGTTTTTGTTATAAAATCTATATTTTGAAGTCTGACTTTAGCTATTAGCTGAGGGAATGTTACTCTTCAGAGAGTTGTGCTGCCTCGGTTTAATTTGCTGAGTTCTGATATTGCACAATCTCTCAAATCATTCAACATAAAATGATTGAATGCACTGTTTGGCATGTGAGCCAATCACAATGAGCAGGAGGATCGCTCATTCTGCCATTGGTCTGTGCTCAATGAGCTGGGGCATTACAATCAGCCTCAGCACACCTCCCTATGCTCGAGAAGCAAAAGTAGTCAGCCATAGTTCCCACTCCTGGTTGCCGTCCAACAACCCACTGCAAGAAAGTAGGTGCGGGTGTACATGTGCACGAGGGATAAGGTCAGCCATGGCATCTTCCACAGTCAGATAGCCTGCAGCACTCTCTCTTTAAGTTCACACAAGAAGATTGGCCACTTGGATGGGATAGGACATCGGGCTAAAAATTCAGTTTGAGGCGTTGACACAGCCTGGTCGGTAACTTTACCGACGAAGTTTTCCGCCTCCAATCGGGATATTCATTTTTAGCACCTCAAGAGGGGAGTGGAGTGCTAACTGAAGCATTCCACACTCCTCTCAGGGTGCTAATGGGGCAGAGCGCAGGGGCGCTACTGAAATTAATGTGATATATTCTTTACAATATCACTAAGCACACTACACACAAGATGGCTCTACACAAACTTGTCATGTGACCCTGTCACATGATCCTTTTATTATATCAGCAGTTGCATTACTACAGTAGTCCACTAGGTGGTGCAGTAGTCCACTAGGGGGAGCTCTCTATTACAGTTGAGGTGCGAGGATACCTGCAACCTAACGCCTAAAGAGGAGGTGAGGTGGACCAGGCAAAATCTGCAAGGAACTGGAAGAAACATTCGCAACAGTCTTCCAGAGATCAGAAAGGTAAGTAACTGCAAATAAAATGCAATCTGAACACTTACCTGGTCAGTCCTTCAGATATCCTCTTTGCAGTGCCTGCTTTCCCTGTCGGGAGCAGCGCCAGGCGCTACTGCAAGCAGAAGCAGTCAATTTGGTGAACGAGGTGCCACCAAATGGATGGCGCTAGAGTGCGCAGTGCTATAGGATAGCGCCACAGCTAAACCATCAAGGAAGTTGGCGGCAGGCTGTCATAGCGCAGTGCTCGGGCGGTAGGTGCTTCGTGGTCTGCTAGTGCCCCTCTCGGGCGCTAACCGGTGGCACTAAGCCAACGAATTTTTAGCCCATAGAATTTTACAGCGCGGAAACAGGTCATTCGGCCCAACAGGTCCATGCCGGTGTTTATCCTCCACATGAGCCTCCTTCCACCAGACTTCACCTAACCCCATCAACATATCCTTCTATTCCCTCACGTACTTATCTAGCTCCTCCTTAAATGCATCTACGCTATTCATCTCAACCACTCCTTGTGGTAGCGAGTTCCACATGCTAACCACTCTCTGGGTAAAGAGGTTTCTCCTGAATGCTTATTAGACTTTTTAGTGACTATTTTATATTCATGCCCCCTGCTTTTGGACTCCCCAACAAGTGGAAATATCTTCTCTGCGTCCAACCTATTAAGCCCCATCGTAATTTTTAAAGATCTCTATCAGGTCACCCTTCTCATTTCTAGAGAAAAGGGCTGCTCTGTATCTTAACACCATTTACCCAGCTTGGTTCCATAACCCTTAATACATTTGCCTAACAAAAATCTATCAATCTCAGTGTTAACATTTTCTATGGACCCCCAGCCTCAACAGCCTTTTGGGGGAGATAATTCCAGATTTCCAACGCTCTTTTTGTGAAAAAGTGCTTCCTGACATTGCCCCTGAACGGCCTAGCTCTAATTTTAAGGTTACGACCTCTTGTTCTGGATTCCCCCACTAGAGGAAATAATCTACCCTATCAACTCCTTTAATCATCTTAAACCCCGCAATTAGGCTGTTGTGGCTTTTTGGAACAATAAATTAAGGGTTAATGTATTGGGGAGGGTAGAGAACCTCAATAAAGGTCAATCTCTGCAGTTTGGAAGGGAGAGAGTTAATGGGGGAACCTCACTGGGGTATGTAAAATATTTAATTGAGTAGATCAGAGTAATCCAGAAGACGGTATTGAAAAGACCGAGGAAAAGAGGAATAGAAGGACATGTATTTAAATTAGTGACAGATAGTGTTGAAGCTGGTAGTAGGACGAAATTCACTCAGAAAGTGATAATTTGTTTTTTGTAAGGCAAAAGCAGGATAGCAGAGAAAAGCATTAAGGATTGCATACTTCAATGGGAGAGCTGGAAAATGGGAGATGAGTCAAATAGGCTTTTCTGATAGTGTCAACAACAACTGGCATTTATCCAGTGCCTTCAACATAGTAAACCATTCAAGGCGCTCCTCAGGAACGTTATCAGACAAAATATGACACCGAGACACAAAGTGCCATTCGGACCCATGACCAAAAACTTTATCAGAGATAGGTTTTAAGGAGCATCTTAAAGGAGGACAGAGAGCCAGAGAGGCGGAGAAAGAAGTTTAGGGAGGGAGTTCCAGAGCTTAGGGCTCAATTTGCCCTGGTCATTTGCGCCGTTTTTTTGCCGTGTGCCTTTTTTTTGGCATGTTTATTTTTTTCAAAGTTTCCCCCTGCAATCTGCGCCGGCGTAACTGAGTTCGTTACTATTTTTCTAGGCCCGTTTTTTTCGTCTGCGCCAGTTTTTTCAATTGTTCGCAGTTTGGCCAACATTTTTTTCTCTTCGGTCAGTGTATCTGGCCACTCCCGAAAAACCTTCTGGGAGTTAAGAAAACCAGCGCACATTCACAAAACTGCGCTGAAAGACGCCATTGTTTTTAAATCGAAGATTTTGGAGGGGGTCAAGAACACTGTCAAAATCAATAATAAAGTTCAACTTTTTTTTCCTGTCAACGTAGAAGTGTGAATTTGTTGGATTTCAGAAGTACTCTCATTTTTTTTACTCACTCATACGCCACTAGCGAACGTCTTGAAGCAGGGTTGGAAGGTTGTAGCTTTGGCCGGCAGAATCGGCCCCGCGCCCGGACACAGGGGCTCGGGGTTCGGCTACAAAACAAGCCCAGGGAGGGGGTGAGGAGGAGGAGAGAGAGAGAGAGCAAGGTGCCAATCGGAAGGCTTGGAGCCCGGGGAGCATGGTGCCTTCTGCACTGAAGGTTGCAATGAGTGGGGGAGGCTGGGGCGGGGCGAGGGGAAGTGAGAGAGAGAAGGGAAGAAGTCACAAGACTCCAATTAGTTAAGGGATGGGAGGAGAGAGCACAGGTTGATTTCAGGGATGAGGGGGTTGACTTGTGAGGAAAGATTGAATAGGTTGGGCCTCTACTCATTGGAATTCAGAAGAATGAGAGGTGATGTTATCGAAACATATAAGGAGGGGGCTCGACAAGGTGGATGCAGAGAGGATGTTTCCACTGATGGGGGAGACTAGAACTAGAGGGCATGATCTTAGAATAAGGGGATGTCTATTTAAAACTGAGATGAGGAGAAATTTCTTCTCTCAGAGGGTTGTAAATCTGTGGAATTCGCTGCCTCAGAGAGCTGTGGAAGCTGGGACATTGAATAAATTTAAGACAGAAATAGACAGTTTTTTAAACGATAAGAGGTTATGGGGAGTGGGCGGGGAAGTGGAGCTGAGTCCATGTTCAGACCAGCCATGATCTTATTGTATGGCAGAGCAGGCTCGAGGGGCCATATGGCCTACTCCTGTTCCTATTTCTTATGTTCTTATGTTCTTAAGTCACAAGACTCCAATTAGTTAAGGGGGGGGAAGAGATGAGAAGTCACAAGACCTTGGGTGTGGTCCATCCATATAGACCTGGGGGAGAGAGAGAACTGCGACCTATCCTGCCTGCTTTCCTGCCATTTTGAGCTTCTTTCAAAGGTTAAATTTAACTATGGGGCAATACTGACAATGCCATACTTTATGTGAGCCTTCTGCATCATGGTGCTACGTCGGAGACAATTGATTTGACTTCATCGCATCAGGATCATCAGAGCCCATAGGGTGCTGGGCAGGAGGCCTTACCCACCTCAGGTATATCGAGACAGGCATTCGTACCTGCACCTGAGTGATGCAGACTATGTCAGAAGGCTGTGTTTCCACAAAGAAGTTGTAAGTGACAGCTGTGAGTAGGTCAAAGCAGACCTGCAACCTAGAAGCAGGAGGACTGCTTTGTCAGTTGAAGTGAAGGTTACAGCTGCACTTTCATTCTATGCCTCCGACTCGTTTCAAGCTACAACTGGGGATGTGTGCGCCATCTCTCAACATGCAACACACGTCTCTATTCGCCAGGTCACGGCTGCACTGTACGCGCAGAAGAAGACCTCATAAAGTTCCCAATGACCGCCCAAGCAATCCATGACTGGGCTGTGGGCTTCTCCAGAATTGCTGGCTTCCCAAAGGTACAGGGCTGCATTGATTGCACCCACAGGCCTTGAGAGCACCTTTGGAGGATTCCGAGATGTACAGGAACAGAAAAGGCTTCCACTTCATTAATGTGCAGCTCGTGTGTGACGACATGCATCATATCATGTCAGTCGATGCAAGATACCCTGGCAGCACCCATGATGCGTTCAGCCCATGTGACAGCGTTATATCTGCCATGTTTCAGCAGCAGCCAGAGGGCAGAGCTAGCTACTGGGAGACAAAGGGTACAGCCTCGTCACCTGGCTCATGATGCCCCTCCGCGTAACCCGGATGGAAGCTGACCGTCAATACAACATGTCGCACATTGCGATGCACAGCATCATAGAGAGGACCATTGGTATATTGAAACAGCGTTTCCGATGCCTGGACCATTCCGGAGGCTACTTGCTGTACTCCCCTGAGATTCTCGGTCAGTTCACTGTATGTGCCACTTCCCATATCTCGGGAGCCTCCTATCAACAAGAGCAGTCATCGACGACGAGCTCCAGCACCACCTCCAGTGCGGCAGTGCAGCCTTCGGTCGCCTGAGAAAAAGAGTGTTTGAAGACCAGGCTCTCCAAACTGCCACCAAGCTCATGGTCTACAGGACTGTAGTAATACCTGCCCTCCTGTATGGCTCAGAAACATGGGCCACGTACAGCAGACACCTCAAGTTGCTGGAGAAATATCACCAACGATGTCTCCGCAAGATCCTACAAATCCCCTGGGAGGACAGGTGCACCAACATCAGTGTCCTCGTCCAGGCCAACATCACCAGCATTGAAGCGCTGACCACACTCGATCAGCTCCGCTGGGCAGGTCACATAGTTCCCATGCCAGTCACTAGACTCCCAAAGCAAGTGCCCTACTCGAAGCTCCTTCACGGCAAATGAGCTAAAGGTGGGCAGCGGAAATGCTACAAGGACACCCTCAAAGCCGCCCTGATAAAGTGCGACATCCCCACTGACACCTGGGAGTCCTTGGCCCAAGACCGCCCTAAGTGGAGGAAGTGCATCCGAGAGGGCGCTGAGCACCTCGAGTCTCAACGCTGAAAGTGTGCAAAAATCAAGCGCAGGCAGCAGAAAGAGCGTGCGGCAAACCAGTCCCACCCCACCCCTTCCCTCAACGACTATCTGTCCCACCTGTGACAGAGTCTGTGGCTCTTATATTGAACTGTTCAGCCACCAAAGAACTCACTTCAGGAGTGGAAGCAAGTCTTCCTCGATTCCGAGGGACTGCCTATGATGATGATTGTGTGCTGCATGCTGCATAACTTAGACATCATGAGGCAGCAGCACCTGGTAGTGGAAGACCCACCTGCGGTGAGAGTGGCTGATGATAATGATGTGGAAGATGCAGATGACGAGCAGGAGGAGGACGACGAGGATGAGGAAGACATGCAAGTGCCTGAGGCTGGAGTACGATGGTGGAGGAGGGTGGGTCATCATGCACCTTTAACAATTGCTCGAGGCTTGCGCCAGCAGCTCATCTGTGAAAGCTTTGATGCCCGAGGGCTCAGCGACAACTATTCCACATGGACATGTTTACTGTTTGAAGCTATTCCGTAATGTTGTGTTGTGTTAATGGAACATGATTCAGTTTTAATGTAAAATATATTTTGCACTGAATGATTTGTAGAATTTATGCCACTCTCCCATATATATGAAGGCACTATGCTTATTCCCTGCCTTAAATACTGCAGATAACTGATGGCATTGTCCTGATTCTCTATACCATATTTCCTGTATATCTTGTCACTGCCCTGAATGCTCTGATTTTATGTACTGAATGCTCTCTCTATACCCAATTCCCTATACGTACTCTACATACTATCCAGTGGCAATGTCCTGAATGCCACCTGTTCCTTATGTACTGTGACAGCATTCAGTGCCTGGTATACCTGATTTCATTGTCCTAATTCCCTGCCCAAAATGCATTGTATTTGCACTGAATATACCCGACTCCTTTAAATAAATGTTGTCTATTAATACGGGAAAAGAGAAATCAGTCAGTGCAGGTGGCGTTCAGGTCACTGTGTATACAGGGTATTCAGTACAGTAGTAGTGCCATACAGCAGGCTGGGGCCATTACAGGGAGCAACATGCGGTGATCCGGCACAGAAATCGGCGTGGTCCCGGCCTGCAAGACCATCAGCAGGCCGGGGCCATTACAGGGTGCAACGTGCAGCAGCATACCACTGCAGGGAGCAGCGCGTGCTGCTGCAGGAGAGCGACGGCTGCGAAGCCAGGTCGCTGATTGCAGTGCGGGCAGGCACAGCAGGAGGGGCGCAGGAGCGACAAGAGTTTGTAGATGGGAGTGACCGGGTCCAAGGAGAGGCGTGAGTCTGGGGCCCAGAAACAGCGAGGGCCCAGGGGCAGCACGGGCCAGCCACACTGCTATATGTGTGCGCGCTCGGTCGGTGCAGCAGAGCTGGTCTCCAGTTAGTCTTGGTTAACCCTTGCCACTGGACCAAGACCTAGCTCTGTCAAGCCCGTGTGGTGGCTGGTGTGCAACGGCCACCATATGTTAAAAAAATCCACACACAGGCATCTTCCACCCTTCAACATGTAGTTCGGGATCTGGAATATTAGGTCCTTCATTGAAACACGTGAACTGATCCTTTTTTGGCGTGGAAGCAAGTCATCCTCGATACGAGGGACCACCTATGATGCTGAACATATATTTTTTTCAAAAGTTTACAATGTACTTTAATTAACTTTAATAAAATTATTCTTGTTTCAAACTTTACTTTAAGATTACTCTTTAAGATCACTTAAAAACTTTAAGATCACTTCTAAACTTGTAACTTTACATAACTTACAAAAATCTTAATTTGAGAACAGTTACAATAGTAACAACAAGAATAACAACAGCAGCAGCAAAGAAAGGCTGCACCCATCTCTCCTCCCCCTTATTCTAAGACCGCCCACAGGCGATGGTGCAGTGTTTCTGGGCTTGGTACCAAGCTTATTCTTTTTAACATCTTGGGTGCTGCGCACCTCTTGAGAGGCGACAGAAGGGGGCGTCGGCGTCAGACGGCAAGTTGGAGGGCTCAAGCGGCAAGTTGGAGGGCTCGGCTTTGGGCTCTTCAGAGGCTGGTGTGGGGATTGGAGTGGGAGTGACAGTTAATCCTGTCAATGGGTTTGGGGTCTGTGCATGTTCCCCTATTGCAGCAGCTAACTCCAACATGCCGTGTCTCAATGACCTACAACATTCCCTCCCTCATGGCCACTATTCCCTCACTGATGGTCCCGGATATCTTTCCCATTTCTCGTGTATTTGCTGTTACTTCTCCCGACAGACCCGTTACCTCATCACTCAACCCACTGATGGCATCCAGGAGTGTTCGGGTAAGGTCATTGCTCTTCGCACTCAATGACATTATGTGAACCACATCTGTTAGATCCTGCACCTCATGAGAGCACGGTCGAGCTCTCCTTCCCCTCCTCCACACCCCAATATTGGGACCCACAGCCTGGGATGGTGGGGCCCTGGGTGTTCCTCGCTGCACCACACTACTGGGACTCACAACCTCGGAAGGCGAGGCCCTGGGTGTGCCTCGCTGCACCACACCACTGGGACTCACAACCTCGGAAGGCGAGGCCCTGGGTGTGCCTCGCTGCACCACACTACTGGGACTCACAACCTCGGAAGGCGAGGCCCTGGGTGTGCCTCGCTGCACCACACCACTGGGACTCACAACCTCGGAAGGTGGGGCCCTGGGTGTGCCTCGCTTCACCACACCACTGGGACTCACAACCTCGGAAGGTGGGGCCCTGGGTGTGCCTCGCTGCACCACACCACTGGGACTCACAACCTCGGAAGGTGGGGCCCTGGGTGTGCCTCGCTGCACCACACCACTGGGACTCACAACCTCGGAAGGTGGGGCCCTGGGTGTGCCTCGCTGCACCACACCACTGGGACTCACAACCTCGGAAGGCGAGGCCCTGGGTGTGCCTCGCTGCACCACACCACTGGGACTCACAACCTCGGAAGGTGGTGCCCTGGGTGTGCCTCGCTGCACCACACCATTGGGGGGACTCACAACCTCGGAAGGTGAGGCCCTGGGTGTGCCTCACTGCACCACACCACTGGGACCCGCAACCTCGGAAGGTGTGAAGCCATGGAATGTCCCAACAACACTCAAACCACTTGTCACGGAAGGGGCTGTCACCTCCATGAGCAGCACTTCCTCCAAAGTCAGTACAACAGTGGGAGCTTCATCCAGCTCTATCCCCTTCACCTCCCATGTTCTTGGTCTGGAGGGTTGGAGGGGTGGTGGAGGTTGGGGGGACAGGGTTAGAGGGATGGTGGGGGGTTAGAGTGGTGGTGGGGTTGCGGTTTAGAGGGGCGATGGAGGGGGGTTTAGAGTGGCAGTGGACAGTTAGAGGGACGGTCGTGGTGTGTTAGGGGGCGGGAGGGAGGGGAGGGTTGGGGTGGTGGATGAAGGTGTTTAGAGGAGGTTATGGGGATTGGAGGGTTGGCGGAGTTAAAGGGTGGTGGGGTTAGTTAAGTAATTGGGTTACGCAAGTGATTGAGTTTGAGGGTGGTTCGGTTAGTGGGATCAGTGAGCTCGAGGCGTGTTCCAAGAAGGGAGATGGCTGGATTATAGGACTGGTTGGGTTAGAGATATAAACCTCAGACTGTGGCTCTCTGTCCATGTGTGTATCTGTCTGACTGTGACTTTCTGTGTGTCTCTATTGCTGTCTGCCTCCGTGTCTCACTCTCCGTGTCTGCACCTCTGTCTGCCTCTGTGTCTCACTGTCTGTGTGTCCATCTCTGTCTGTATATGTCTATAAGACAAATATTTAGCACCCTCCAGCCCAACACGAGTGTTGCGGGCGAGACGGTAAGATGATTTTGCCTACCGTGTCGGGAATGAGGAGGCTGGGGTCTGCAGCGCAGTCCCTGACCACTGCAGGTTCCATACCACTCTGTTGAAGTGATTTTATATCGATGGGGCTTGTTAAGCCCACCCAGCGAGGTTCCCAGCCAATTAAAAGGAAGCGAGTCAGATGACATCATTTGATGATGCGTCATCGGCCACTTTCCTAAAAGGGACCATGTCCACATTGATTTTGACAATTGTGCTGTCAGTGTTCTACAGCATTGAGGTGCTGCAAACACTGACAAGCACTGCACAGAAGTGCTTATGGGAGGAGTCAACACTCAGGGAAGTTTCTCTTCCCTTCCCATGGGCGGAAGAGACCTCCCCAGGAGACCAATGCAGCCTGGTTGCGCATTGTACAGGAGGGCACAAGCAGGAATGTGGTCAAGAGGGCCTGGCTGCAGAGGTACAAACCTTTCAATGATCTCAGTTGATCACAAAACGTTACTGCAAAGCCACATTCAACGTCATCCTGCTGTGCCACTCATCACATCCCCAACACTCTGCCTTCCCTATCCTACTCCTGCACATCCTTACTCACATCAACTTACCTTGCTCCTCCACCCATCCCTCTCTCTACATTATCACTTCTCCATCTTACTAGCCACACCTCACATGCACCCTCATCCTTGTCCAATCACACCAACTAACAACACACAAGAGTAGGCACTTGGATGTTTTATCTAATGTTCATGTAAAGTTTCTGTTGATGTGTTGTTAAACATTGAAATCTTTATTTTTAACACTTTGCATTCTTGGACAGAATTGTGTGCACCTTTGGAAGTGGCTTAGTGAGTTGTAGAGAATAGTGAGACACAACAATTCTCCCCGCAATGCTGATGAGTGTGAAAGGAATGGCTTGGTCAGTGTAGGGATGCTTTATGGTGCTGGTGTGGGGTGGTGCCAACCTGGCGCATCATGTAGCAGCCAGGGTGTGCAGCGTGAAGTGAAGTAAATGTGGTCATGCTGAGGTCATTCCTGGCCTCCCAGGCAGCAACGTGGTCGGGTGCTGATACCCTGTGTCCTGTGCAGCATCAGGTGATTGCGAAGAAGGTTGGTGCTGCTGGTGTGCCTGGTGATGTTGGTGTGCCTGGTGATGCTGGTGATGTTGTTGTGCCTGGTGATGCTGGTGTGCCTGGTGATGCTGGTGATGTTGTTGTGCCTGGTGATGCTGATGTGCCTGGTGATGCTGGTGATGTTGTTGTGCCTGGTGATGCTGGTGTGCCTGGTGATGTTGTTGTGCCTGGTGATGTTGGTGTGCCTGGTGATGCTGGTGCTGCTGGTGTGCCTGGTGATGTTGTTGTGCCTGGTAATGTTGGTGTGCCTGGTGATGCTGGTGCTGCTGGTGTGCCTGGTGATGTTGGTGTGCCTGGTAATGTTGGTGTGCCTGGTAATGCTGGTGCTGCTGGTGTGCCTGGTGATGCTGGTGTGCCTGGTGATGCTGGTGCTGCTGGTGTGCCTGGTGATGCTGGTGTGCCTGGTGATGTTGTTGTGCCTGGTAATGTTGGTGTGCCTGGTGATGCTGGTGCTGCTGGTGTGCCTGGTGATGTTGGTGTGCCTGGTAATGTTGGTGTGCCTGGTGATGCTGGTGTGCCTGGTGATGTTGGTGTGCCTGGTGATGCTGGTGATGTTGTTGTGCCTGGTGATGCTGGTGATGTTGTTGTGCCTGGTGATGCTGGTGATGTTGTTGTGCCTGGTGATGCTGGTGTGCCTGGTGATGTTGGTGTGCCTGGTAATGTTGGTGTGCCTGGTGATGCTGGTGTGCCTGGTGATGCTGGTGATGTTGTTGTGCCTGGTGATGCTGGTGATGTTGTTGTGCCTGGTGATGCTGGTGATGTTGTTGTGCCTGGTGATGCTGGTGTGCCTGGTAATGTTGGTGTGCCTGGTGATGCTGGTGTGCCTGGTAATGTTGGTGTGCCTGGTGATGTTGGTGTGCCTGGTGATGCTGGTGTGCCTGGTGATGCCGGTGTGCCGGGTGATGTCGGTGTGCCTGGTGATGCTGGTGTGCCTGGTGATGCTGGTGTGCCTGGTGATGCCGGTGTGCCGGGTGATGTCGGTGTGCCTGGTGATGCCGGTGTGCCTGGTGATGCTGGTGTGCCTGGTGATGCCGGTGTGCCAGGTGATGTCGGTGTGCCTGGTGATGCCGGTGTGCCTGGTGATGTCGGTGTGCCTGGTGATGTCGGTGTGCCTGGTGATGTCGGTGTGCCTGGTGATGTTGGTGTGCCTGGTGACGCTGGTGTGCCTGGTAATGTTGGTGTGCCTGGTGATGTTGGTGTGCCTGGTGATGCTGGTGTGCCTGGTAATGTTGGTGTGCCTGGTGATGCTGGTGTGCCTGGTAATGCTGGTGTGCCTGGTGATGTTGGTGTGCCTGGTGATGTTGGTGTGCCTGGTGATGTTGGTGTGCCTGGTGATGCTGGTGTGCCTGGTGATGTTGGTGTGCCTGGTGATGCTGGTGTGCCTGGTGATGTTGGTGTGCCTGGTGATGTTGGTGTGCCTGGTGATGCTGGTGTGCCTGGTGATATTGGTGTGCCTGGTGATGCTAGTGTGCCTGGTGATGTTGGTGTGCCTGGTGATGTTGGTGTGCCTGGTGATGTTGGTGTGCCTGGTGATGTTGGTGTGCCTGGTGATGTTGGTGTGCCTGGTGATGTTGGTGTGCCTGATGATATTGGTGTGCCTGGTGATGCTGGTGTGCCTGGTGATGTTGGTGTGCCTGGTGATGCTGGTGTGCCGGGTGATGCTGGTGTGCCTGGTGATGCTGGTGTGCCTGGTGATGCTGGTGTGCCTGGTGATGCCGGTGTGCCGGGTGATGTCGGTGTGCCTGGTGATGCCGGTGTGCCTGGTGATGTCGGTGTGCCTGGTGATGTCGGTGTGCCTGGTGATGTCGGTGTGCCTGGTGATGTCGGTGTGCCTGGTGATCATGGTGGGATTCTGAAGACCAAGGTAAGATTTTTTTCAAGGGCATCGATGCTGCTGGAATAGATGGCAGGGGAGGTTGAGATGACAGAAGCGATTTGTCAAAGGTGAGAGAGGTTGTTCCAAGGAGGTGATGGTGGATAGAGACTTTACTCCAAACACTTCCAACTTGCATAAAGCTCAAAAATGTATTCCAAATCCTGCTGGCACCAGCTTCTAAGATTGTAAAGTGAACAGCTATGGGTTTTATACCACATTTGCAGCTGTCAACTATTCAGAAGAATGGATACTGATGGAACACCTGACCTATTTACCTGATATGAGCCCCAAGTGCCGTGAACCTCGACCTTTTCCCAGCCTTTTGTCGAGGTTCATGGCACTCGGGGCTCTGTAGTGAGCAAAACTGTGTTTAATTAGCTTTTAACTACCTCTTAATGATCTAAATTGCCTCCCCTCCCGCTTGGTGTCGGGTCTGTTAAGCGCTGACAGATCCAACACGTGGGAGACGAGGATGGAGGAGGATTGACAGTGGGCCCCCAACCCGCTGTCAATTAGTTCTATTTTGACAGCTGACCCGCCTCTGAACCCGACCTCCGAGCATCGGTAAAGTTCCGGACAAAGAGTGGGTTTGCGCCGCGTTCCTGACACGGTCCCACCGGCTTCGGGCGGGATTGAGAGTCGGTGTTTGTAAATCTCCCAGGCCTCATGCTCAGGATAGTATGCCACACACTCCAGTTCCCCACCCGCAATCTCCAGCCTTTTTGTCTCTCTCCCTGTATGTCTATCTCTGTCTGGGTGTCTTTTTATGTGTGTGTCTCACCATCTTGTGTCAGCTGTGGCTCAGTGGGTAGCACACTCACCTCAGAGTCAGAAGGTTGTGAGTACTCAAATCCCACTCCAGGGACATGAGCACAAAAATCTAGACTGACACTCCGTACAGTGCTGAGGGAGTGCTGCACTGTTGGAGGTGCTGCCTTTCGGATGAGATATCAAACTGAGGCCCCGTCTGCTCTCTCAGGTGGATGTAAAAGATCCCATGGCACGATTTCAAAGAGTGAGTGAGTTATTCCTGATGTCCTGGCCAATATTTATCCCTCAATCAACATAACAAAAACAGTTTATCTGCTCATTATCACATTGCTGTTTGTGGGAGCTTGCTGTGTACAAACTGGCTGCCCCGTTTCCCACATTACAACAGTGACTACACTCCAAAAGAACTTAATTGACTGTAAAGTGCTTTGAGATGTCCAGTGGTTATGAAAGGTGCTATATAAATGCAAGTCTTTCTTTTCTTTATCTGTGACTCTCTGTCAGTGTGCATGTCCAACTTTGCATATGAGCGTGTGTGTGGTGTGTCTCTCTGTGCATGTCTCTCTCTCTCGGTCTGTGTATCTGTGTGTTCCTCTCTCTCGCTCTCTCTCGGTCTGTGTATCTGTGTGTTCCTCTCTCTCTCTCTCTCTCTCTCTCTCTCGGTCTGTGTATCTGTGTGTGCCTCTCTCTCTCTCTCTCTCGGTCTGTGTATCTGTGTGTTCCTCTCTCTCTCTCGGTCTGTGTATCTGTGTGTTTTTCTCTCTCTCTCTCTCTCTCTCTCTCTCTCTCTCTCGGTCTATGTATCTGTGTGTGCCTCTCTCTCTCTCTCTCTCTCTCTCTCTCGGTCTGTGTATCTGTGTGTTCCTCTCTCTCTCTCTCTCGGTCTGTGTATCTGTGTGTGCCTCTCTCTCTCTCGGTCTGTGTATCTGTGTGTGCCTCTCTCTCTCTCTCTCTCGGTCTGTGTATCTGTGTGTTCCTCTCTCTCTCTCTCTCTCTCTCTCAGTCTGTGTATCTGTGTGTGCCTCTTTCTCTTCCTTTCTCTCGGTCTGTGAATCTGTGTGTTCCTCTCTCTCTCTCTCTCTCTCGGTCTGTGTATCTGTGTGTGCCTCTCTCTCTCTCTCTCTCTCTCTCGGTCTGTGTATCTGTGTGTGCCTCTCTCTCTCTCTCTCGGTCTGTGTATCTGTGTGTTCCTCTCTCTCTCTCTCGGTCTGTGTATCTGTGTGTGCCTCTCTCTCTCTCTCGGTCTGTGTATCTGTCTATGCCTCTCTCTCTCTCTCTCTCTCTCTATATTGTGTTCCTAACACAGATGAGGCTGCACACAGGGAGGTTAAAGTAACAGTGACCTCAGTCTTTATGAAGACACTCCAGAGTTAGGAACAGGCCTTAGGGGCCGGTTTATATACAGTGCTCCCAAGGGATGCTGGGATCCCTTGGGACTTCAGGGGATGCGCTCCCTGGTGGCAGAACAAGGGAGTGCATGCTTTACAGATACACAATATCACTCTCCCCGCAAAGTTAAAGTGAAAACTATTTACAAGGTGAGGTGGTCGGGAGCCTTTCTTTTCCTGGTGGACCGCTTCGGTACAAATGTCTGTTCTGGTGTGTTGGCTGTGCCCTCGCTGGGCTGGCGTGTTGTTGGCCCTGCAGGGTGAGACTGGCCTTGCTGGGCTGTTGGGCGTGATGGGTTCGATTTCCTGGTCCGGGTGGTGTCGTTGAGGCTCAAAAAAGGTGGTGTCTGCTGTGGGTTGTTCAGGGCAGTCTGTGAACCGCAGCCTCGTTAGGTCCAGGTGCTTTCTGCAAATGTGTCCATTGTCTAGTTTGACTACAAACACCCTACTCCCTTCTTTAGCTATCACCGTGCCCGCGATCCACTTGGGACCATGTCCATAGTTTAGCACATACACAGGGTCATTCAGATCAATTTCCAATGACACAGTGGCGCGACCATCGTTTACATTTTGTTGCTGCCACCTGCTCTATATCTGATCATGCAGATCGGGGTGAACCACCGAGAGTCTGGTTTTAAGTGTCCTTTTCATGAGTAGCTCAGCCGGGGGCACCCCTGTGAGCGAGTGGGGTATCGTGCGGTAGGTGAGCAGTACTCGGGACAGGCGGGTTTGGAGTGACTCATTTAAGGCTCTGTTTGATTGTTTGTACTGCCCGCTCTGCCTGCCCATTGGAGGCTGGTTTAAACGGGGCCGAGGTGACATGTTTGATCCCATTGCAGGTCATGAATTCTTTAAGTTCGGCACTGGTGAAACATGGCTCGTTGTCACTGACCAGTATGTCAGGCCAGCCGTGGGTGGCAAACATGGCCCTCAGGCTTTCAATGGTGGCGGTGGCGGTGCTTCCCGACATTATTTCACATTCAATCCATTTTGAAAAAGCATCCACCACCACCAGGAACATTTTACCAAGAAACAGGCCCACATAGTTGACATGGATCCTTGACCATGGTCTGGAAGGCCAGGACCAGAAACTTAGTGGTGCTTCTCTGGGTGCGTTGTTCAACTGAGCACACACGCTGCATTGCCGTACACAGGACTCTAAGTCAGAGTCGATACCGGGCCACCACATGTGGGATCTGGTAATCGCTTTCATCATTACTATACCCAGGTGTGTACTGTGGAGATCCGAGATGAACGTCTCCCTGCCCTTTTTGGGTAGCACTACACGGCTACCCCACAACAGGCAGTCTGCCTGAATGGACAGCTCGTCCTTTCACCGCTGGAACAGCTTGATTAGCTCTTGCATTTCAACGGGGATGCTGGCTCAGCTCCCATGCAGTACACAGTTTTTTACTAGGGACAGCAGAGGATCTTGGCTGGTCCAAGTCCTAATCTGGCGGGCCGTGACAGGTGATTTATCATTTTCAAACTCTTACATGACCATCAACAAGTCTGCGGGCTGCGCCACCATCAACAAGTTTGCAGGCTGCGCCATTTCCACCCCCGTGGTGGGCAATGGTAACTGACTGAGAGCATCCGCACAGTTCTTGGTGCCTGGCCTGTGGCGGATGGTATAGTCATACGCTGATAGCGCGAGTGCCCACCTTTGTATGCGGGCTGAGGCATTAGTATTTATCCCCTTTTTTTCAGCGAACAGGGATATGAGCGGCTTGTGATCGGTTTCCAGCTCAAATTTGAGGCCAAACAGGTACTGATGCATTTTCTTTACCCCGAACACACACGTTAATGCCTCTTTCTCAATCATGCTGTAGGCCCTCTCGGCCTTAGGCAAGCTCCTGGAGGCACAGGCGACAGGTTGCAACTTCCTCGCAACGTTAGCTTGTTGTAATACACACCCGACTCTGTACGACAATGCATCACATGCTAGTACAAGTCTTTTACACGGGTTATACAATACAAGCAACTTGTTGGATCATAAAATGTTTCTGGCTTTCTCAAAAGCAATTACTTGTTTTTTTTCCCCTTACCCAGTTCTCACCTTTGCGCAAAAACACATTTAGGGGCTCTAAGAGGGTGCTTAACCCCGGTAGGAAGTTACCAAAATAGTTGAGGAATCCCAGGAACGACCGCAGCTCCGTGATGTTCTGTGGCCTGGGCGCGTTCCTGATAGCCTCTGTCTTGACGTCTGTGGGCCGAATGCCGTCCGCCGCGATCTTTCTCTCCAAAAACTCCACTTCTGTTGCCATGAAGGCGCATTTCGACCTCTTCAGCCGCAGCCCTACGTGATCCAGTCGCTGCAGGACCTCCTCCAGGTTTTCTAATTGCTCCCGACCCATGTCCAATATGTCGTCCTGAAAAACCACCATGCGTGGTACCAACTTGAGTAGGCTCTCCATGTTTCTCTGGAAGATTGCTGCAGCCGACCGAATTCCAAACAGGCATCTGTTGTAGATGAACAGTCCCTTGTGCGTGTTGATGCAGGTGAGGCCCTTCGAAGACTCCTCCAGCTCCTGCATCATGTAGGCTGAAGTCAGGTCGAGCTTGGTGAATGTCTTGCCTCCTGCCAGCGTCGCAAATAGGTTGTCTGCCTTAGGTAGCGGGTATTGGTCCTGTAGCGAGAAACGATTAATAGTTACTTTATAATCGCCACAAATCCTGACCGTGCCATCACTTTTGAGTACTGGAACAATTGGGCTGGCCCACTAGCTGAATTCCACTGGGGAGATGATGCCCTCGCGTTGCAACCTGTCCAGCTATATTTCCACTCTCTCCCTCATCATGTGAGGTACCGCTCGCGCCTTGTGGTGAATGGGTCATGCCTCTGGGACCAAGTAGATCCGCACCTTCATCCCGGAAAAGTTTCCAATACCTGGCTCAAAAAGGGAAGGAAATTTGTTAAGAACCTGGGTACATGAGGCCTCAACGACATGTGATAGCGCTCGGATGTCATCCCAGTTCCAGCGGATTTTGCCCAGCCAGCTCCTTTCAAGCAGTGTGGGGCCATCGCCCAGGACAATCCAGAGTGCCAGTTCGTGCACCATGCCCTTGTAGGTGACCTTGATCATGGCGCTGCCCAGTGATAAGCTCTTTGGTGTACGTTCTCAGTTTTGTGTGGATGGGGCTCAGGGCTGGTCTGAGTGCCTTGTTGCACTACAATCACTCAAACATCTTTTTACTCATGATGGATTGGCTGGCGCCAGTGTCCAGTTCCATGGCTACGGGTAAGCCATTCAATTTTACATTTAGCATTATAGGTGGACATTTCGTTGAAAATGTGTGCGCCCCATGTACTTCAGCATCTGCCTCCTCTCTCTGAGGCTCAAAATTGCTTTGATCCACCATGGACCGATCTTCTTCTGCCACGTGGTGGTTAGCAGGTTTTGCAGAGCTTGCAGCTCGTCTGCAAGCTCATTGGAGGTGCCCCTTGTTCCACAGCTCTTGCAAACATACCCTTTGAAGCGGCATGAATAGGCTGAATGCAAGCCTCCACAATGCCAACAAGGTGTGAATTGTCTTGCATTCATCCTTTGTTGCAGACTCTGAGTGATCTGGGTCACCTGAGGTCTGCTGGCAGTTGCATACTCATGGTTTCTGCCCTGTATATTTCTGCTCGCAAACACAGTTCCAGTTAATGTATGAACATTGCTAGCACTTGTGTGCTGAGAGATTTGTTTGGTGTCATCACTGGTGGACATAAACGCCTGTACTATCGCAATGGCCTTACTGAGGGTCGGTGTCTCTACAGTCAAAAGTTTTCGTAGGATGGTCTCGTGGCCAATGCCCAGTACAAAAAAGTCTCTGAGCATTTGCTACAGGTAGCCATCAAACTCACATTGTCCTGCAAGTCGCCTTAGCTCGGCGACATAGCTCGCCACTTCCTGACCTTCAGATTGCTGGTACGTATAGAACCGATACCTCACCATCAACACGCTCTCCCCCAGGTTAAGATGCTCCCGAACCAGTGTACACAGCTCCTCATACGACTTATCTGTGGGTTTCACCGCAGCCAGAAGATTCTTCATGAGGCTGTAGGTCGGTGCTCCGCAGACCGTGAGGAGGACCGCTCTCCTTTTTGCAGCGCTTCCTTCTCTGTCCAGCTTGTTGGCTACAAAGTACTGGTTTAGCCATTTGACATAGGCTTCCCAGTCCTCACCCTCCAAGAACTTCTCCAGGATGCCCACAGTTTGCTGCATCTTTGCGTTGGATTCGTATACTCGTCGCCAGTTATTGTGTTCCGAACACAGATGAGACTGCACACAGGGAAGTTAAAGCAACAGTCTTTATTAAGACACTCCAAAGTGAGGAACAGGCTTATATACAGTGCTCCCAAGGGATGCTGGGACCCCTTGGGACTTCAGGGGATGCACTCCCTGGTGGCGGAACATGGGAGTGCATGCTTTACAGATACACAACACTCTCAGTCTGTGTTTGTTGTAGAAATGCAGAAAGCCAAAACCACAGTTATAACCAAATGAAGAGTCGATTAGCTGCTGGGGCCTTTTCTCATATCCCCGGTTTCCTCCCTAAACCTGGTGAGAATCGCTTATCTTCAACATGAATGCTTAATGTGTAATGTAGCAACAGGCCCTGTTACAAAATGATTAATGCCCTTTGGAAAAACTATGGACCAAACAAAGAGTATTTCTCCCAGCTGCCTGCCAGGTCCCTGTGACTGTTCAATAGATCAGAGCCAGCGAATGTAATGTAGAAGCACTCAGTGCGAATGGAAGGGTGCAATGAAGCTCAGTAGTGTGACTACCAGCTTGGCCAGCTCCCACCTGCTGAGATGACAGAGATACATCTTTCTAAAGGGCTGGTACCTGCTATGTGGGCCCAAAGAGTCCATTCCAAACACATTCCCTGCCTCTGAAGCCATGTATCTCCACCAGACTTGACTATTCCAATGCTCTCCTGGCTGGCCTCGCACCTTCCACCCTTCATACATTTGAGCTTGTCCAAAACTCTGCTGCTCTAACTCTCACCAAATTCCATTCACCCACCACCCTTGTGCTCACTGACCTCCACTGGCTCCTGTGTGGCAATGCCTCAATTTAAAAATTCTCAGCCTGGTTTTCAAATTCCCTCCGTGCTCTTGCCCCCCCTCCCTATCTCTGTAACATCATCCAGCCCTATAACTCTTCAAGATCTTTGACCTCCTCCATTTCTGGCCTCTTTTGCATCCCCAATTTGCTTCACCCCACCATTGGCGGCCGTGCCTTCAGCTGCCTACACCTTAAGTTCTGGAATTCCCTCCCTAAACCTCTCTGCCTCATGACCTTTCTCTTCTCCTTTAAGATAGTCCTCAAAACCTATTTCCTTGACCAAGCTTTTGAACATCGGTCCTAATATCTCCTTATATCTAGGCTGACACTTCCAGTGCAGAAAGGAGGAGGCACTGCACTGTAGGAAGTGCTGTCTTTTGGGTGAGATGTTAAACAGAGTCTTTCCTTTCAGGTGGATGTAAAATATTCTACGGCACTATTTTGAAGAGCAGGGGAGATCGCCCCAAGATCCTGACCAATATTTATCCCTGAACCAACATCACTAAAACAGATTATCTGGTCATTATCACATTGCTGTTTGTGGGACCTTGCTGTGCGCAAATTGGCTGCCGTGTTTCCTACATTACAACAGTGACTACACTTCAAAAGTACTTAATACATCCTGAAGTTGTGAAAGGCGCTATATAAATGCAAGTCTTTCTTTATGCAACTCGATGTCAATTTTTCTCTGATAACACTCCTGTGAAGTTCTTTGGGACATTTTACTATGTTAAAGATTAAGAAGTTTGCAGATGATACAACAATTGGCTGTGTGGTTGATAATGAAGAAGAAAGTTGTAGACTGCAGGAAGATATCAATGTACTGGTCAGGTGGGCAAATCAATGGCAAATGGAATTCAATCCAGAGAAGTGTGAGGTAATGCATTTGGGGAGGACTAACAAGGCAAGGGAATACACATTAAATGGTAGGACAATGAGAAATGTAGAGAAACAAAGGGACCTAAGAGTGCATCTCCACAGATCCCTGAAGGTAGTAGGACAGGTAGATAAGGTGGTTAAGAAGGCATATGGAATACTTGCCTTTATTAGCCGAGTCATAGAATACAAGAGCAGGGAGGTTATGCTTGAACTGTACAAAACACTAGTTAGGCCACAGCTAGAGTACTGCGTGCAGTTCTGGTCACCACATTACATGAAAGATGTGATTGCACTAGAGAGGGTACAGAGGAGATTTATGAGAATGTTGCCTGGACTGGAGAATTTTAGCTATGAGGACAGATTGGATAGGCTGGTTTTGTTTTATTTGGAACAGAGGAGGCTGAGGGGAGATCTTATTGAGGTGTATAAAATTATGAGGGGCTTAGATAGAGTGGAAATGAAGGACTATTTCCCTTAGCAGAGGGGTCAACAACCAGAAGGCATAGATTTAAAATAATTGGTAGGAGGTTTAGAGGTGATTTGAGGGGAATGTTTTTCACACAGAGGGTGGTGGGTGTGTGAAACTCACTGCCTGAATGGGTGGTAGAGGCAGAAACCCTCACCACATTTAAAAAGAACTTGGATATGTACTTAAAGTGCAGTAACATATAGGGCTACGGACCAAGAATTGGAAAGTGGGCTTAGGCAGGATAGCTTCTTTGTCGGCCGGCGCGAACAGAATGGGACAAAATGGCCTCCTTCCGTGCTGTAAATTTCTATGAAAGGCACGAGATAAATGCAAGTTGTTCCTGTTGACTGTGTGTCAATGGCGTTAAAAGCTGTAGCTCTGTAGCGACCCAAAGGAAGAGCAGTGGAAGGAAGGTAGTGCAGGGGTCCCCTGTGGTCATCTCCCTCCAAAACAGATATACCACCTTGGGTACTGTTGGGGGAGATGGCCAATCAGGGGAATGCAGCAGCAGCCAAGTTCATGGCACCATTGGTGGCTTTGCTGCGCAGGAGGGCAGGAAAAAGAGTGGGAGATCTAAGGTAGGGGATTCTATTGTAAGGGGAATAGATAGGCGTTTCTGCGGCCGCAAACGAGACTCCAGGATGGTATGTTGCCTCCCTGGTGCAAGGGTCAAGGATGTCTCGGAGCGGCTGCAGGGCATTCTGGAGGGGGAAGGTGAACAGCCAGTTGACGTGGTGTATATAGGTACTAACGATATAGGTAAAAAGCGGGATGAAGCCCTACAAGCTGAATTTAGGGAGCTAGGAGTCAAATTAAAAAATAGGACTCCAAAGGTAGTAATCTCAGGATTGCTACCAGTGCCACGTGCAAGTCAGAATAGAAATAGCAGGATAGTTAAGATGAATAGGTGGCTTGAGGAATGGTGCAAGAGTGAGATTCAAATTCCTGGGACATTGAAACTGATTCTGGGGGAGGTAGGACCAGTACAAACCAGACGGTCTGCACCTGGGCAGGACTGGAACCAATGTCCTAGAGGGGAGTGTTTGTTAGTGCTGTTGGAGAGGATTTAAACTAATAGGGCAGGGGGCTGGGAACCTATGCAGGGAGACAGATAAAAGTAAAATGGGGACAGAAGCAAAAGGTATAAAGGAGAAAAGTAAAAGTGGAGGGCAGAAAAATCAAAGGCAAAAATCAGGAAGGGCCGCTATACAACATAATTCTAAAAGGACAAAGAGTGTTAAAAAAACAAGCCTGTAGGCTCTGTGTCTCAATGCGAGGAGCATTCGTAATAAGGTGGATGAATTAACTGCGCAGATAGCTGTTAACGGATATGATGTAATTGGGATTACTGAAACATGGCTCCAGGGTGACCAAGGCTGGGAACTCAACATCCAGGGGTATTCAATATTCAGGAAAGATAGACTGGAAGGAAAAGAAGGTGGAGTAGTGTTGCTGGTTAATGACGAGATTAACGCAATAGTAAGGAAGGACATTAGCGTGGATGAGGTGGAATCTGTATGGGTAGAGCTGCGGAACACCAAAGGGCAGAAAACGCTATTGGGAGTTGTGTACAGACCACCAAACAGTAGTAGTGAGGTTGGGGATAGCATCAAACAGGAAATTAGGGATGCGTGCAATAAAGGTACAGCAGTTATCATGGGTGACTTTAATCTACAGATAGATTGGGCTAAACAAACTGGTAGCAATACGATGCAGGAGGATTTCCTGGAGTGTATAAGGGATTGTTTTCTAGATCAATATGTCGAGGAAGCAACTGGAGAGCTGGCCATCCTAGACTGGGTCTTGTGTAATGAGAGAGGATTAATTAGCAATCTTATTGTGCGAAGCCCTTTGGGGAAGAGTGACCATAATATGGTAGAATTCTTCATTAAGATGGAGAGTGACACAGTAAATTCAGAGACTAGAGTCCTGAACTTAAAGAAAGGTAACTTCAACGGTATGAGGCGTGACTTGGCTAGGATAGACTGGCGAATGATACTTAAAGGGTTGACGGTGGATAGACAATGGCAGACATTTAAAGATCACATGGATGAACTTCAACAATTGTACATCCCTGTCTGGCGTAAAAATAAAATGAGGGAGGTGGCTCAACCATGGCTTACAAGTGAAATTAGGGATAGTGTTAAATTCAAGGAAGAGGCATATAAATTGGCCAGAAAAAGCAGCAAACCTGAGGACTGGGAGAAATTTAGAATTCAGCAGAGGAGGACAAAGGGTTTAATTAGGAGGGGGAAAATAGAGTATGAGAGTAAGCTTGCTGGGAACATAAAAACTGACTGCAAAAGCTTCTACAGATATGTGAAGAGAAAAAGATTAGTGAAGACAAATGTAGGTCCCTTAACAGTAAGAATCTCGTGAATTTATAATGGGGAACAAAGAAATGGCAGACCAATTGAACAAATACTTTGGTTCTGTCTTTACTAAGGAAGACATAAATAACCTTCAGGAAATACTAGGGAACCTAGGGTCTAGCGAGAAGCAGGAACTAAAGGATATCTTTATTCATCAGGAAATTGTGTTAGGAATATTGATGGGCTTGAAGGCTGATAAATCCCCAGGGCCTGATAGTCTGCATCCCAGAGTACTTAAGGAATTGGCCCTAGAAATAGTGGATACATTGGTGCTCATTTTACAACATTCTATAGACCCTGGATCAGTTCCTATGGACTGGAGGGTAGCTAAAGTAACCACACTTTTTAAAAAAGGAGGGAGAGAGAAAACAGGGAATTATAGACCAATCAGCCTGACATCGGTGGTGAGGAAAATGTTGGAATCAATTATTAAAGATGTAATAGCAGCGCATTTGGAAAGCAGTGACAGGATCGGTCCAAGTCAGCATGGATTTATGAAAGGAAAATCATGCTTGACAAATCTTCTAGAATTTTTTGAGGATGTAACTAATAGAGTGGACAAGGGGGAGCCAGTGGATGTGGTGCATTTAGACTTTCAAAAGGCTTTTGACAAGGTCCCACACAATAGATTAGTGTTCAAAATTAAAGCCCATGGGATTGAGGGTAGTGTACTGACGTGGATAGAGAACTGGTTGGCAGACAGGAAGCAAAGAGTAGGAATAAACGGGTCCTTTTCAAAATGGCAGGCAGTGACTAGTGGGATACCGCAAGGTTCAGTGCTGGGACCCCAGCTATTTACAATATACATTAATGATTTAGATGAAGGAATTGAATGTAATATCTCCAAGTTTGCAGATGGCACTAAGCTGGGTGGCAGTGTGAGGAGGATGCTAAGAGGCTGCAGGGTGATTTGGACAGATTAGGTGAGTGGACAAATACATGGCAGATGCGGTACAATGTAGATAAATGTGAGGTTATCCACTGGTGGTAAAAACAGGAAGGCAGATTATTATCTGAATGGTGACAGATTAGTAAAAGGGGAGGTGCAACGAGACCTGGGTGTCATGGTACATCAATCATTGAAAGTTGGCATGCAGGTACAGCAGGCAGTGAAGAACGCAAATGGCATGTTGGCCTTCATAGCGAGAGGATTTGAGTATAGGAGCAGGGAGGTCTTACTACTGTTGTACAGGACTTTGGTGAAGCCACACCTTGAATATTATGTACAGTTTTGGTCTATTAATCTGAGGAAGGATATTCTTGCTATTGAGGGAGTGCAACGAAAGTTCACCAGACTGATTCCCGGGATTACAGGACTGACATATGAAGAAAGACTGAATCAACTAGGCTTATATTCAATGGAATTTAGAAGAATGAGAAGGGATCTCATAGAAACATGTAAAATTCTGACGGGATTGGACAGGTTAGATGCAGGAAGAATGTTCCCGATGTTGGGGAAGTTCAGAACCAAGGATAAGGCAAAAGCCATTTAGGACCGAGATGAGGAGAAATTTCTTCACTCAGAGAGTTGTGAGCATGTGGAATTCTCGACCACAGAAAGTTGTTGAAGCCAGTTCATTTGATATATTCAAAAGGGAGTTAGATGTGGCTGTTACGGCTAAAGGGATCAAGGGGCATGGAGAGGAAAGCAGGAATGGGGTACTGAAGTGCATGATCAGCCGTGATCATATTGAAGGGTGGTGCAGGCTCGAAGGACCAAATGGCCTACTCCTGCACCTATTTTCTATGTTTCTATGTTTCTAATTATCTGACTTCGTGTGGAGAGGTTGACCTGTTGGGTTCCAGCACTGTTTATGTTTGGAAAACAATGCGTGGGTGTGCCTGAATTTCCAACATGTTGTACTAACCAGCAGAGCGAAGTCAGAAAGGTGCCTGCTGTCATAGGTCACCAGCACTGGAGTCTCCATGAATGAAAGATTAATCACCAGGACACTGCTGTGAGCAAAACCTGGGAGAAAAATCATAGGGCCAGTAAAAAAATAATGGTGTGTTTTTTGTACCATTTATTAATTATAGAATTACTGGAGATGCATTAAAATAGGCTGTTTTAGGTGGCATTACATAGAATTTACAGCACAGAAACAGGCCATTTATACTCCACATGAACCTCCTCCCACTCCATTTGAATATTATGGTTGACAAGTCGGGGTGGTTGGAGGTGGGATGTCATGTGATCCCCAAGAAAAACATGCATTTATATAGAACCTTTAACATAGTAAAACATCCCAAGGCATGTCACAGGAGCACAGACAAAGAAAATTTGACACCGAGTCATATATGGAGATATTAGTACAGGTGACTAAAAGCTTGGTCACAGAGGTAGGTTGTAAGAAGCGACTTACAGGAGGAGGGAGAGGTAGAGAGGCAGAGAGGTTTAGGAAGGGAATTCCAAAGCTTAAGGCCTGGACAACTGAAGGCACGGCTGCCAATGGAGGGTCAAAGGAAATCGGGGCCAGAATTGGAGGAGTGCAGAGATCTTGGAGGGTTGTGGAGCTGGCGTGGGAACCCTACCACTGTGGGTGTCTTTTTAGGAGATACTGTCCTCTTCTGTGGCATTATCTTAACTGCGCTCAGTTCTAGGCAGTGCACCTCAGGAAGGATTTATTGGCGTGGAGAGGGTGCAGTGCAGATTCACCAGAATGATACCAAAGTATCAGAGGATTAAAGTATGAGGACAGGTTGCACAGACTAGGTTTATATTCCCTCGAGTATAGAAGATTAAGGGGTGATCTAATTGAGGTGTTTGATGATTAAAAGGAGTTGATAGGGTAGCTAGAGAGATGCTATTTCCTCAAATGGGTGAGTTCACAAAAAGGGGCATGATCTTAAAACTAGAGCTAGACCATTCAGGTGCAAAATCAGGAAGCACTTTTCCACACAAAGGGTAGTGGAAATCTGGAACTCTTTTCCCAAAAAGCCATTGAGACTTGGGGGTCAATTGAAAACTTCAAAACTGAGATTGACAGATTTTGTTCGACATGGGTATTACAGGTTACGCAACCAAGGCGGTTAGATGAAGTTAAGATGCTGACAGCCATGATCTAATTGAGTAGCCGAACAGGCTTGAGGGGCTGAATGGCCTACTCCTTTTCCTATCTTCCTATCTTTTTCTTCTTTCCCAATCCCTTTCTCTCCTGAAGGCACTGACTGTTGCCGGTTTGTTCTGCTGATTTCAAGATGGCGGCCAGCTTTTGTTGATTAGACATCAGATGGATGGGGCAAATTCTGGCTTAATTTAATTTTGTTTTGATTGGTTCCATGTGATGATTTAAAATCTACTTTTCTAGAGTTGCCATTAAGGGCCTCGCTTGATGGCCATGCACCAACCCCTCCCCCCGCCCCCCTCCTTTAGCCCCACCACTGGCAGCTGAGCCTTTTAGCTGTTTAGCCTCACACTCTGAAATTGCTTCCTAAACACTTTACCTCACCACCACCCTCCCCTCTTTAAGAGCCTCCTTAACGGGTAGGCCATTTAAGACAGAGATGAGGAGGAATTTCTTCACTCAGAGGGTTGTGAATCTTTGAAATTTTCTGAGATAGATAGATGTTTGGAGTCTAGGGGAATCAAGGGATATGGAGATCGGGCAGGAAAGTGGATTTGAGGTCGATGATCAGCCATGATCTTATTAAATGGCGGAGCAGGCTCAAGGGGCCTTATGGCCTACTGTTGCTCCTATTTCTTATGTTCTTAAGTTCTTAAAACCCAATTCATTAATCAAGCCTTTAGACAATCCTAATACAGGTGCAGTGTCAAAAATCCGGAGTTCCGTAATCCAGAATGTTTCAGAATTCGGACTCCGGGACAATCCATGACAGGTTCGTCCAGAATCCGCGAGATGTTCCGGAATCCGAACATCCTGTCAAACCGTAAATCTGCCAGCCAGGCCCAGGGAAAGGTCAAAAGATGAAATCCAACTAACAAAAATTGCAAGAATAAAAACTCCAATCCTACCTGCTCCAGGCCAGGTCTTCACAGTCACTGCACCGCTGCTCTTGGGTCTGCACGCAAGTCCCTTCAGCCAGAACCAACCAAGCTCCGTGCGCAAGTCCCCGGCCAAAATCAAACTCTGCACAGCACACAAGTCACTTCGGCCAGAACCAACCAAGCTCCACGTGCAAGTCCCCTTCGGCTTGTACAGGTACAGGTGTACAGGGCATCAGACTACCTTCCAAAACATACAGGTACAAAAACAAGAGAGGGAGGCTTACCAGGTGTTGCGAAGCAGCAGGGATTACAAGATCTGTGAAGAGAAGAACTACAAAATGACTTCCAAAAACTGGAAATATCGGAACATGGGCCCAGGCATTTCCGGACTTGGGACGCACATCTGGCATTCTGAAATCCGGAAATACCTGAACCTGGGCTCAGGCGTTTCTGGACTTCAGACAACAAAAACACGTTTGAAAGTCCTGAAAAGCATGAAGTCTGGAACGGCCTCGGTCCTGAGGGTTCTGGATTTTAGTCCTTTTTTAGTTCAGTGTCCATTATTTTCTTTTCAAGTCTCTGTGAATTGCCTTGGAACACTTTTCTATGTTAAAGACATTATATAAATGTAAGTTGCTGTTGATTTATGTTAATCAAAAAATAAGCAAAATTGACGCTGTTAATTAACATGCTCTCTTTCTCCTTCACACACACACTCACTAATAAGAACAGGCCACAATAAAGCCTTGTTAGGTTTAATGATTTCAGCGATAAGGAACAGGCACCTAGGCCTGGTATAGCCAGTAGCACTGGGAATCCAGTACCTAGAACAAGGAACGATCGATGCATAGACTGAACCAACAAGTTGGCCTACTTTAGTCAGTAATAGGTGATTAATGACACTGCAGTGAATTGAGCCAAGCTTTCAATGTAATTGGTTAGCTTGATGCTCAAGAAGGCGGGTTTTGTGTAGACATTGTAGAGATGGTGCAGAGATTATGTACAACTTTCAGCAACATCTCAGCAGGTTTGTGGGAAATAATAGATCCAGGTAATAGGAAGTGATATACCCTGTGTGTGCGAATAGGTGTGAGGTTGGTGTCTGCACTTGTGTCCCAGGGACTGAGCGGACAGACGGCATTGGTACAGCCGAAATGGAAACAAAATCCAATGTGCTAGCTACACTCTTTACTGTAATAAAAGAAGCATTCTTAAGAATGGGATTGATTGTGACCTTTGCTTCACTGTTTAAATCAAAGATATTTAGTTCTGAATACCCCCAGCATACCTGAAACAGTTGGGGCACAGATTCCTGAGGAGGCCTTGAGGGGTTGGCTCATGGGGAGGGGGGAAGGGGAACATGAGAACATTAGAAATAGGAGCAGGAGTAGGCCCTATGGCCCCTCGAGCCTACTCTGCCATTCAATCGAAACGTATATTATAACGGGGCTTGACAAGGTGGATGCAGAGAGGATGTTTCCACTGATGGGGGAGACTAGAATTAGAGGGCATGATCTTAGAATAAGGGGCCGCCCATTTAAAACAGAGATGAGGAGAAATTTCTTCTCTCAGAGGGTTGTAATTCTGTGGAATTCACTGCCTCAGAGAGCTGTGGAAGCTGGGACATTGAATAAATTTAAGACGGAAATAAACGGTTTCTTGAGCGATAAGGGGATAAGGGATTATGGGGAGCGGGCGGGGAAGTGGAGCTGAGTCCATGATTAGATCAGCCATGATATTGAATGGCGGAGCAGGCTCGAGGGGCCATATGGTCTACTCCTGTTCCTATTTCTTATGTCCTTAATAAAATCATGGCTAATCATCGACCTCAACTCCACTTTCCCGTCCAATCTCCATATCCCGTGATTCCCCTAGACTCCAAAAATCTAGCGATCTCAGCCTTGCATATATTCATAGACTCAGCATCCACAGCTCTCTGGGATAGAAAATTCCAAAGATTCACAACCTTCTAAGTGAAGGAATTCCTCCTCATCTCTGTCTTAAATGGCCCACCCCTTATCCTGAGACTGTGTCCCCTAGTTCTAGACACTCCAGCCAGGGGAAACAACCTCTCAGCATCCACCCTGTCAATCCCCTTCAGAATCTTGTATGTTTCAATGAGATCACCTCTCATTCTTCTAAACTCCAGAGAGTATAGGCCCATTCTACACAATCTCTCATCATAGGACAGCCCTCTGATCCCAGGAATCAATCTAGTGAACCTCCATTGTATCGCCTCCAAACAAGTATATCCTTCCTTGCATAAGGTGACCAAAACTGTGCACAGTACTCCAGGTGTGGTCTCACCTGCGAAGCGGAGAGTCCACCTGCCCCTTGCCTATGACCCTGATCCCATCCAAAAAGGGTTTGGGGGTCATTTCAATGCATTGGGCAGGCACCTGTACCATTCCCGGAGGACCACCTGAGTAAGGGGGATTTAGCTGTGGCAACTCGGAGCACGGGGAGGGTGGGGAGCAGGCTGAGGAACTTGAAAATCTGGGTGTGTGCTTCTTCCCCCAGTTGAATAACCTGCTGACAACCACTATTCAGACACGAAGAAGGGCCTTGAGGATGAGGCACTGGGGCTTGCTGAAACCCATGGAACCATACCCCACTGATAGCATCTTCAAGAGAATGGAAGTAAAGACTGAAAGAGAAAAATAAAGAAATAGAACTGTATACTATTCGTTCCCTAGCCACTGACTCCATCCCTCTCCCCAACTTCTATCCGAGGCTGAACCAGACTGTTTGCAACCTTGGTGTCATACTTGACCCTGAAATGAGCTTTCGACCACATATCCGCAGCATAACTAAGGCACCCTATTTCCACCTCTGTAACATCGTCCGTCTCTGCCCTTCCCTCAGCTCATCCACTGCTGAAGCACTCATCCATGCCATTGTTACCTCTAGACTTGACTATTCCAATGCACTCCTGGCTGGCCTCCCATATTCTACCCTACGTAAACTAGAGATCATCCAAAACTTGGCTGCCCATGTCCTAACTCGCACCAAGTCCTGCTCACCCATCACCCCTGTCTGTGCTCGTTGACCTACATTGGCCTCCGGTTAAGCAACGCCTCGATTTCAAAATTCTCGTCCTACTTTCAAATCCCTCCATGACCACACCCCTCCCTATCTCTGCAATCCCCTCCAGCCCCACAACCCCCGCCCAAGATATCTGCACTCCTCTAATTCTGCCCTCTTGAGTATCCCTGATTACAATCGCTCAATCATCGGTGGTTGTGCCTGGGCCCCAAGCTCTGGAACTCCCTCCCTAAACCTCTCTGCCTCTCTACCTCTCTTTCCTCCTTTAAGACGCTTCTTCAAACATACCTCTTTGACGAAGTTTTTGATCATCTGCTTTAATTTGTCCTTATGTGGCTCGGTGTCAAACTTTTTGTTTCATAATACTCCTGTGGAGTGCCTTGGGACGTTTCGCTGCTTTAAAGGCACTATATAAATAAAAGTTGTTGTTGCTGTTGCTCACAAGTGTGGACAGAACCAACGTTAAACTTGCTGTGAATCTAATGACCACACGTATCTGAGGTAAATGGCTCTTCAAGAATTAACATCAGCACTTTTACCCGCCTGTAGCTTCTTCTGATCGTCCTTCCATTAAGTCTGTCAGTCTAAATAGAGGGCTATTGACGTTATGTAAAACAGCAAATTGCAATCATTCACTTTGAAGGAACCTTCAGAGATCTGGATCTTTCTCGAAGCTGGTATATGTGAAGGAAACTCTCTCGCTCCCTACTGCATCAATTCTACAGAGCCAGTTAATTTTTCCTCCTGTTCCCGCACTGTTCATGCTAATAGGATAGGGATGAGACTGGGCCTGTTTATCACGAATCAATCTACAAAAAACTTCTCTGTTCCACGTCAGGCCGCAGGAGTGTCCGGCGGGAAGGACCCAGATGCCTAATTTTAACTCTCTCCCCCTGATCTCCAGGGCATCGTGGGAGGAACATTGGGCGAGCGTACTGTTGGCATTCATCTTGCAAATGACTGCACAAGAGACTGCGTTCAGTGTGACTGAAAGCTACAGATTGTGTGGAGGACAGTGTGGGGGGGGGGGGGGGGGGGTGAAGAGGAGACGGAGAGGGAGGGCTGCAGGCAGAACACTGATCTTAGCCAGTGCAGGACAGTGTGACAGTCTTTCATACATAAGCAAATTGCCGATAAATTATGCACAAAGAACTGCACAGTCTCAGCTCCCAGCCTCGCTCAGTGTTACTCGGCAGTGGGCAGCGGGAACCAACGTTTTGTCAGCAGTGAATGCAGAGAGCGAGAGAGACACTTGATTTGAGAAAGAGGGGTCGCTCTGGTGTGAGGGAAGATTACAAACACACACACACACACACAGCTCAGGATTTCCCGGCGCTTTTCTCAATGTCACGATCCGCCACGCAGGAAATCTCTCTCATCGGGTTCCTTTCTCTCGGGGAGGGAAGATTACAAATAGCTTTTCATGGCGAAGCAGTGAGGAATTGCGAAGATACGCCAATGGACTGAGTCCCGAGGAGAGAGAAAAAACAGCACCTGGTAAGACAAACGTGCAATTTTACTTGCATCATCTTAACTTGAGGGGTTGCATAGATGGACTGGAAATGCGAGGTCCACTTTGCAAAATTACAAATACAAGTGATTTTTTTAAGATGCATAACATAAAGTCCCCATCCTTGGTTGTATTTGTGCTCTGAATAATATACTCTATTCAGCTGTATCATAGCAGGCACTCTCTTCATTATTTCAGTCCCACTGGCAGGTTTTGATTTCAGCATTCTGTTGGAGTTATATATATATAATATATTAAGTCGAGGAATTCTGTTCCTTAAAGTAGAAGGATTCCTGAGTATTGAGATCTGTAGGGATTAATGAATGGAGCCTCCCAGGGATGTTATGGACACGCGAGGGGGTGGGGAAGTGTGAACAATTGTCAGATAATCGAGACTGTCGTGTTTTGAGATGTTTAAAAACATTTGAACTTTATTTGAATGCCGTGCTGTTGTTACACGGAACCTTTGAAGATAGACTAGAAGAGACGAGCTCTGTGCTTTGCATTCGCTTACACTGGAGCGCTGCAAGTCACAGCCTTCATGATAGTCTTTATGGAGATGAAGGATTTAGATTTTCCCCCAATTTTAATGACTTAAAAAAAATCCCAAGCTGTTAATGTTATTCCAACAATCCTGTCAGCTTCAGATTATATATATATATATATATTTACACAGAGCGGAGGTGCAACCACTTGCAGTGGGCATGGGGTGAGAAAACAGCAGGAGCAGTTTGAAGGTTTGGAGAGGGGGAGGGGGTGAGAGGGGAACGAACCCCCACCACCCCACCTTCAGTTCAGAAAAGCACCGACTTGACGTGAAAAGCGCACGCAAAGTTTTTACCTTTCTGTGCCTCAGTGGGCAGCACTCTCTCTCCTCTGGGCCAAAAGGTTGTGGGTTCAAGTCCCACTCCAGGAATTTGAGCACAAAATTCTAGGCTGATACTCCAGTGCGGTGCTGAGGGAGTGCTGCACTGTCGGAGGTGCCTCTTGTTAAAACCCATGCCCGGTCTGCTCTCTTAGGTGGACGTAAAGGATCTCATGGCACAATTTGGAAGAAAAGCAGGGGAGTTTTCCCCTGGTGTCCTAGCCAGTATTTATCCCTCATCTACATAACAAAAAAACAGATTATCTGGTCATTATCAAATTGCTGTTTGTGGGAGCTTGCTGTGCGCAAATTGGCTGCCACGTTTCCCACATTACAACAGTGACTACACTCCAAAAGTACTTCATTGGCTGTAACGTCCGGTGGTCGTGAAATGCGCTATAGAAATGCAAGTCTTTCTTTTATTGGTCTGCCAAGCAAGGTGACAGAAAGCGCGTTAAAGTGGGTGCACATGAGGGAAATGGCGCTCGGTGCTGCTGGCCAGCCTCACTGACCCACAATAACAAGCGCTGCTTCTTTAAGGAACGCTGGCTACCGAGGGAATTACAGTCCGCGTTCCCCAAAGTTAACCAACTAATGGTTCCCTCAAAGGCTGGATTTGAACAGGGCAAATTGTGCTCAGTCCATTGGAGATTTCAAGATAATTGAGTCTTCAGGCCTCTCTCTCACTGAGAGCTTGCTTTGCAACAAGACGCCGAACAGACAGCAACCGAAAGTCATTTTTTTGAAATAAAAGTTGAAGCATGTTGGTTTAAAGCAACAGTAGGTGGCAGCAATGAGTCAGTACCTGCTCAGTTTGTTGGTGGGGGTTAAAAACATATAAATATGCAATTGTCAGTAAAAATCTAACATCACACGCTGGAATAGTTCCCAATCAGCTATCCATTACATCTTCACTTTCCGCTTTGTGGTTTACGGTGACCAAGTGTAGGGGAGCCAGCGTTTTTATAATGAATGATCTACAGTAAATAAACTTAACACAAAGACATGTCAACGAATAAATAAACTTGCATCAGATGCTGAAGGCACTGAGAGAGAAGGGGTGCGTGTGTCGATTGGAGTATGGTAACCAAGCTATCTGTTCACCCTGCACTGTGCACAGGAAGGGAAGTTAGCAGTGTGTTTATGCTGAGGTGCTGTGTGTGTTTAGGCTGCTTGCTGTTCATTAAACACTCAATTACTGACTCACTCCGCAATACCAGGGGCTCCTCGACACGGAGAGTGGCTGAGATTTTAATTAAGTGTCCATTCCACCGCACAACGTGCTATCACTTTTCAATGGCGCTCCCGAAGGGAATTACAACAAGGTCTCCCAACTGCCCTTTTGTTTACCTTTTGTGGGTATTAATTAATATATATTTAATTTCAGGAAGAGGAGTATTTGGATTGTGGCATTCAATGTTAATTCAGTGTGCTGGTGGAAGCAGGTCATTTCACACATACAGTCAGCTCTCAGACACTGCAATACAATAATACATCGACAACAAGAGACCTTTAGTGATATATAGGTGAAAACAAACAAATTGTTGCAAAGTTATTTGCTGCAAACTGGTTTCTAAATATATAGATTTACAAAGTATGTGCTGCACTTGGTTGTGAAGCACTCCCGAGAACAATGAATAGACTCTTGGGATCAACGTTTTCATTGTCCTTTCAGGACCCTTCAGTCTTTGTGATTGAAGTTGGGATAAAAAACTCAAATGTGTTTGCATATCCTGAGGAAATGGTCAGGAGGAGTTACTGAGTGACAGTGTGAGGGAGCTGGATTAACATCAGTAGAGATACAGTCAGTAACACAGAGTGCTGGGAGAGGGGTTACTAAGTGACAGTGTGAGGGAGCTGGATTAACATCAGTCGAGATACAGTCAGTAACACAGGGTGCTGGGGGAGGGGTTACTGAGTGACAGTGTGAAGGAGCTGGATTAACATCAGCAGGGATATAGTCAGTAACACAGGGTGCTGGGGGAGGGGTTACTGAGTGACAGTGTGAGGGAGCTGGATTAACATCAGTAGAGATACAGTCAGTAACACAGGGTGCTGGGAGAGGGGTTACTGAGTGACAGTGTGAGGGAGCTGGATTAACATCAGTAGAGATACAGTCAGTAACACAGGGTGCTGGGAGAGGGGTTACTGAGTGACAGTGTGAGGGAGCTGGATTAACATCAGTAGAGATACAGTCAGTAACACAGGGTGCTGGGGGAGGGGTTACTGAGTGACAGTGTGAGGGAGGTGGATTAACATCAGTAGGGATATAGTCAGTAACACAGGGTGCTGGGGGAGGGGTTACTGAGTGACAGTGTGAGGAAGCTGGATTAACATCAGTCGAGATACAGTCAGTAACACGGTGCTGGGGGGAGTGGTTTCTGAGTGACAGTGTGAGGGAGGTGGATTAACATCAGTAGAGATACAGTCAGTAACACAGGGTACTGGGGGAGGGGTTACTGAGTGACAGTGTGGGGGAGCTGGATTAACATCAGTAGAGATACAGTCAGTAACACAGGGTGCTGGTGGAGGGGTTACTGAGTGACAGTGTGAGGGAGCTGGATTAACATCAGTAGAGATACAGTCAGTAACACAGGGTGCTGGGGGAGGAGTTACTGAGTGACAGTGTGAGGGAGCTGGATTAACATCAGTAGAGATACAGTCAGTAACACAGGGTGCTGGGGGAGGGGTTACTGAGTGACAGTGTGAGGGAGCTGGATTACCATCAGTAGGGATACAGTCAGTAACACGGTGCTGGGGGAGGGGTTACTGAGTGACAGTGTGAGGGAGCTGGATTAACATCAGTAGAGATACAGTCAGTAACACAGGGTGCTGGGGGAGGGGTTACTGAGTGACAGTGTGAGGGAGCTGGATTAACATCAGTAGGGATACAGTCAGTAACACAGGGTGCTGGGGGAGGGGTTACTGAGTGACAGTGTGAGTGAGCTGGATTAACATCAGTGGAGATACAGTCAGTAACACAGGGTGCTGGGGGAGGGGTTACTGAGTGACAGTGTGAGGGAGCTGGATTAACATCAGTAGAGATACAGTCAGTAACACAGGGTACTGGGGGGGAGGGGTTACTGAGTGACAGTGTGAGGGAGCTGGATTAACATCAGTAGGGATACAACAACAACTTGTATTTATACAGTGCCTTTAACATATCCCTTGTAACTGTGACAAGGCAGACTATCCCTCCTCGTCCTTCTGAACTTGTCTGTAGCCTTTGACATGGTTGACCATTCTATCCTTCTCCAACACCTCTCCACCGTCATCCAACCTGATTCCATTCTTATCTATCTAATCGTAGCCAGAGAATCAGCTGCAACAGCTTCCCTTCTCACCCCCGCATCATTACCTCTGGTGTCCCCCAAGGATCTATCCTTGGCCCCCTCCTATTTCTCTTCTACATGTTGCCACTTGGCGACATCATCCGGAAACACAGCGTCAGTTTCCACATGTACGCTGATGACACCCAGCTCTACCTCACCACCACTTCTCTCGACCCCTCCATAGTCTCTGAATTGTCAGACTGCTTATCCAACATTCAGTTCTGGATGAGCAGAAACTTTCTCCAATTGAAGCCATTGTTTTCGGTTCCTGCCACAAACTCCATTCCCTTTCCAGATCAGATAAGTTACCTGTCTCCTCCTCGGTAAAGACAGAGGCAAAAATCATAATTGACACGTTTGCAGCCTGAGCTGTCATTCCCTCACCCAATCCCACTCCATCCCTCATTTTTCTTTTTCTCTCATATAACTAAAGATATTTTTATTATTATTTTTCACTTGTCTTGCTATATTGAATGAAAACATTTTCTTTGCCATTTTGATGCCGTTTTTATACTCCCAGCATAGCATTGTGCCTTTTAATATTGAATCCGTCTTTACTCTGTGCCATTCTGTATCATAGCTTCTGAGATTGGGATTTCGAGCAAGTAGAGACAAGCAAGGAAGTGCCTCCAATCTAACACTAGTTAATCCCCGGCCATCATAAAATCTCTTCAGGAGATAGAAATCTGTTAAGCGGGACAAAGCAACTATTTAAAATGTTGGCCTAGGCTCAGTGGCAATGCCCTCGCCTGAGTCAGAAGGTCATGTGTTCAAGTCTCACTCCAGCAATTTGAGCACATTATCCAGCGCAGTGCTGAGGGAGTGCTGCGCTGTCATAGGTGCCATCTTTCAGATGAGGTGTTAAACCGAGGCCCTGTCTGCTTACTCAGGTGGGCGAGAACAATCCCACAGCATTATTTTCAAAGAAGAGCAGGTGAATTCACCCCGGTGTCCTGGTCAATATTTATCCCTCAACCAACATAGTCTCGGAATAAGCAGGTCGGCCATTTAGAACTGAGATGAAGAGATGAAGAGGAATTCTCTACCCCAGAGGGCTGTAGATGCTGAGTCGTTGAGTAGATTTTTGGACTCTATGGGGGTCAGGCTGGAAAGTAGAGTTGAGGTCGAAGATCAGCCATGATTTAATAGAATGGTGGAGTAGGCTCGAGGGCCGTGTGGCCTCCTCCCGCTCTGATTTCTAAACATTATTCAGATTTTCTGGTCATTCTCACATTGCTGTTTGTGGGAGCTTGCTGTGTGCAACTTGGCTGCCGAGTTTCCTACGTTACAACAGTGACTACACTTCAAAAGTACTTCATTGGCTGTGAAGTGCTTTGGTACATCCTTGGGTCATGAAAGGTGCTATATAAATGCAAGGCTTTCGTTCGATCATGTTCAGGGCACATCAGCACTCTCAAACAAAATTTCTCGCTCTCATGTCTAATGGCTGCCTGGGTTTTGCTTGTTCACTCGATACAACCAGCTCAGTCCCATACCCACTCTGAGCTGTGTCTGTCCTCTCATAGAATAAGGGATGTCACCAAGAGCGATTTAACCAACCCTCTTTCTGCCCACACCCTCCAGGCACACAGCTCCTGAGATATCAACTAGCATTTGCCTGTATCTGTTGCAGGGGTTTAGTGGGTTAGCTTGTGAGGACATGCGCACAGACTGGTCTTGCAGTCCCTCGAGCATAGATATTAAGGGGTGACTTAATTGAGGTATTTAAGATGATCAAAGGAGTTGAAAGGGTAGACGGAGAGAAACTACTTCCACACATGGGAGAATCCAGAACAAGGCAGCATAACCTTAAAATTAGAGCCAGGCCATTCAAGGGTGGTGTCAGGAAGCACTTCTTCATACAAAGGGTAGTGGAAATCTGGAACTCTGTCCCCCAAAATCTGCTGGGGCCGGGTGTCAATTGAAAACTTCAAATCGAAGATTGCTAGATTTTTATTAGGCATGATTATTCAGGGTTACGGAACCAAGCTGGATAAATTGAGTTAAGATACAGATCAGCCATTGAATGGTGGAACAGGCTCGAGGGATTGAATGGCCTCCTCCTGTTGCTATCTAAACAGACTTTAGATCATTCACCCATTGACTTCGCTTTTTGTGAATACTGTGCGTGTATTTTTTTCCTCTTCTTTTCCCTTGTTTTTTGTTATGATTTCAGCGTCATTATTCCCATGTGCTGTACCACAAAGAAGGCTACTTATGTCGTTTCTCCAGGATTTCCACTGGTCTTCTGCCAGAGTTACAGCAAGAGACCAGTAAACTCATTGCCATAGAAATTGCTATGCAGTGCGCCCACTTTTCAAGTGTAAAACGGATACAAACATACCAATTTAGTTGTGGGACAGCCATTGCCCTATCAGCACAGACTAAATTGATGTGACTGTTAGGCATCCTGGGCGGAAAACAGGCACGAGGTGCCTTAGATACGTAAATTAGGGGCCCCATGTCTTTTGAAGAGCTCCTTCTTCAGAATTCATCGGTATTGAGCGGGGCGGGCGTCAGGCTTGACTGACTCAAGATTCCACAAGAGCCGCGATCGCCACCTCCTCCTCCATAGCCCGCTCCATCTCCACCCTCCCGGGACTTACCTGTGAGGCTGACCTGACATTGGCTTTTTGCTCGAACGAGCTGCCTCTGGAGGCACGACAGGGGACAGCAGTTCGCGCCGAGCATGTTGATGAGGCTCAAAGATCAATTTTCAATGTCCCTCGGGCCTCTCAGTTTCGGCACACGCTGGTCGCACAGCACCATGTCTGGGCCCGAGGACAGGATCAGGCTAATCTCCAGGCAATGTAATTTCAGGGCCAGGATATTACAATAAAGTATATTCATAATTTTGTAATTCTTGGTCGAGGGGACTTTATTTTAAACATGGGCCAAGTTCCTTGAAATGCCAAGAACAACATGGGCCATGTAAGCCCAATCTAAACACCAGATCTAGCCAGGAACAGCAGAGAGAGCCACAAACTATCCACACTAGCCAGAAACACTTTGCTGTAACTTTGGAATTGGTGCACATCCTGGAAAAAAGCTCCAGCCACTTACACCATATTGGAGTTATGTTAAACCTGTACCGAACCGCACTGTTAGACCACACTTAGTTCTATCTCCATATTAAAAAAAAATACATTAGAAGGTGCAAAGAAAGATTTATAAGGATGATACCAGAACTGAGAGGTTATTACTACAGGTGGAGCATCCGAAATCCAGAAACCTCAGGACCAAGGTCATTACGGATTCCGGCTATTTCCGGATCTCGGAACGTCTTTCCGGCGTGCAAGGCTGGGGGTTCCGCGGTCAGCGTGCTTTGCAGTTTTGGCGCGCCCGTGTTCTGGCCGAGGGGAGATGGTGGGGTGGCGGACCTGTGTTGCGGACCCAGGAGCAGCGGTGCTTGTGGGTGTGAAGACCTGCAAGAAGAGGTGGATTGGAGTTTTGGGTTTTTGATTCTTGTGAGTGTTCTGTGAGTTTTAGTTTTTTGGATTTTTCCTGGGCCCGGCTCGTGGCAGTAATCGGTTTGGCAGGGTGTCTGGATTCCGGAATATTTTCCAGATTCCAGACAACCCCGCCACGGATCGGCCCGGTGTCTGGAACATTCCGAACTCTGGAACTCCTGATTTCAGATGCTCAACCTGTATCAGGAAACACTGAACAGGCCGGGGCTCTTTTCTCTAGAAAAGAGGAGGCTGAGGGGGTGATTTGATAGATGTCTATGAAGAGGTTTGATATGGTAGATGTAGAGAAGATGTTTCCACTTGTGAGGGGAATCCAAAAATAAGGGCCATAAATATAAGATAGTCACTAATAAATCCAATAAGGTACTCAGGAGAAACTTCTTTACCCAGAGAATGGGGAGAATGTGGAACTCCCCACCACAGGTAGTAGTTGAGGTGAATAGTATAGATGTTTTTAAGAGGAAGCTAGATAAACACGAGGGAGAAAGGAATAAAGGGAAAATGGATATGCTGATAGGATTAGATAAAGAGGAATGGGAAGAGGCTTGCTTGTGTGCAGCACAAACACCTGCATAGACCTGTTGGGCCGAATGGCCTGTTTCTGTGCTGTAAATTTGATGTACTATCTCTGGGGTTTCTGCTAGGCTCCTGCCAATGTTACAGCGGGAGACCAGTGATAGCCCAGCGTAATTTCACGGGTAGCACAGAATAGCAGGATCAAAAAGTATGGCATAGAGGAGCCAGGATTAGCTGGGACCAACATGCTTGGAAATCTCTTAAGAGAGATATCACATCGACAAACAAAAAACTGTTTGCTTCATCTGCCGCACCTCAAATACAATCAGTGACCAGGGAGTTATGACGGTCACGGAGAACATGGAGCTACTTAACTGGATAGTAAGGATGTCAAGTGACGCGGAGAGAGGTCAGGAAATTGGGATTAAAGAGACAGTGCTGCCAAGGCCAACAAAATGATTGAACAGGACTAACAGACTCAGTGGTTAACTGCTGTCTCTACACAACTTCACATTGCAATATGGCACCAGTTGCAGTTGGCAATCAACACAACACTGGATGGGGTAGAATTCCCACGAGGGGCCCTCCCAATTTCCTGCCGGCCATTCCCTCAGGATTTCCCCAATCTTCCGCCAAACAGGAAATCGGGAGAACCTCCTGGTGGAGCTTCGATCCTGTTGATCCCATTTCCCGTTAGCTCTTTTGAAACAAAATCCCACTGTTGCATGAAGTACGTCAAGTGAACTTGGCAAGGTGTCTACTTTAATATTTCAGGCCCATTGATTTAATAATAAAAATCAATGCTTGTCATACTTTATCAAGAGGGCACTGTCTTCATGTTATGCAATATGATTTGGCATAAAATGTGCTTACAGCAGCTGAAAGTGAAATGGACATTGTAACAAAAATCTTATGAAATCCCAGGCAGTTAGTTCTTATGTTACTTAAAATGGACACCTACCCCTGATAAGAACATAGGAATTGCAAGACAAAAATAGGCCATGGTTCATCTAGTTTGCTTCCTACCATCCTGGTCGTCACATGATGCAACGATAATGGAGTTGTTGACTAATCATGGCAATCAGTCTCTATTAGTCTACAATAGACCTAGGCATAACAACAACAACAACTTGTATTTATATAGTACCTTTAACTTTGTGAAACGTCCCAAGGCGTTTCACAGGAGCATTATGAGATAAAGAATTTGACACCAAGCCACATAAGTAGAAATTAGCACAGGTGACCGAAAGCTTGGTCAAAGAGGCAGGTTTTAAGGAGCGTCTTGAAGGAGGAAAGCGAGGTAGAGAGGCGGAGAGGTTTACGCAGGAAATTCCAGATCTTCGGGCCTAGGCAACAGAAGGCATGGTCACCAATGTTTGAACGATTATAATCAGGGATGCTTAAGAGGGCAGAATTAGAGGAGTGCAGACATCTTGAGGGGTTGTGGGGCTGGAGGAGATTACAGAGATAGGGAAGGATGAGGCCATGGAGGGATTTGAAAATAAGGATGAAAATTTGGAAATCGAGGTGTTGTTTAATCGGAAGACAATGTAGGTCAGGGTGATGGGTGAGTGGGACTTGGTGCGAGTTACGACACAGGCAGCCTAGTTTATGTAGGGTAGAATGCGGGAGGCCAGCCAGGAGTGCGTTGGAATAATCAAGACTAGATATAACAAAGACATGGATGAGGGCTTCAGCAGCGGATGAACTGAGGCAGGGACAGAGACGGGTGATGTTACCGAGGTGGAAATAGGCGGTCTTAGTTATGCTGCGGATATGTGGTCGGAAGCTCATTTCAGGGTCAAATATGACACCAAGGTTGCAACCAGTCTGATTCAGCCTCAGACAGAAGTTGGGGAGAGGGATAGAGTCAGTGTCCAGGGAACTGTGGTGGGGACCGAAAATAACAAGGCAAGTAAAACCCTAATGGAGGAGAGCTTTGGCGTCCATAGATCAATAGTTTCTCCCAAATATGCTACACTTACCAGGATGTAGTTTTACATTGGTAGTCTCGGTGTAAGATTTTAATGATCTTTCCTAATGCCTTCTATCAGGCAGAAGATATGTATTGTGCAGCAAGCAAGAAGCTCAGTAGTCAAAGGATAGATGTGAATGTCCGAGCTCTCCTGCTGGTTCCTTAGGTAAATGTATTACTGAAAGTGCAGTCATCAGGTGAAGACAAGATCAGTTGGGAACTGACTGTAAAATTAAGAGGCACTTGGTTGGCCTGGTGTGGGGGTGGTATTTTCTAATGAGTTCAAAACATTGGGGGGTGATCTAATCAAGGTATTTAATTGGATTCAATGGGGTAGATACAGAGAAACTATTTCCTCTGGTGGGGGAAATCCGGAATAACAGAATATAATCTTTAAATTAGAGCAGGCTATTTAGGAATTAAATCAGGAAGCACTTTTTCACATGAAAGGTATGGAAATCTGTATCTCTCTCTCCCCCAAAAGACCATGGATGCCAGGAATCAATTGGAGCTTTCAAGACTGAGATTGATATATTTTTGATAGGTAAGTTGAGTAAATGGAGCTGAGGTACAGATCAGCCATGATCTAATTGGATGGTGGAGCAGGCTCGAGGGGGCTGAATGGCCTACTCCTGTTCTCACAGCAATAACTGAAGTGTAAATTTATTTAACTCCCTTGCACTTTCAAGCTACTCTTCCCTTGATCTTGTGCCTCTAGCTCTCGCCGTGCAGGTTTTGTACAGGCAGTGGTAAATGGATGGAAAACTCACCTCATTAGTGAAATAAACCATGCCAAAAATGACACTTGCTACTGAGTTTTTCCAGCTGCTAATGTTATATTTGGTCCCAGTAAACAGCCCTATATTTAGGAAAATCTCTAGAAAAGAAAAAGGATTTTCTGGAGAAACTTCTTTTCCCAGAGAGTGGTGAGAATGTGGAACTCACTCCCTCGGGGAGTGGTTGAGGTGAATAGCACAAATGCATTTAAGGGAAGCTATATAAGTACAAGGGAGAAAGAATAGGTTTGAATGAAGTAGGGTGGGAGGAGGCTCGTGTGGAGCAGAAAGCATGGACTTGTTGGGCCGAATGGCCTGTTTCTGTGCTGTAGATTCTATGTAATGTTAAATTGAGAATAAAAGGGGTCATCACAGCGAAGGCGCCTACTTTAAAAGAAATGCTAATGGTGAGATTACCTCTTTAAAATAGGTACTCATGGTGAGACTATCCCTTTTAATAAGTGTCCAAATGGAAAATCGCCTACTTGTGTAAAAGGATTCTAAAGGTAAATCTTTCTCTCTAAATGATGATGAGAATCGTCCCCCTTTTTAAATGGGTCCCGGTTGTAATGTGTTTGCTTTATGGGTACTTTGCTTAAGAATTCACAGCAACACATTGCTATTAAGAACTAGTTGGTTTATTAGCAAAGATTTAACAATCACACTACATATTACCAGTTCATCCACCAAGCTCACAACCACTTGCCTCATCATGGATCACCTGAACCCAACTGACTGGGGTTTTATTGAGTCTTGTGAACATCACGTGACTGGCTAAGCCACTCACAATGCAACAGTTCTACAACTATTTTTAGCTGTATCATTAATCAAGTGCCCCCCTGATTAAAGGTGGCGGGAGGGGGGGGGGGGGGGCACTAAAACCAACAACTTAAACAAATTAAAACTTTAGGCATTAAATCATATTAAAATTTGGTTGCCGGGGGTGATGATACACTCCAGTCCCTCCAGCGCAGCAACAGCTTTACAAACCTGTGAACATACTCACAAGTGCATACATTACACTGGTTACGAGCTTTCAAATTAAAAAAATTCGGCATGACAAATGGCGGTTCTGTGTCACATGCCTGCTCATCCTTCCAGCTCAGCATCACCGCAAACAAAATCCCTTTTCAAATCAATGTCTGGCACTCAAATTAATTGCAGAGCTTTCTCTTTTGCGATGTAACAGTTGAAACCGATTGAGCTGGAATAACACGGCACTCCTGAGTTGGGAGGAAAGTTGACCTATGGTGTTGTCCTCCTGCCCATCCCCATTTCTCCAAGACTCCCCCATGTCCATTATTATTTAATTACAAACTAGGGCCATTGAGTTCAACAAGGTGCAGAATTAATTATCGCAACACTTCCAAATTTCTTTTGGCAGCTGCTCTTTGTGGTGAATTGTGAGTTGTAAAATGGATTCTCAGGGCGGTATAACTTATTGGCTATGATGCACAAAAGATTCTCATTAATACAAACCATTAAACCCTGGCTCTGCACCAGGAGAATCTCAGCTGAAGTTCAGATTCTAATTATCTGCTTCCGACTCTCAAACTCCTTCAGAGTGAAGAGCTGCATTTTGTATTGCAGTGAACAAATAGATATTCATTGCAATTTGCTCTTTGACAACGCACTGCACCATAGACATCGCAATTCACAATACCATGAAGGTAGCCATTTTGGACCACAGTGCACCACCGAAACGCAATGGCCTTTCCTCCTTTATCCTGTCGGCCTGGTGCTTTGCAACCAAGATGACAGATGCATTGACGCATCGTAGTACCTGGCTCCCACAGCTGCCCGGGACTGGCTCAAGTGTGGCACTCCTCACTCAGTAACTCCCTGCTGTAGAACAGAGTGCAGGCCTTCATTCTGATCCCTGTCTCCTGGTGGGACTCCTGGTGGGACTGCAAGTATGTGGATGTAGGGTGAGGAGCTAGGCTGTGATGTCCACAGCAGTTGAATAGCCAGGCAACACCCACTGATTTAGTAAAATAATGAATAGCAGAAACTTGGTTGAGGCACTAACAATAGAAAGAAAACAAAAAATGTACGGGACAAATGGGGCAGATATTCAGTGCAGTACTAACACGCATCAGTCAACCAGTACAGTACTAACACGCATCAGTCAACCAGTGACAGTACTAACAAGGGTCAGTCAACCAAACACACTTCAGTCAACCAGCGACAGTACTAACACGCATCAGTCAACCAGTACAGTACTAACCTGCGTCAGTCAACCAGTGACAGTACTAACAAGGGTCAGTCAACCAAACACACTTCAGTCAATCAGCGACAGTACTAACACGCGTCAGTCAACCAGTGACAGTACTAACACGCGTCAGTCAACCAGTGACAGTACTAACACAGGTCAGTCAACCAAATACACTTCAGTCAACCAGTGACAGTACTAACACGTATCAGTCAACCAGTGACAGTACTAACACGCATCAGTCAACCAGTGACAGTATTAACACGCGTCAGTCAACCAGTGACAGTACTAACATGTGTCAGTCAACCAGTGACAGTACTAACACGGGTCAGTCAACCAGTAACAGTACTAACATGTGTCAGTCAACCAGTGACAGTACTAACACAGGACAGTCAAGCAGTGACAGTACTAACATGTGTTGGTCAACCAGTGACAGTACTAACACTGGTCAGTCAACCAGTGACAGTACTAACACGTATCAGTCAACCAGTGACAGTACTAACATGTGTCAGTCAACCAGTGACAGTACTAACACAAGACAGTTAACCAGTGACAGTACTAACATGCGTCAGTCAACCAGTGACAGTACCAACATGCATCAGTCAACCAGTGATAGTACTAACACGCGTCAGTCAACCAGTGACAGTACTAACACGGGTCAGTCAACCAGTGACAGTACTAACATGCATCAGTCAACCAGTGACACCATGTGTCAGTCAACCAGTGACAGTACTAACACACGTCAGTCAACCAGTGACAGTACTAACACGGGTCAGTCAACCAGTGACAGTACTAACACGGGTCAGTCAACCAGTGACAGTACTAACACAGGACAGTCAACCAGTGACAGTACTAACATGCGTCAGTCAACCAGTGACAGTACCAACACGCATCAGTCAACCAGTGACAGTACTAACATGGGTCAGTCAACCAAACACACATCACTCAACCAGTGACAGTACCAACACGGGTCAGTCAACCAATGACAGTACTAACACGCGTCAGTCAACCAAACATTCATCAGTCAACCAGTACAGTACTAACACGCATCAGTCAACCAGTACAGTACTAACACGCATCAGTCAACCAGTACTGTACTAACATGCATCAGTCAACCAGTACTGTACTCACTCTCTCTCATAAGCAGTCCTGCGAGTCGAGGATGACTTACTTCCATGTCAAAAAGTTCACAGGTGTTTCAATGAAGGACCTAAAATTACAGGTCCCGAACTAAATCTTGAAGGGTGGAAGATGCCTGTGCGTGAAGTTTTTTAACGTGGTGTGACCGTTGCACACCAGCCACCACACGGGCTTGACAGAGCTAGGTCTTGTTCCAGTAGCAAGGATTAACCAAGACGACTGGAGACCAGCTCTGCTGCATGGACCTAGTGCGCACACACATCGCAATGTGGGCTGGCCCATGCTGCCCCTGGGCCCTCGCTTCTTCTGGGCCCCAAACTCGTGCCTCTCCTGGGCCCAGATCACATCCCTCTACAATCTCTCGCCGCTCCTTCGCCCCGACCTCGCTGCTCATGCTGTACCTGCCCGCACTCCAATCCCCGACCTGGATCTTGATGATGTCCCTCTTCACTGCCCATCACGTGCTGCTCCCTGGAGTGGTATGCCGCCACACTGCTCCTTCTGCTCCCCGGCCTCCTCCGATGGAGCATACTAACACGCATCAGTCAACTAATGACAGTACTAACACGCATCAGTTAACAGTGACAGTACTAACAAGTTCGCTACCCTTGCCACTAATTCCATCCACCTCACCAGCTCCTGTCTCACATTGAAGCACACTGTTCGCAATGTTAGCATCCCATTTGATCCCAAACTGAACTTCTGAACCCATAATCCTCTCCATCACAAAGACTATTTATTTCCATCCCTATAACATCGCCCATCTCCATCCCCACCTCTGCCGATCATTTACTGAAATTCCTTCATGCCACACCTATTACTTTGCATGTTACAATTCAGACATTTTATGAGCAGATTTCACTTAAAAAAAACTGAATAAAATTTCCTGAAATACTTTTTACCACATTAAAAAGGTACAAAACATAAAAACAGTAAAAACTAGACTCAACTATTCCAATGCTTTTCTGGTCATCCCCAGTCTCCACCCTTCATAAACGTCAGATCATCCAAAACTCTGTCGCCTGTATCCTATCTTGCACCAAATCCATCACCCATCACTCCTGTGCTTGTTGATCTACATTGGTACCCGATCCTCCAGTACCTCTAATTTTAAATTCTCATCAATCCTTTCATGGCCTCACCCACTGCCTATTTCTGTCACCTCCTCCCGCCAGCCTTACAGGCTCCCAGAACACTCTGAACTTCTGACTCAAGCCTCTTGTGCACCCATCCCTCGCTGTACCTAACCATTTGTGGTCATGCCTTCAGCCTTAAACTCGAGGATCCCCTCCCTATGCCTCTCCGCCTCTCTGTCTTCCTTTAAAGCCCTCTTTAAAACCCACCTCTCAATATCTACTTCTTTGGTTCTGCATCCATCTGAGGCAATTCACGCCTCTATGAAGTGCCTTGGGATGTTTTATTACATTAAATAAATGCAACTTTCTATTGTAGTAGTGAATGAAGGAATGAAAACAAACATAGGATGGGATGGAGAGTTTAATAAGGAGTAATATATATAATTTTCACTATACTGTCGAATGAATGGGGGACACTGACTCCCAAATGCTGTGGATTAAGAGAAGGTCCAGAGGTCGTACTCCGAACTCAATTACATTTTTTTAATTCACACATGGGATGTGGGCATCGCTGGCCAGGCCATCATTTATTGCCCATCCCTAATTGCCCTTGAGAAGATGGTGGTGAGCAGCGCATTTGGAAAGCAGTAACAGGATCGGTCCAAGTCAGCATGGATTTATGAAAGGGAAATCATGCTTGACAAATCGTCTAACATAGAAACATAGAAAATAGGTGCAGGAGTAGGCCATTCGGCCCTTCGAGTCTGCACAGCCATTCAATGAGTTCATGGCTGAACATGCAACTTCAGTATCCCATTCCTGCTTTCTCACCATACCCCTTGATCCCCCTAGTAGTAAGGACTTCATCTAACTCCTTTTTGAATATATTTAGTGAATTGGCCTCAACAACTTTCTGTGGTAGAGAATTCCACAGGTTCACCACTCTCTGGGCGAAAAAGTTTCTCCTCATCTCGGTCTTAAATGGCTTACCCCTTATCCTTAGACTGTGACCCCTGGTTCTGGACTTCCCCAACATTGGGAACATTCTTCCTGCATCAACCTGTCTAAACCCGTCAGAATTTTAAACATTTCTATGAGATCCCCTCTCATTCTTCTGAACTCCAGTGAATACAAGCCCAGTTGATCCAGTCTTTCTTGATATGTCAGTCCCGCCATCCCGGGAATCAGTCTGGTGAACCTTCCCTCAATAGCAAGATTGTCCTTCCTCAAGTTAGGAGACCAAAACTGTACACAATACTCCAGATGTGGCCTCACCAAGGCCCTGTACAACTGTAGCAACACCTCCCTGGACCTGTACTCAAATCTCTTCGCTATGAAGGCCAACATGCCATTTGTTTTCTTAACCGCCTACTGTACCTGCATGCCAACCTTCAATGACTGATGTACCATGACACCCAGGTCTCGTTGCACCTCCCCTTTTCCTAATCTGTCACCATTCATATAATAGTCTGTCTCTCTGTTTTTACCACCAAAGTGGATAACCTCACATTTATCCACATTATATTTCATCTAGAATTTTTTGAGGATGTAACTAGCAGAGTGGACAAGGAAGAACCATGGATGTGGTGTATTTGGACTTTCAAAAGGCTTTTGACAAGGTCCCACACAAGAGATTGGTGTGCAAAATTAAAGCACATGGTATTGGGGGTAATGTACTGACGTGGATAGAGAACTGGTTGGCAGACAGGAAGCAGAGAGTTGGGATAAACGGGTCCTTTTCAGAATGGCAGGCAGTGACTAGTGGGGTGCCGCAGGGCTCAGTGCTGGGACCCCAGCTATTTACAATATACATCAATGATTTAGATGAAGGAATTGAGTGTAATATCTCCAAGTTTGCAGATGACACTAAGCTGGGTGGCAGTGCGAGCTGTGAGGAGGATGCTAAGAGGCTGCAGGGTGACTTGGATAGGTTAGGCGAGTGGGCAAATGCATGGCAGATGCAGTATAATGTGGATGAATGTGAGGTTATCCACTTTGGTGGCAAAAACACGAAGGCAGACTATTATCTGAATGGTGGCAGATTAGGAAAAGGAGAGGTGCAACGAGACCTGGGTGTCATGGTTCATCAGTCATTGAAAGTTAGCATGCAGGTAGAGCAGGCGGTGAAGAAGGCAAATGGTATGTTAGAAACATAGAAACATAGAAAATAGGTGCAGGAGTGGCCATTCGGCCCTTCGAGCCTGCACCACCATTCAATAAGATCATGGCTGATCATTCCCTCAGTGCCCCATTCCTGCTTTCTCTCCATACCCCTTGATCCCTTTAGCCGTAAGGGCCACATCTTACTCCCTCTTGAATATATCCAATAAACTGGCATCAGCAACTCTCTGCGGTAGGGAATTCCACAGGTTAACAACTCTCTGAGTGTAGAAGTTTCTCCTCATCTCAGTCCTAAATGGCTTACCCCTTATCCTTAGACTGTGTCCTCTGGTTCTGGACTTCCCCAACATCGGGAACATTCTTCCTGCATCTAACCTGTCCAGTCCTGTCAGAATTTTAAATGTTTCTATGAGATCCCCTCTCATCCTTCTAGACTCCAGTGAATATAGGCCCAGTCGATCCAGTCTCTCCTCATATGTCAGTCCTGCCATCCCGGGAATCAGTCTGGTGAACCTTCGCACTCCCTCAATAGCAAGAATGGGGACTTCAAAAAAAAGGTTCTCCTCTCTTCAGACATTACTAAAGTTAAACTTGTAGAGTGTGACACTAGTGCCTGAGCTAATTTAAAATTATTATTTTAAATTGATATCTCCACCATCAAATCGCACCTGCTATCGTAACCTGCCAACCTGAATCATAGGGCTCAAATTTGCCCAGCAGTTGCTCCGTTTTTTTTGGAACAACTTGATTTTTCTGGAGTATCTTAAAAATCCCCATTCTGCACATTTAATTTGTGCCAGTGTAAGTGAGTTAGTTAGGATTTTTTTTAGTTGAGTTTTTTTCAAAAAAGAGGACGTTACCATCCATTTCTTTCAAAAGGGGACGTTAGTAGCCATTTCTTTCAAAAGGGGACATTACCAGCCACCTACGCCTGCTCGTAGGAAAGTATTTTCATCAACGCCACGCCAAGGCCTGGGAGAGTCCACAGAGGGGCCAGAAACCCGGGACACCTTTTTGGCGCCGTTTCGATCGTAGGAAGTCGGCGCATCTCACGTGAGTGCGCCGAAAAAAACAGGAGGGTCAAATTTGGTCCCATTGAATGGTTACAATACAGAAGGAGGCCATTCGGCCTGGTGCTGGCTCTCTGCAAGAGCACTTCAGCTAGTCCCAATCCTGATGGCCATTTTCTTTCAGTACCAGGCAGGTTGTCAACTGCATTGTAATGAAAATGAAGTCGGAAAGCAGATATTAAATACTAAAAATATGCTGACTAGAATTAATTTAAAAGAAAATTAATTTCTGATCTAAATCTGATCTGTTGCTCAAGATCTGCCACTGCTTCCTAGGCTGACTCATCATCATCATCATAGGCAGTCCCTGGAAATCGAGGAAGACTTGCTTCCACTCCTGAAGTGAGTTCTCAGGTGGCTCTACAGTCCAATGGGAATTACAGTCTCTGGTCACAGGTGGGACAGACAGTGGTTGAAGGAAAGGGTGGGTGGGGAGTCTGGTTTGCCTCACGCTCCTTCCGCTGCCTGCGCTTGCTTTCTGCATGCTCTCGGCGACAAGATTCGAGGCACTCAGCGCCCTCCCGATGCTCTTCCTCCACTTAGGGCGGTCTTTGGCCAAGATGGTGGATGGGATAGCAGCTCCCTAGGGAGCTCTCCCCGAACAAACCTTCCTCTGACCATCTGCTGCCATCCTCCACCTCTTTCTCCCTCAAACCTGCCCCCCCGCCCCCCACTGTCTAAGCCCCTTATGGTCCCAACTTCGACCCCCCAAAGTATTTTATCTACCCCTAAAACCCGAAAATCCCATGCTGCAAGAACCCGCTGCCCATCCCCCAATCTCGGCTTACCGAGGCTGACTACACTCAACCTTTCCCCTCTCCCACAACCTCTCCACTACCCGCTCACCAGGCTTATGGCTCCATCACCTGTGAACCGCAAGCAATTGTTGGCCTTCAAAGCTAGGGGATTTGAGTATAGGAGCAGGGAGGTCTTACTGCAGTTGTACAGGGCCTTAGTGAGGCCTCACCTGGAATATTGTGTTCAGTTTTGGTCTCCTAATCTGAGGAAGAACATTCTTGCTATTGAGAGAATGCAGCGAAGGTTCACCAGAATGATTCCCGGGGTGGCAGGACTGACATATGAGGAGAGATTGGATCGTCTGGGCCTGTATTCACTGGAGTTTAGAAGGATGAGAGGGGATCTCATAGAAACATATAAAATTCTGACGGGACTGGACAGTTTAGATGCAGGTAGAATGTTCCCAATGTTGGGGAAGTCCAGAACCAGGGGATACAGTCTAAGGTTAAGGAGTAAGCCATTTAGGAGTGAGATGAGGAGAAACTTCTTCACTCAGAGAGTTGTTTACCTATGGAATTCTTTACCGCAGAGAGTTGTTGATGCCAGCTCATTGGATATATTCAAGAGGGAGTTAGATATGGCCCTCACGGCTCAAGGGATCAAGGGGTATGGAGAGAAAGTAGGAAAAGGGTACTGAAGTTGAATTACCAGCCATGATCTTATTGAATGGTGGTGCAGGCTCGAAGGTCCGAATGGCCTACTCCTGCACCTATTTTCCATGTTTCTATGTTTCTTGAACCGCTGCAGTCCGTGTGGTGAAGGTTCTCCCACAGTGCTGTTAGGGAGGGAGTTCCTGGATTTTGACCCAGCGACTATGAAGGAACGGTGACATATTTCCAAGTCAGGATTGTGTGTGACTTGTAGGGGAACTTGGAGGTGATGATGTTCCCATAAGCCTGCTGCCTTTCTCCTTCTAAGTGGTAAAGGTCACTGGTTTTGGAGGTGCTGCCGAAGAAGCCTTGGCAAGTTTCTGCAGTGCATCTTGTAGATGGTACACACTGCAGCCACAACATGCCGGTGGTGGAGGTAGTGAATGTTTAACGTAGTGGATGGGGAGCCAATCAAGCGGGCTGCTTTGTCCTGGATGGTGTCGAGCTTCTTCAGTGTTGTTGGAGCTGCAAGTGGAGAGCATTCTATCACACTCCTGACATGCCTTGTAGATGGTGGAAAAGATTTGGGGAGTCAGGAAGTGAATCACTTGCCGACAAATACCCAGCCTCTGACCTGCTCTCTTAGCCACAGTATTTATGTGGCTGATCCAGCTAAGTTTCTAGTCAATGGTAACCTGCAGGATGTTGATGGTGGGAGATTTGGCGATGGTAATGTCATTGAATGTCAAGGGCCGGTTTGTTGGAGATGGTCATTGCCTGGCACCTGTGTGGCCCAAATGTTACTTGCCACTTATCAGCCCAAGCCAGGTTTTTTCCAGCTTTGCTGCATGCGGGCATCGGCTGCTTCATTATCTGAGGAGTTGCGAATGGAACTGAACACGGTGCAATCATCAGCAAACATTTCCATTTCTGACCATATGATGGAGGGAAGGTCATTGATGAAGCAGCTGAAGATGGTTGGGATCCTATTTAAAAAAGGAGGCAGTCAAAAAGCAGGAAACTGTAGACCAGTTAGCCTAACATCTGTGGTTGGGAAAATGTTGGAGTCCATTATTAAAGAAGCAGTAGCAGGACATTTGGATAAGCAAAATTCAGTCAGGCAGAGTCAGCATGGATTTATGAAGGGTAAGTCATGTTTGACAAATTTGCTGGAGTTCTTTGAGGATGTAATGAACAGAGTGGATAAAGGGGAACCAGTAGATGTGGTGTATTTGGACTTCCAGAAGTCATTTGACAAGGTGCCACATAAAAGGTTACTGCACAAGATAAAAGTTCACAGGGTTGGGGGTAATATATTAGCATGGATAGAGGATTGGCTAACTAACAGAGAACAGAGAGTTGGGATAAATGGTTCGTTCCCTGGTTGGCAACCAGTAACTACTGAGGTGCTGCAGAGATCAGCGCTGGGACCCCAACTATTTACAATCTATATTAATGGCTTGGAAGAACAGACTGAGTGTAACGTAACCAAGTTTGCTGATGATACAAAGATGGGAGGAAAAGCAATGTGTGAGGAGGACACAAACAATCTGCAAAAGGACATAGACAGGCTAAGTGAGCAGGGAAAAATTTGGCAGATGGAGTATAATGTTGGAAAGTGTGAGGTCATGCACTTTGGCAGAAAAAAATCAAAGAGCAAGTTATTATTTAAATGGAGAAAAATTGCAAAGTGCCACAGTACAGCAGGACCTGGGGGTACTTGTGCATGAAACACAAAAGGATAGTATGCAGGTACAGCAAGTGATCAGGAAAGCCAATGGTATCTTGGCCTTTATTGCAAAGGGGATTGAGTATAAAAGCAGGGAAGTCTTGTTACAGCTATACAATTTATTGGTGAGGCCACACCTGGAATACTGTGTGCAGTTTTGGTTTCCATATTTACGAAAGGATATACTTGCTTTGGAGGCAGTTCACTCGGTTGATTCCGGGAATGAGGGTTTGACTTATGAGGAAAGGTTGAGTAGGTTGGGCCTCTACTTATTGGAGTTCAGAAGAATGAGAGGCGATCTTATCGAAACGTATAAGATTATGAGGGGGCTTGACAAGTTGGATGCAGAGAGGATGTTTCCACTGATAGGGGAGACTAGAACTAGAGGCCATGATCTTAGAATAAGGGGCCGCCCATTTAAAACAGAGATGAGGAGAAATTTATTCTCCTAGAGGGTTGTAAATCTGTGGAATTCGCTGCCTTAGAGAGCTGTGGAAGCTGGGACATTGAATAAATTTAAGACAGAAATAGACAATTTCTTAAACGATTAAGGGATAAGGGGTCATGGGGAGTGGGTGGGGAAGTGGAGCTGAACCCATGATCAGATCAGCCATGATATTGAATGGCGGAGCAAGCTCAAGGGGCCGTATGGCCTGCTCCTGTTCCTATTTCTTATGTTCTTATGACTGTCCTGAGGAACTCCTGCAGTGATGTCCTGGGCTGAGATGATTGACCTCCAACAACCACAATCAACTTCCTTTGTGCTAAATATGACTCCAGCGAGTGGAGAGCTTTCCCGCTGATTCCCATTGACTTCAGTTTTACTAGGGCTCCTTGATGCCACACTCGGTAAAATGCTGCCTTGTCGTCAAGGGTTGTCACTCTCCCTTCACCTCTAGAAAATCAATCCTTTATCTTAAAAATAAAAGCTAGCTCGAATTTGTCCAAAGTGAAACTTTATCAAATAAAATCTGTAATAATGTCCTTGCGACAGTAACAGACTATCGCCTCATTGGAGATTGGCAGTTAGCTCAGATAACAGGGAGAATTGAATTGGGCAGACGCAAATGTCTAAACAGGCCCTCTACTTGATTCATTGTTTAGTGCGATGCATAGACAATGACAGCTGTTCCATTGCAGATAACTCCAGTACTGCCGAATCCCTAATCCCAATTAGGACATTGTTTTTCCTAGCGCAGGTAGAGTGAGTTTAATGTGATCTGAAGTCTTCAAATTAACCCCATCAGGGAAGCCACTACTGACGAACAATCCCACCTCTGAAACTATTTATAAACTATGTAACCAAACTTCTGAGTCAGAACTTTATGGGTTTGAGTTCCAATCCAGAGATTGGAGCCCATAATCCATTCTGAAACTCCAGTGTAAGACTGAGGGAGTGCTGTCTTTCAGATAAGACATTAAACTGAGGCATGATCTGTTCTCACAGTTGGATGTAAAAGATCCCTTGACACTATCCAAAAAGCAGGGGGGTGGGGTGGGGTTATCCCTCTACCAATATCAGTAAAACAGATGATCTGGTCATTATAATGTTGATGTTTGTGGGACCTTGCATTTCCTACCTTAGACTTCAAATGTACTTCATTGGCTGTAAAGCGCTTGGAGATGTCCTCAGGTCATGCACGGTGCTATATAAATGCAAGTTTTTCTTTTTTTTTCTTTTAGAAATCGGCAATTGTAAATTATGATGTTGCCTCTCTACACATGAGGGGCCAGAATTAATGCACTGCAAGCAACAGAACGGTTTCATATTGGCCCTTTCATCGTGATAGGCCAAGTCCATCCACAGCTTTTGGTAGATAGAGCTATCTTGGTCTACAGTATATAAAGAGAACGGGAGCTGATAATCATAGGGTTCAGATTCTGTAGCTGTTGCAGTTTATGGTCCCGAATGATTACTTGGCCGATCTAGATCTTCACTTTGGCAGGTTTCGTGTAGAAGAACGCGGGACCCACCAGTGCAGGATGCCGGACTTGCGCAGGAGTTTTCTGTGCCTCCACCTGATCCAAACACAGGCACCAACAGCAACAACTTGAATTTGTATAGGGCTTTTAACATAGCAAAAAAATGCCAAGGTGCTTCACCGGAGCGTTAGCAAAGAAAATTTGACACCGAATCATGTTACGAGAGATGAGGACAGAGGTTGGCTTTAAGGAGCATCTTATAGGAGGAAACTAGAGGGAGAGCGGTGGAGAGGTATAGGGAGAGAATCCCAGAGTTTAGGGCCCAGACAGCTGAAGGCACGGCCGCCAATGGCAGAACGATTGAATCTGGGATTCTCCAGAGACCAGGATGGGAGACGCTCAGAGATCTCGGGGAGGGGCAGGGGGTTATGGGGCAAGAGAGATAAGGAGGGGCGAGGCCATAGAAGGATTTGAAAACAAGGATGTGAAAACTGGGCTCACTGACCCGGTTCCACACTGGGCTCACTGACCCGGTTCCACACTGACCATTCACTGACCCGGTTCCACACTGGGCTCACTGACCCGGTTCCACACTGGGCTCACTGACCCGGTTCCACACTGACCGTTCACTGACCTGGTTCCGCACTGAGCTCACTGACCTCGTTCCACACTGACCATTCACTGACCTGGTTCCACACTGGACTCACTGACCCGGTTCCACACTGGGCTCACTGACCCGGTTCCACACTGGGCTCACTGACCCGGTTCCACACTGGGCTCACTGACCAGGTTCCACACTGACCATTCACTGACCCGGTTCCACACTGGGCTCACTGACCGGTTCCACACTGGGCTCACTGATCCGGTTCCACACTGACCATTCACTCATCCGGTTCCACACTGAGCTCACTGACCCGGTTCCACACTGGGTTTACTGACCCGGTTCCACACTGGGCTCACTGATCCGGTTCCACATTGACCATTCACTGACCCGGTTCCACACTGACCATTCACTGACCCGTTCCACACTGACCATTCACTGACCCGTTCCACACTGACCATTGACTGACCCGGTTCCACACTGGGCTCACTGATCCGGTTCCACACTGACCATTCACTCACCCGGTTCCACACTGAGCTCACTGACCCGGTTCCACACTGGGTTCACTGACCTGGTTCCACCCTGACCAATCACTGACCTGGTTCCACACTGGGCTCACTGACCCGGTTCCACACTGGGCTCACTGACCCGGTTCCACACTGACCATTCACTGACCCGGTTCCACACTGGGCTCACTGACCCGGTTCCACACTGACCATTCACTGACCCGGTTCCACACTGAGCTCACTGACCCGGTTCCACACTGGGCTAACTGACCCGGTTCCACACTGGGCTCACTGACCCGGTTCCACACTGGGCTCACTGACCAGGTTCCACACTGACCATTCACTGACCCGGTTCCACACTGGGCTCACTGACCCGGTTCCACACTGGGTTCACTGATCCGGTTCCACACTGACCATTCACTGACCCGGTTCCACACTGACCATTCACTGACCCGTTCCACACTGACCATTGACTGACCCGGTTCCACACTGGGCTCACTGATCCGGTTCCACACTGATCATTCACTCACCCGGTTCCACACTGAGCTCACTGACCCGGTTCCACACTGGGTTCACTGACCTGGTTCCACCCTGACCATTCACTGACCTGGTTCCACACTGGGCTCACTGACCTTTTTCCACCCTGACCATTCACTGACCTGGTTCCACACTGGGCTCACTGACCCGGTTCCACACTGGGCTCACTGACCCGGTTCCACACTGACCATTCACTGACCCGGTTCCACACTGGGCTCACTGACCCGGTTCCACACTGACCATTCATTGACCCGGTTCCACACTGAGCTCACTGACCCGGTTCCACACTGGGCTCACTGTCCCGGTTCCACACTGACCATTCACTGACCTGGTTCCACACTGAGCTCACTGACCCGGTTCCACACTGACCATTCACTGACCCGGTTCCACACTGACCATTCACTGACCCGGTTCCACACTGGGCTCACTGACCCGGTTCCACACTGACCATTCACTGACCCGGTTCCACACTGAACTCACTGACCCGGTTCCACACTGAGCTCACTGACCCGGTTCCACACTGAGCTCACTGACCCGGTTCCACACTGGGCTCACTGACCCGGTTCCACACTGAGCTCACTGACCCGGTTCCACACTGGGCTCACTGACCCGGTTCCACACTGAGCTCACTGACCCGGTTCCACACTGAACTCACTGACCCGGTTCCACACTGAGCTCACTGACCCGGTTCCACACTGAGCTCACTGACCCGGTTCCACACTGAACTCACTGACCCGGTTCCACACTGGGCTCACTGACCCGGTTCCACACTGACCATTCACTGACCCGGTTCCACACTGAACTCACTGACCCGGTTCCACACTGAGCTCACTGACCCGGTTCCACACTGAGCTCACTGACCCGGTTCCACACTGGGCTCACTGACCCGGTTCCACACTGAGCTCACTGACCCGGTTCCACACTGACCATTCACTGACCCGGTTCCACACTGAACTCACTGACCCAGTTCCACACTGACCATTCACTGACCCGGTTCCACACTGACCATTCACTGACCCGGTTCCACACTGGGCTCACTGACCCGGTTCCACACTGGGCTCACTGACCCAGTTCCACACTGACCATTCACTCACCCGGTTCCACACTGGGCTCACTGACCCGGTTCCACACTGGGCTCACTGACCCAGTTCCACACTGACCATTCACTCACCCGGTTCCACACTGGGCTCACTGACCCGGTTCCACACTGGGCTCACTGACCCGGTTCCACACTGACCATTCACTGACCCGGTTCCACACTGGGCTCACTGACCCGGTTCCACACTGAGCTCACTGACCCGGTTCCACATTGAGCTCACTGACCCATTTCCATACTGGGCTCACTGACCCGGTTCCACACTGGGCTCACTGACCCGGTTCCACACTGGGCTCACTGACCCGGTTCCACACTGGGCTCACTGACACGGTTCCACACTGGGCTCACTGACCCGGTTCCACACTGAGCTCACTGACCCGGTTCCACACTGACCATTCACTGACCCAGTTCCACACTGGGCTCACTGACCCGGTTCCACACTGGGCTCACTCACCCGGTTCCACACTGGGCTCACTCACCCGGTTCCACACTGGGCTCACTGACCCGGTTCCACACTGGGCTCACTGACCCGGTTCCACACTGGGCTCACTGACCCGGTTCCACACTGAGCTCACTGACCCGGTTCCACACTGGGCTCACTGACCCGGTTCCACACTGAGCTCACTGACCCGGTTCCACACTGGGCTCACTGACCCGGTTCCACACTGGGCTCACTGACCCGGTTCCACACTGAGCTCACTGACCCGGTTCCACACTGGGCTCACTGACCCGGTTCCACACTGGGCTCACTGACCTGGTTCCACACTGGGCTCACTGACCCGGTTCCACACTGAGCTCACTGACCCGGTTCCACACTGAGCTCACTGACCCGGTTCCACACTGGGCTCACTGACCCGGTTCCACACTGACCATTCACTGACCCAGTTCCACACTGAGCTCACTGACCCGGTTCCACACTGGGCTCACTGACCCGGTTCCACACTGGGCTCACTGACCCGGTTCCACACTGACCATTCACTGACCCGGTTCCACACTGAGCTCACTGACCCGGTTCCACACTGGGCTCACTGACCCAGTTCCACACTGGGCTCACTGACCCGGTTCCACACTGACCATTCACTGACCCAGTTCCACACTGGGCTCACTGACGCAGTTCCACACTGACCATCCACACACATGCTCTTCTCAGCATGGATTATTCTATAGCACTCGGGCAGAAAACCTCGCTCGCTTTGTTCCTCTCCTTGGCTCATGCTCTGCCTTGGCCAAGACCCAACTAACTCACCTCGCACCAGTGAGCGTCCTGGTCTGTGTGACTAGGTACAATACCAGGCAAGGCATTTACCCAGTGAGGCACTGGAGGGGCAGAGCACCTCCTGATCAGTACACACGGGATAAAAATTCAGTCTGGCAGTGTCACCACCTGGTCGCTAACTTTAGCGCCAGGCAATGTTTACCGCCTCCAACCGAGATATTCACTTTAGCGCCCCTAGAGGGGAGTGGAGCGCTAAGGGAAGCGCTCTAACCCTGATTCCTGGCCCACTATCACGGGAGCACTGCTGAAGTTCTGCCGCGAGAAACCGGCATCCCAGCGCAGAAAGGGGAGGTCAGCTGGACCACCCGAAATGTTAAAGAAAAACCAAGGCAGCCAAACCACAGTGTCCAACATCTGGGAGAGATGCATTAATGGAAAAAAAAATCATCATAGCTGCCCACCTGCTCCCCCTCGGACATACCGCCCCGGCAACTTCTCCGTGATGCCTGCTTTCCCTGTCGGGAGTAGCGGCAGGCACTACGGCAGGCGGAAGCAGTCAAGTTCGCGACCGCGGCAATGCGAGTGGTTGCACACTCATTGACGTCACCCAGTGGGGGCGCTCGAATGTGCAGCGCTAACAGTCAGCGCTGCCAGTGCGGCGTTCGGTCGGTAAGAGCATAGCGGCCTGTTAGTGCCCCTCTCGGGCGCCAATCGGTGGCGCCAAGCAACCAAATTTTTAGCCCTGTACAGAGCTTTCCTGCAGAGTCTACATCCCGACAATAAGTGCCTTTAATCATAAGAACATAATAAGAACATAAGAATTAGGAACAGGAGTAGGCCATCTAGCCCCTCGAGCCTGCCCCGCCATTCAATAAGATCATGGCTGATCTGGTCGTGGACTCAGCTCCACTTACCCGCCCTCTCCCTGTAAACCCTTAATTCCCTTATTGGTTAAAAATCTATCTATCTTTGACTTGAAAACATTCAATGAGCTAGCCTCAACTGCTTCCTTGGGCAGAGAATTCCACAGATTCACAACCCTCTGAGAGAAGAAATTTTTTCTCAACTCGGTTTTAAATTGGCTCCCCCGTATTTTGAGGCTGTGTCCCCTAGTTCTAGACTCCCCTACCAGTGGAAACAACCTCTCTGCCTCTATCTTGTCTATCCCTTTCATGATTTTAAATGTTTCTATAAGATCACCCCTCATCCTTCTGAACTCCAAGGAGTAAAGACCCAGTCTACTCAATCTATCATCATAAGGTAACCCCTCATTTCTGGAATCAGCCTAGTGAATCGTCTCTGTACCCCTTCCAAAGCTAGTATATCTTTAAGTAAGGTGACCAAAACTGCACGCAGTACTCCAGGTGCGGCCTTACCAATACCTTATACAGTTGCAGCAAGACCTCCCGGCTTTTGTACTCCATCCCTTTCGCAATGAAGGCCAATATTCCATTTGCCTTCCTGATTACCTGCTGCACCTGCAAACAAACCTTTTGGGATTCATGCACAAGGACCCCCAGGTCCCTTTGCACCGCAGCATGTTGTAATTTCTCCCCATTCAAATAATATTCCCTTTTACTGTTTTTTTTCCCAAGGTGGATGACCTCACACTTTCCGACATTGTATTCCATCTGCCACACCTTAGCCCATTCGCTTAACCTATCCAAATCTCCTTGCAGTCTCTCTGAGTCCTCTACACAACCCGCTTTCCACTAATCTTTGTGTCATCTGCAAATGTTGTTGCACTACACTCTGTCCCCTCTTCTAGATCATCTATGTATATTGTAAACAGTTGTGGTCCCAGCACCGATCCCTGTGGCACACCACTAACCACTGATTTCCAACCGGAAAAGGATCCATTTATCCCGACTCTCTGCTTTCTGTTCGCCAGCCAATTCTCTATCCATGCTAATACATTTCCTCTGACTCCGCGTACCTTTATCTTCTGCAGTAACCTTTTGTGTGGCACCTTATCGAATGCCTTTTGGAAATCTAAATACACCACATCCATCGGTACACCTCTATCCACCATGCTCGTTATATCCTCAAAGAATTCCAGTAAGTTAGTTAAACATGATTTCCCTTTCATGAATCCATGCTGCGTCTGCTTGATTGCACTATTCCTATCCAGATGTCCCGCTATTTCCTCCTTAATGATAGTTTCAAGCATTTTCCCCACTACAGATGTTAAACTAACCGGCCTATAGTTACCTGCCTTTTGCCTGCCCCCTTTTTTAAACAGAGGCGTTACATTAGCTGCTCTCCAATCCGCTGGTACCTCCCCAGAGTCCAGAGAATTTTGGTAGATTATAACGAATGCATCTGCTATAACTTCCGCCATCTCTTTTAATACCCTGGGATGTATTTCATCAGGACCAGGGGACTTGTCTACCTTCAGTCCCATTGGCCTGTCCAGCACTACTCCCCTAGTGATAGTGATTGTCTCAAGGTCCTCCCTTCCCACATTCCTGTGGCCTGCAAATTTTGGCATTGCTTTTGTGTCTTCCACTGTGAAGACGGAAGCAAAATAATTGTTTAAGGTCTCAGCCATTTCCACATTTCCCATTATTAAATCTCCCTTCTCATCTTCTAAGGGACCAACATTTACTTTAGTCACTCTCTTCCGTTTTATATATCGGTAAAAGCTTTTACTATCTGTTTTAATGTTTTGCGCCAGTTTACTTTCGTAATCTATCTTTCCTTTCTTTATTGCTTTCAGCAGTCTGAGCACGTGCTGGGATATCCTGCAGTAAATGCAGAGACCCACTGTCCGCTTGCCAAGATTACACACAGGTTTTCTTCAGCAAAGAGACCTAGAGAAACTGGGATTGTTCTCCTTCGAGCAGAGAAGATTAAGGTCTGATATAAGAGTAATGTTCAAAATGATAAAGGATGCTGATAAGAGAGAGGGTGATTTGGCCCTGGTTCCCACTGGCAGGAGGGTCGATAACCAGAGGACACAGATTTAATATAATTGGCAGTGGGGAGACGAGAATATGTGGTGATCTGGATGGTGGTGGACGCAGATTCAATAGTAATTTCCAAAAGGGAATTTTGTATATACTTAAAAAAGAGAGATTTGCAAGGCTTTGGGGAAAGAGCAGTGGAGTGGGACTAATTAAAAAGCTCTTTCTAAGAGCCGGCACAGGCACGATGGTCTGAATGGTTTGGAAAATCTCCCAATCAACTTTGGCTGGACTGTGCTGTAGGCCGGTTTACCTTGGAATGCGACAAGACGGCGGGAGCTCGGAATTTGTTCTGTTATCTGTCGCTGGATGGAATTCAGAACCCTGGCGACAACAGTGACACAACTTGGGACATGCGCGAATGTCACACGTACAACTTCAAAGCATTCTGACTGCTCCCGATGTACATGTGATTGCTTCCGAGTCGTAAGTGACTCGCTCAACATTTGTCTTGTTTTGAAACCACTGTTGCTGACTTGTCGTCAAAAGGCGTGAGGAGAAAGTGCAGACTTCCGCGCAAAGGACTTCTGGCAGCTGGTTTATAATCCAGGGCCGTTGTCAGGAGCTGGGGCTGTGCTACACATGCAGCATAAAAAGTTCCTCCGTTGACAGCTCCAGCTTCCAAACAGTCTGTCATCATCGCCGTCACTTGTTGCTAAAGGCTGTCGACAGACTAGTGGCTGCACCTAGTATCGGTGGAAAATGTTCAACCCTCAACAAAAATCACACCAAATCGAGTTCCACCCCAGAGACTTGAGCACAAAATCTAGGCTGACACTCCAGCGCAGTATTGAGGGAGTGCTGTGCATTTGCTTCATGGGTTCATGCTTAAGAATTCATCACAACACATTGCTATTAAGAACTAGTTGGTTTATTAACAATCAGACTACACATTACCAGTTCATCCACTAGACTCACAACTGCATACCTCATCGTGGATGACCTAGATCCAACTGACTGGGGTTTTATTGGGTCTTATGAACATTATGTGACTGGCTAAGCCACTCACAATGCAACAGCTCTACAACTATTTTTGTTGTATCGGTAAACAAGTGCCTCCTGGTTAAAGGGGGGTCGGGGGTCACACTCCAAAAACTTTCCATCAAGTGCCCCCTTGTTTTTTTTTTCTGAGACCTGTGAGCATATTCACAGGTGCATACATTACATGCTGCACTGTCGGAGGTGCCGTCTTTCAAGTGAGACGTGAAACCGAGGCCCGGTCTGCACTGTCAGGTGGATATAAATGATCCCATGGCACCTCAACAACTTGCATTTATATAGCGCCTTTGAATTAGTAAAACGTCCCAAGGCGCGTCACAGGAGCGATTAGCAAATAAAATTTGGCACCGAGCCACATAAGGTGATATTAGGACAGGTGACCAAGAGGTAGGTTTTAAGGAGTGTCTTTAAACAGGAAAGAGAGGTGGAGCAGGAAAGATGTTTAGGGAGGGATTTCCAGGGTTTATTGTCGAGGCAGCTGAAGGCACGGCCACCAATGGTGGAGAGAGGGAAATCAGACCAAGAGGCCAGATTTGGAGGAATGCAGAGTTCATGGAGGATTGTAGGGCTGGAGAAGGTCACAGAGATAGGGAGGGGTGAGGCAATGAAGGGATTTGAACACCAGGATGAGAATTTTAAAATCGATGCTGGACCAGGAGGCCTTGTAGGTCAGCGAGCACAGGACTCAGTGCGAGTTCGGCTATGGGCAGCAGAGTGGCATCACAGCCATGCTTGGTGCTGCTCTCACCTTGTCATCTGCAAACATATATAGAAACAGGAGGAGCTCATTCAGCATCTCGGGCCTACTCCAGCATTCAATTAGATCGGGAACGATGGCATAGTGGTAATATCAGTGGACTAGTAGGCCTGGGCTAATGATCCAGAGACTTAAGTTCAAAACCTACCATGGCAGCTGGGGAATTTAAATTCAACAATTAAATAAATCTGGAATCAAAAGCTAGTATCAGTAGTGGTGACCACGATACTTCTGGATTGTCGTAAAAACCCATCTGGTTCAATTATGTCCTGTAGGGAAATAAATCTGATGTCCTTACCTGGTCTGGCCTATACGTGACTCCTCACAGCAATGTGGTTGACTCTGATCTGCCTTCTGAAATGGCCTAGCAAGCCACTCAGTTGTACCAAACTGCTACAAAGAAGTATCCAGTGGTTGAAGAAGGCGGCTCACCGCCACCTTGTCGAGGACAATTAGGGATGGCCATTAAATGCTGGCCTTGCCAGCGACGCCCACATCCCGTGAACAAATAAATGTCAATCCTACAGGCAGTTACTCAACCTGGCTGAAATCAGCTATTGGGCAGGTACCAGGGATTGAAGTGTCTTGGCAATGTGCTTCCATGCTAGGCAGTGTTCCCATCTAGGCCAGCTGGCAAGCTCCGTGGGGCACACAGAGTGCTGGGCACCATTTATTGTAAGATGTCAGAAGGCTGCACACTTTTTCTCCAGTTGTTTGGCATCAGTCACAAGAATGCAAACGACACATTGACACTCTGTTTATTGAGGGATGCTCAAGAGAGTCTTTCCATGTCACAGAGCCTCCTTCCGCTGGGAAAGACATGAATTGTGTGTGCTCCTTGAGGTGAGGAAGTTGCGCCAGCATCAAGGACCCCCAAGACAGTGCTCCCCGTTATTCTTCCCCAACAATGTGTTCCACCCCCACCCCAAACAGCATGACATTTTGCTTCTTTACCCAGAGAGTGGTGAGAATGTGGAACTCACTACCATATGGAGTGGTTGAGATGAATAGCACAGATGCATTTAAGAGGAAGCTAGCTAAACATAGGAGGGGAAAAGGAATAGAAGGCTATGCTGAGAGGGTTAGATAAAGTAAGGGTAAGAGGAACCACGTGTGGAGCATGAACATCAGTACAGACCTGTTACGCCGAATGGCATGTTTCGGTTCTGCATATTCCATGTCATTTTTCAACTTCACATAGCAGCCATCTGATTGCCAATTAGTGTCAGATGAGGGGCAGATTGTCCTGCAAGTCCCATGCCCATCGGGCTTGAGATTGTTCAAAGTTGTTTCAGATTAGAACCCTGACAGCCAGTAGATGGAGGAATATTTTTGGGCTGGTTTCAAACACAGGCCCCAAAGTCAAAACCATTAAAAAAAGAAATAACTTGCATTTATATAACTTGCATTTCACGGCCTCAGGATGTCCCCAAGTGCTTTACAGCCAATGAAGTACTTTTTGAAGAGTAGTCGCTGTTGCAACGTAGGAAACACGGCAGACAATTTCCACAGAGCAAGGTCACACAAACAGCAATGTGATAATGACCAGATAATCTGTTTCAGCGATGTTAGTTGAGGGATAAATATTCAGAGTGACTATTTGCATGAGTTTTGCGCGCATTGGACTCCGCCACCTTTTTGAGCATGGACCTCGATTCGGTTGCGCATGCGCAGTGCATCGTACGAGGAAGCTGGAAGTCAGAAGTGGGGTCAAACCACGAGCCGCTGGAGCTGGAGCTACTTCTAGCTTTTGGATTATTGGGAATGTTTTTGCGGTCTTGTGTAGGGGAGAAAACATCGGAGGTAGTGGGAGAGAGAGAGAGACTGGGAGGGAGGGAGAGAGACTGGGAGGGAGGGAGTGAGAGGAGAGAGACTGGGGAGGGAGGGGAAGAGAGAGACTGGGGAGGGAGGGAGAGAGAGAGACTGGGAATGGAGAGAGAGAGAGAGAGACTGGGAGGGGGAGGGGAGAGAGACTGGGGAGGGAGGGAGAGAGAGAGAGAGATGGTGAGGGAGGGAGAGAAAGAGAGACTGGGGAGGGAGGGAGCGAGAGAGAGACTGGGACAGAGGGAGAACGAGAGAGACAGGGAATGGAGAGAGAGAGAGAGAGAGACTGGAAATGGAGCGAGAGAGAGAGAGACTGGGAGGGAGGGAGAGAGAAAGACTGGGGAGGGAGAGAGAGAGACTGGGGAGGGAGGGAGAGAGAGAGAGAGAGAGAGAGACTGGGAATGGAGAGAGAGAGAGACTGGGAGGGAGGGAGTGAGAGAGACTGGGGAGGGAGAGAGAGATACTGGGGAGGGAGGGAGAGAGAGAGAGAGAGAGAGACTGGGAATGGAGAGAGAGAGAGAGACTGGGAGGGAGGGGGAGAGAGAGAGGGACTGGGAAGGGAGGGAGAGAGAGAGATGGTGAGAGAGAGAGACTGGGAAGGGAGGAGAGAGAGAGAGACTGGGGAGGGAGGGAGAGAGAGAGAGAGACTGGGGAGGGAGAGAGAGAGAGAGAGAGACTGGGAGGTAGGGAGCAAGAGAGAGACTGGGGACGGAGGGAGAGCGAGAGAGAGAGACTGGGAATGGAGAGAGAGAGAGAGACTGGGAATGGAGAGAGAGAGCCTGGGAGGGAGGGAGAGAGAGAGAGAGAGAGACTGGGGAGGGAGGGAGGGAGAGAGAGAGAGAGAGAGAGAGACTGGGAGGGAGGGAGCGAGAGAGAGACTGGGGACGGAGGGAGAGCGAGAGAGACTGGGAATGGAGAGAGAGAGACTGGGAATGGAGAGAGAGAGAGAGACTGGGAGGGAGAGAGAGAGAGACTGGGGTGGGAGGGAGAGAGAGAGACTGGGGTGGGAGGGAGAGAGAGAGAGACTGGGGAGGGAGGGAGAGAGAGAGACTGGGATGGAGGGAGAGAGAGAGAGACTGGGAAGGGAGGGAGAGAGAGACTGGGGAGAGAGGGAGACTGGAGAGGGAGGGAGCGAGAGAGAAATGGGGAGGGAGAGAGAGAGACTGGGAGGGAGGGGGAGAGAGGGAGGGACTGGGGAGGGAGGGAGAGAGAGAGATGGTGAGGGAGGGAGAGAGAGAGAGACTGGGGAGGGAGGGAGAGAGAGATAGGGAAGGAGAGAGAGAGAGAGAGACTGGGAGGGAGGGAGCGAGAGAGAGACTGGGGACGGAGGGAGAGTGAGAGAGACTGGGAATGGAGAGAGAGAGAGACTAGGAATGGAGGGAAAGAGCCTGGGAGGGAGGGAGAGAGAGAGAGAGAGACTGGGGAGGGAGGGAGAGAGAGAGAGACTGGGGAGGGAGAGAGAGAGAGACTTGGAGGGAGGGAGAGAGAGAGAGAGACTGGGGTGGGAGGGAGAGAGAGAGACTGGGGTGGGAGGGAGAGAGAGAGAGACTGGGGAGGGAGGGAGAGAGAGAGACTGGAGAGGGAGGGAGCGAGAGAGAAATGGGGAGGGAGAGAGAGAGACTGGGAGGGAGGAGGAGAGAGGGAGGGACGAGGGAGGGAGAGAGAGAGATGGTGAGGGAGGGAGAGAGAGAGAGAGACTGGGGAGGGAGGGAGAGAGAGATGGGGAAGGAGAGAGAGAGAGAGAGACTGGGAGGGAGGGAGCGAGAGAGAGACTGGGGACGGAGGGAGAGTGAGAGAGACTGGGAATGGAGAGAGAGAGACTAGGAATGGAGGGAAAGAGCCTGGGAGGGAGGGAGAGAGAGAGAGAGAGACTGGGGAGGGAGGGAGAGAGGGAGAGAGACTGGGGAGGGAGAGAGAGAGAGACTGGGAGGGAGGGAGAGAGAGAGACTGGGGTGGGAGGGAGAGAGAGAGAGACTGGGGAGGGAGGGAGAGAGAGAGACTGGAGAGGGAGGGAGCGAGAGAGAAATGGGGAGGGAGAGAGAGAGACTGGGAGGGAGGGGGAGAGAGGGAGGGACTGGGGAGGGAGGGAGAGAGAGAGATGGTGAGGGAGGGAGAGAGAGAGAGACTGGGGAGGGAGGGAGAGAGAGATGGGGAAGGAGAGAGAGAGAGAGAGAGACTGGGAGGGAGGGAGCGAGAGAGAGACTGGGGATGGAGGGAGAGTGAGAGAGACTGGGAATGGAGAGAGAGAGAGACTAGGAATGGAGGGAAAGAGCCTGGGAGGGAGGGAGAGAGAGAGAGACTGGGGAGGGAGGGAGAGAGAGAGAGACTGGGGAGGGAGAGAGAGAGAGACTGGGAGGGAGGGAGAGAGACTGGGATGGGAGAGAGAGAGAGACTGGGAGGGAGGGAGAGAGACTGGGAAGCGAGAGAGAGAGAGACTGGGGAGAGAGAGAGAGAGAGACTGGGGAGGGAGGGAGAGAGAGAGAGAGAGTTGGGGAGGGAGAGAGAGAGAGAGACTGGGGGTTGGGTTTGGGAGAGGGAGAGACTGGAGAGAGAGAGACTGGGAGGGAGGGAGAGAGAGAGAATGGGAGGGAGGGAGAGAGACTGGGAAGGGAGAGAGAGAGAGACTGGGGAGAGAGAGAGAGAGAGACTGGGAGGAAGGGAGAGAGAGAGGGAGACTGGGGAGGGAGGGAGAGAGAGAGAGAGAGATGGGGAGGGAGAGAGAGATGGGGAGGGAGGGAGAGAGAGAGACTGGGGGTTGGGTGGGGGAGAGAGAGAGACTGGAGAGAGAGAGACTGGGAGGGAGGGAGAGAGAGAGAATGGGAGGGAGGGAGAGAGACTGGGAAGGGAGAGAGAGAGAGACTGGGGAGAGAGAGAGAGAGAAACTGGGAGGAAGGGAGAGAGAGAGGGAGACTGGGGAGGGAGGGAGAGAGAGAGAGAGACTGGGGGTTGGGTTTGGGAGAGAGAGAGACTGGAGAGAGAGAGAGACTGGGGAGGGAGGGAGAGAGAGAGACTGGGGGTAGAGAGAGACTGGGGGTTGGGTGGGGGAGAGATAGAGACAGAGACTGGGGAGGAAGCGAGAGAGAGAGAAAGACTGGGGTGGGGGGGGGCAGAGAGAGAGACTGGAGAGGGGAGAGAGAAAGACTGGAGGGAGAGAGACTGGGGAAGGAGAGAGAGAGAGATTTGGTAGGGAGTGGGGGGAAAGAGAGAGAGAGAGGGAGGCTGGGGAAGGAGAGAGAGAGACTAGGTGGGAAAAGAGAGAGAGAGAGACTGGGAATGGAGAGAGAGGGGAAGCAGGAGAGGGGATCGGAGGGGAGAGAGGGAAATCAGGAAAGACGGATTACGTTCTGCCAACCCTCTTTACACCCACACCCGATTTCTCAGAAAGCTCGGTGCTTGCGTGACTAGGGATATCATTGGAGTGGATGAAATCCAGAAGTTATGACACTGTCACTATTCACTTCATACCCAATAAACCTGTTAACAATCTGTGACCCACGCACAATGCCCCATCGATGGCGGAGTGTGGGGGGGGGAATAAAGGCGGGAACTTGGGCTGAGGGTGTCAAGAATTTGGACTGGGATGGGGCATGAACCTGGGCTGGGGAATCTGGGCTGGGGATACATGTAAATTGGTCTGGGGGGAGGGGGGGGCGGCGAGGACATGAATTTGTTCTGGGCGTGTCATGAACTTGACTGGGATGGGGGACCTTTATCCTGTCTGGGGTCTGAAGTCAGAATAGCTAGAATTACACTTTGCAAAGTCACTCAGAACTTGGGCTGGGCGTTCTAATCACTCATTCCAGAGAAACTTATGGTTGTGGCTTATCCTCCAAGGGGACCAATCAGCAATCAGGTCATGTGATCATCTGAAGCTATCAGAGACAATCAGAGCTTTTTGCTGGTGCAAATAGCTGCGTCCATAAATATTGGCCAGGGCACCGGGGAGAACACCCCTGCTCTTGTACAAAATAGTGCAGTGGGATCTTTTACATCTAGCTGAGAGCAGACGGGACCTTGGTTTAACGTCTCATCTGAAAGATGGCACCTCTGACAGTGCAGCATTCCCTCAGCACTGCACTGGAGTATCAGGCTTTATTATGTGCTCAAGTCTCTGGAGTGGGACTTGAACCCACGACCTCCGGACTCGGAGGCAAGAGGGCTACCACTGAGCCATGGCTGATGGTGAATTTTGAAAGCGCTAGGGAATGTGACGCGAAGACTCGATGATCGATGACGTGTTTCTTTGCAAAAACCGAGGTGTCAGACAAATGACGGAAAACACCTGGACATGTCTGTTAGACACCTCATTATTGCCTATTCTAGTTAGAATTGTACAGCAACCAACTGTACTAAATGGTGAGTGCAGGAGACTAACTGTAGCTCCATATGATTAGTGATAGTGCGAATGTATCTCCAAGAATCACTCGTCACTCAGGTTCGGTCCATATCAAAACGGTTTATTACGGTGGGGAGATGAAGCCACTGGTGCATCCAGGTAGCTCGCTCCGCCGAACAAAGAGTTTCATGGATTTTTATATGTTATACCACAGTTACATCAGCCCATTTCGGCCGGACACTATCCAATCATATTGATTATAGATTACAAATAGATTCAAATAGACCAATAGAAGTGGTCTCTAAACATTAGGTGGCTGCGTGATTGCCTCATGTGTCGCTACGAGTTATTCATGGTCTTGTGACATGGTCCGGGCCCCCTGAAACCGACACTAATTTATATTATGTTAGTTTATGTTTTTGTATCACCCGGTACTCCCTGCTTCGACGTGCTGGCCAGTCACGCGATTTCAGGAGTCCCAGTTGTTTTAGATCAAATTAATATAGTTCGAATCGCCCCTCTCACCTGTCACGCGAATTTCCTTGCTTATCTGAGCTCTGGTGCTAAACCTCCATTGTTGTGCATAATATCTGCAGGACCGGCAAGCCATGACTCCCCATGCTAATGCTAGGACTAGCTGTATTCCGACCAGCATATGTGATATAATTTGAATCCAAGGGTAGATGTTGACATTCATCCCCCAGTTCAAACCCTCCTTCAACAATTCTCATCCTGCAGCTGTGTCGGTGTCTTTCTCCAGTATCTCAATCTTTGTCCGCAGTTGGTGGTAGAGTTTAACAGACTGTCCGACTCTGAGTCTTAGTCCCCTTAGTACTTCCACTAAATGGGGAATAGGGGCCTGTTCTGGCTCATCATAGTCCTGCAGATGATAATGGAGCTGATCGATAACGTTAATGATTTCGGTACCTCGCTGTCGAACTTGGATAATGCGGGCTTGCCCTATAGTAACGGGTCGTAGGAGTGTAAAGCAGAAGTTTGGTTGCTGGATCTGGCATTGCAAGCCGTTATACTGATATGAACGTTCCATGGTGGAGACACAGTATCTCCCGTTGCCTCCGTACCTGGCCCGGGCAAAATTTCGCCCCTCTGTTTGCACCCTGTCAGAGAGACGCCGTATAGCGTGTTATCTCTACGGATAGCGGAATCTGCGGTTAAATAGTAATGGAGGGAGGCATTGTCGCATACAACCCCGATATTCTACAGTTGATAAAAGGGAAATGGACCTGAGTCTCATGTGACTATAGGGATCATCAAGACAATCCCCATTCCAGCAGCTGTGCCCATTTGGTAGTTTGGGATTGCTGGGAATACTCTGGTTAGTCCCTTCAGAGTGCAGTTATTCAGTGTCCCCTTCAGCTTAGCTAGCTGAGCCAGATGTGAGCTGTCTATCCAGTCTGGTACCTCCCCCCTTTGGATCTGATCGAGGTTGTGTCGTATCTGTCCTACCATCCACAAACCATAAGCATGACAGTGTTGCCCTTGTCGGCGCTTTCCGGCATCTTCCTTTTTTCTGTCAATTAGACGATTAATTGTTTTGGCATGTGTCTCGATTATTGAAATTCCATCTAACTGTATCTCAATGCCTTCCCTTCCTAAGTCGGCTTGGTCTTTCTGATTCTGCTCTGCCCGCTCTAACAGTTCCCTCATCACCTCTTTAACTTGTTCCACCTTTTCATTCAGCCCTTGTATATCCAGTGAGTTTACTATGGAGGTCCCGGTATTAAAGCAGGTAGCAGCATCATTAATTATTCCCTCTTACGCCTATGCACCTGCTCTTGTCCTCGGAACCTACTGGCACCCATGGCATCGGCAGCCTGCTGCATTACAACCTTACTTAACACACTATACATATTCCTTGCCTGTTCAGTACAATATTCCGGCATTTGTATGCCTGAGATATTGATCAGAACAGGCACAATTTCATGCTTAACATAATGTGTTAAAATAAGTTCTGTCCTTGCTCCAGTCCTTGGCTGCTGGGATACATATTCCATCAGTTAAATTAAACAAGATCCCATAGTTTGGGTAAGTGTGTCTTTCCTGCATTTGCTGCATCCCCCATAGTCCATCCGGGTTATCTGATGCTTGTATGAGTGTCGAGATCCCTGGTATCATGCTGCAGAGCTCAAGTGGCCACTCGGTGGGTGTTTTATCTGCAAATTTTAAACAGATCCTGGTCGGCACCAGGTGTTAGGTTCTGGTCTACTCATCTTTTATCCATGCCTGTCGAGGTCACTCTGTGAAATCGGAGGTAAGGGTTAGGTTGGGTTTGTGGGTTCTACTTACCCACCGTGGGGTACATTGGCTCTATTGCCATAGGTGATGGTGCTATGGCTGCGCACTGCACTATCCGTCTCGTCCCGTTTTTTTAAATCTCTTCCAGCTTATTTATCTTAGTTTTTAACTCTTGAATTTGTTTTGTTTGAGTATCTATCTCTTTACTTGTATCAGGCAAGTATTATTACATAGGCTAGTTCTATTTTATTTTTATCCTGACTATCCCACCATTTCCTCTATCTGTCAGGTGAGTCTTCTTTATTCTATTAAGAAATCCAAATTAATAATGTCCAGTATAAAACAGCTGTCAACAGAAAGTGTTAACTCCTTTACAGATTTGTAAGAAAGCCTGATGTCATGACTTCGTGTAATCATCCGAAAAAATGTTTTAAGACTTTGTGCCTTCAAAACTTGCTTAGAAATTAGGAATCCCTTAAAACCGCAGAAATCATTAGTAAAGCCATCATAATAAAAATCTTCTCATCAGGAAAGGCAGCATTTTAAATTAAACTCCAATCTTTCCCAAACTTCTAATTCAAGTACTTGCCAAAGATTTTTTTTAATTGATTTAAAACGAGACCACACATTTTTAATAGCTATTTTATTTACTGAAATCCAATTTTCACACAAGCTGTATACATTCCAACATTTCGGGGTTTTTTTTAAGGTCCCGTTCACTGGGCAAATCTTGTGTTTTATCACGGGCAACCATCTTCATACATTTTACACACACACATTTAATTCTAACATTATGCATATTTAGTTTTAACATTATGCTACAGGTGCCTTTGCGCTATTGGAAAATCTCTCTCTCTAACAATTAGCACTGTGCACTCTGTGATGAGTCAGTTAAGATTGGCAGAGTGCAGGTATCAATAATAAGAGCCCATTTTACACGACGGGGGAATGGGGGGTGCAGTCATCTGAAATACAACACTTCACAATAAATGAGTTCATACTCTCCAGTGGGGAGAGGAATGACAACACATGAAGCATTCGTACAGTGGGCGCACAGACTCATAACTAGGATTATATTTTACATTGTAGCTATATAATAAGAAAGACTGACTTGCATTTATATAGCGCCTTTCACAACCTCAGGACATCCCAAAGCACTTTACAACTTATGAAGTATTTTTGAAGTGTAGTCACTATTGTAATGTAGGAAACACGGCAGCCAATTTGCATACAGCAAGAACCCACTAACATGAATTTTATGATGAAGACCAGATGATCTGTTTTTTTAATTATGTTGGTTGAAAGATAAATATTAACCGGAACACTGGGGAAAACTCCTGGTTTTCTTCGCTGAAAGATCCCAATGGATCTTTTACGTCCACCTGAGAGGACTGACAGGGCCGCAGTTTAACATCTCATCTGAAAGGCATCACCTCTGACAGTGCAGCACTCCCTCAGCACTGCAATTCAGTCTTTCTTATTATATAGCACACAATGTAAAATATAATCCTAGATATGAGTCTATGCACCCACTGTATGAATGCTTCATGTGTTGTCATTCCTCTCCCCACTGGAGAGTATGAACTCATTTATTGTGAAGTGTTGTATTTCAGATGACTGCACCCCCGATTCCCCCGTCGTGTAAAATGGGCTCTTATTATTGATACCTGCACGCTGCCAATCTTAACCGGTATTATGTGCTCAAGTCTCTGGAATGGGACTTGAACCCACGACCTTCTGACTCAGAAGGCAATATCGCTTCCCACTGAGCTGATACTTTACATAATATATGGGTTCAACTTGCCAAAGACAATATATAACTTGGAATAGACGGATCAAAGTATGGGGTCATTCCTGTGTATCCAGTATTTTATTTTGTTCGTCTAATGGTGAGCTCGCGCTTTGGCGTTGAAAAATGTCCCAACTGAATTCACAGTTTGCAGTTGCTGCGAAGGATCTGTATTCTTCCAAAGGAACTTGTGCTTTCACTTGTTTGTCTTCAGACGAGTTCAAAACTCTGCTGCCCATATCCTAACCTGCACCAAGTCCCACTCACTCATCATCCTTGTGCTTGCTGACCTACATTGACTCCCAGTCTGGCAATGCCTTGATTTTAAAATTCTCATCCTTGTCCTCCATTGGCCTCACCCTTCCCTATTTCTGTAACCTCCTCCAGCCCTAAAACCCTCCGAGGTCTCTCTGCTCCTCAAATTCTTGCCCCTTGCACATACCCGATTTGAATTGCTCTACCATCGGGTGCTCCCTACAGTTGCTGATATCTGCCTCTTGATATATAAATAATCATGTAAATTAGCTGGTGTATAGAATTTGAATACTATTAACATTTTACCTTTCTGACAAGAATTGCACTAAACCTGAACTGATCTACATCATTAGACCAAAATTGGGCCTCGAGACATTCAAGTCCACTTGCCCACCCACATTCACACACATACACACATTCTCACACACACTGACACGTTCTCACATACACACAGATTCTCACACACATATACACATTCTCACACACATTCACACACACACATTCTCACACAGACACATTCTCATATACACACAGATTCTGATACACACACATTCTCACACACATTCACACACACACACACACATTCTCACACAGACACATTCTCATATACATACAGATTCTGATACACATACATTCTCACACACATTCACACATATACACACATTCTCACACACATTCACATTCTCACATACACATTCTCACACTCACATTCTCACACTCACATTCTCACATACACATTCTCACACACATACACACTTCTCACACACAGACACATTCTCACAGACACACACACACAAACACACATTCACACACAGATACATTCTCACATATATTCATTCTCACACATATACATTCTCACAGACACACACACAGAAACATTCTCACACTCACACATTGTCACACATGCACACGTTCTCACACATCATCATCATCATCATAGGCAGTCCCTCGGAATCGAGGAAGACTTGCTTCCACTCCCAAAGTGAGTTCTTTGGTGGCTGAACAGTCCAATACGAGAGCCACAGACCCTGTTACAGGTGGGACAGACATTCGACGAGGGAAGGGGTGGGTGGGGCTGGTTTGCCGCACGCTCCTTCCGCTGTCTGCGCTTGACCTCTTCGCGCTCTTTGCTCGAAGAGCTCAACGCCCTCCCGGATGTACTTTCTTCACCTCGGGCGGTCTTCGGCCAGGGTTGCCCAGGTGTCAGTGGTGATGTCGCACTTTACCAGGGAGGCTTTGAGGGTTTCCGCTGCCCACCTTTGGCTCGTTTACCATGAAGGAGCTCCACATAAAGCATTTGCTTAGGGAGTCTCGTATCTGGCATGCATACTATGTGGCCTGCCCAGCGAAGCCGATCGAGTGTGGTCAGTGCTTCAATACTGGGGATGTTAGCCTGGTCGAGGACACTGAGGTTGGTCCGCCTGTCCTCCCAGGGGATTAGCAGGATCTTGCGGAGACATTGTTGGTGATATATCTCCAGCAACTTGAGATGCCTTCTATACATCGTCCATGCCTCAGATCCATACAGGAGGGCGGATATTTCTACAGCCCTGTAACCCATGAGCTTGATGGTAGATTTGAGGGCCTGGTCTTCAAACACTCTTTTCCCTCAGACGGCCGAAGGCTGCACTGGCCTCCAATCACATATTCTCACACACACACATTCTCACACATACACACATTCTCACACATACACATTCTCACACACACACATACATACATTCTCACAGGCACACACACACAGAAACATTGTCTCACACACACACACATTGTCTCACACACACACACATTCTCACACACACACATTCTCACACACACACATACATACATTCTCACAGACATACACATACACATTCTCACACACACACATTCTCACACACAAATTCTCACAGACATACACATACACATTCTCACACACACACACACACATTCTCACACACACACACACACACACATTCTCACACACACACACACACACACACACACATTCTCACACACACACACATTCTCACACAAACACATTCTCACAGACACACACACACAGACCCATTCTCACACACACACATTCTCACACACATACATACAGCAAAACTCAGATGACATTTCAAAATCAGACTAGCCACTTGAGTTAACTCAAATGTATTTCCTTCATTACTATTTGGATGGGTCATACTAAAATGTCCAAGACCACTGTAATTTAATAGATTCTTTCCATGCCAACATCTTCAAATGAAGAAAGGAACATAGGAACAGGAGGAGGCCATTCAGCTCCTCGGGCCTGTTCCACCATTCAATTAGAATGTGGCTGATCTGTATCTTAGCACCATCTACCCACCTTGGTTCTGTAACCCTTAATACCTTTACCTAACAAAAATCTATTAACCTCAGTCTTGAAATTTTCAATTGACCTCCAGCGTTCACAGCTTTTTGGCGAAATTGAGCTTCCAGAATTGCACTGCCCCTTGTGTGAAGACCTGCTTCCTGACATCCCCCCGGAACGGCCTGGCTTTAATCTTATCCCCCTCGTCTGGGCTCCCCCACCAGAGGAAATAGTTTTCTTTATCAACCCTATCATCTTAAACACATCAATGATATTGCCCCTTAATCTTCTACATGCAAGGGAATACAAGTCTAGTCTATGCAACCTGTCCTCATAACTTAACCCTTTTAGTCCAGCATCGTTCTGGTGAATCTGCACTGCACCCGCTCCAAGGCCAATAGACCCTCCCTGAGATGCGGTGCCCAGAACTGAATGCAGTGCTCCAGATGGGGTTGGACCAGGACTCTGTGCAGCTGTAATATAACTTACACCTCTTTGTATTCCAGACCGCTTGAAAGAAAGGCCAACATTCCATTAGCCTTTTAAATAAGTTTGTGTACCTATCCGTTAACTTTGAGTGATTTGTGTACATGGAGCTCTAAATCTCTCTGCTCCTCCACAGTTCCCACCATTTAGAAAATACTCTGATCTACCTTTCGTAGGTCCAAAATGTTTGACCTCACATTGAACTCTATCGGCCATCTTTTCCCACTCACTTAATCTATCAACGTCCCTTTGCAACTTTCTGCTCCCATCTACACTATTTACTGTTCCACCTTTACCTAGTGTCATCAACAAACTTGGATGTATGGCACTTTATTCCTTCATCTAAGTCATTCATGAACATAGTGATAGATCCTTTTTGGAGGGGGTGAGGTGTAGAGAAGGCTTTGATCTACTTTGATTTCTGAATAAATTAAACATTTGATGTGTAAATGTCAAGCTGCAATGTTATTTAGCAGGCAGCTGAAGGAAAGCTTTTAACTTTCGGTGAGCTGCTTCTCTCAGGCTATTGCTCCAGAGTCACAAAAAGAAGTTCGAGATGATATGAGTTTCTGCAAATGGTAATCTTTCATTAAAGGGGAAATGCACACATGTATCTCCTGTTCTATCGATCAGCATTCTGTGGTCATTCAGGCAAATGCACTTGTTGACTTTCCCTTTTACAATAACAACTTGTATTTATATAACCCCCTTTACCGTAGTAAAACGTCCAAAGGCGCTTCACAAGAGCGTTATCAGACAAAGTTTGACACCTAGCCACAGAAAGAAATATTAGCACAGCTAAAGAGGTAGGTTTTAAGGAACGTCTGAAGGGAGGCGAGAGGGGTAGAGAGACGGAAAGGTTTAGGGAGGGAATTCAGAGCTTAGGGTCTAGATGGCCAAAGGCACGGCCGCCAATGGCGGGACGAAGGAAATGGGGATGGACAAGAGACCAGAGCTGGAGAAGCACAGAGATTTCAGAGGGCTGCTGGGCTGGAGTAGGTTACAGAGCTAGGATGGGGAGAGGCAGTGGAGGGATTTGAACACGAGGATGAGAGTTTTAAAATGGAGTCGTTGAGCATCTGCCATAATCTAAGATGAGGTAAACAAAATGTTGTGCGAAATAAAGCTGGGTAAAAAAATAACAGTTTGGGAGGAAATACATGCTGAATCCATCAATGGTCTGTGATGATGTGTGTTGTCTGAATGGAATAGTTACCAGAACCTGAAGCTAAGATTGACCAGTGGTGTCTTTTGAGGATGAAACATGCTGGTGTGGCATAGAGTTGGAGGAATGCACCGTTCTCGGAGGGTTGACAGTTCTACCTGGTTAGGGACAAGTGCAACCGCACCAGAATGGCAACATGCTAATAGCGCTTATTTTCTGGGGCATTCTGTTTACAAAATTAGTCACAGATCTAGGTGCAGGTTTGGATCAGCGCAAGGAGCTTTCCCTTGTGGTAGAAGTAAACTTTCAAAGGATGTACAACAACAACAACAACTTGCATTTATATAGCGCCTTTAAGGTAGTAAAACATCCCTAGGTGCTTCACAGGAGTGTTTTAAGACAAAAAACGAAATTTGACACTGAGCCACATAAGAAGAAATTACGAGAGATGACCAAATGCTTGGTCAAAGAGGTATGTTTTAAGAAGCGTCTTAAAGGAGGAAAGAGAGGCGGAGAGGTTTAGGCAGGGAGTTCCAGAGCTTGGGGCCTAGGCAACAGAAGGCACGGCCACCGATGGTTGAGCAGTTTTAATCAAGGATACTCAAGAGGGCAGAATTTGAGGAGCACAGACATCTCGGGAGGGTTGTGAAGCCAAAGGAGATTAGGGAGGGGCGAGGCCATGGAGGGATTTGTAAACAAGGATGATAATTTTGAAATTGAGGCGTTGCTTAACCAGGAGCCAATGTAGGTCAGCGAGCACAGGGGTGATGGATGAGTGGGACTTGGTGTGAGTTACGACATGGGCTGCCGAGTTTCGGATGACCTCAAGTTTAAGTCGGGTAGAATGTGGGAGGCCAGCCAGGAGTGCATTGGAGTAGTCAAATCTAAAGGTATCAAAGGCATGGATGAAGGTTTCGGCAGCAGATGAGCTGAGGCAGGGACGGAGAAGGGCAATGTTACGAAGGTGGAAATAGGCGGTTTTTGATTATGTAATTATGGCAGAAAAAGGCTAATACTAATTCTTAATACCTAGTTGCCAAAAGCCAGCTTCGTATATTAACTGGGTATCTGAACAGTTGGGATGGTTAGAAAACAGAGGACCAAAATACATCCACAAAAAAAGTCATCCCCTATCACAAATATTTTAAATGATGTGCTGTCTTTAAGCTGGGCCTAACCTTTGAACGTATAAACCAGATTTGAACAGTGAGGCCACGGGTGGTAGAATGGCTCAATCTGCTATTGACCTCAGTCTCCCAGTTTTGCTCCCAGCTCAAACCCAAGGGATGGAAGCCTTCTTCCTGTGAAAAGGCTTGATCTCTGGTCTGTGCTGATCTAGGCGGGGGTGCAAGCAAGGCACTGCAATTGATATCAGTGCCCTTGGGCTAGGAAAGATGGAGGGGTGGGGGTGGAATCAGTAGATTTACCACTACTGACTGCTGTCCAGTGCTTGTATAGAAAGAAAGAAAGACTTGGATTTATATAGTGCCTTTCACAACCACCGGACCTTTGCAACCAATGAAGTACTTTTGGAATATAGTCACAGTTGTAATGTAGGAAATGCGGCAGTCAATTTGTGGACAAGGAAGCTCCCATAAACAGCAATGTGATAATGACCAGATAATCTGTTTTTGTTATGTTGGTTGAGGGATAAATATTGGCCAGGACACTGGGGATAACTCCCCTGCTCTTCTTCGAAATAGTGCCATGGAATCTTACATCCATTTGAGAGAGCAGACAAGGCCTCGGTTTAACATCTCATCTGAAAGATGGCACCTCCGACAGTGCAGCTCTCCTTCAGCACTGCACTGGAGTGTCAGCCTAGATTTGTTTTGTGCTCAAGTCCCAGAATGAGCTTGGCTGTGAGGTTGGATGATTCAGCTATGCCAACACTCATTGTGGAGATGCACCCCAGTGGAATATCTAGCTGGATAAGGTACCCATAAGACCACATACAAACAAAATTACCCCAGAAGTTCATTATTGATGCAATATCTCAGTTTTTATATCAATAATTGTTAAGGAAACAGAGGAACAAGAGTAGGCCATTTAGCCACTCAAGCCTGTTCCATTATTTAATTAGACCATGGCTGATCTGTACCTCAACTGCTTGAACCCACCTTCGCTGCATAGCCCTTCATACCCTTACCCAACAAACCGCTGTTCATCTCAGTCCTGAAACTTCCAATTGATCCATAGCATCCGCAGCCTTCTGGGGGAAAGAGTACCACATGGTTTACCCATATATACCCCACTCTTCCCCGGTGTGTACCCTCTATATACCCCACTCTTCTCCAGTGTGTACCCATATATACCCCACTCTTCTCCAGTGTGTACCCATATATACCCCACTCTTCTCCAGTGTGTACCCATATATACCCCACTCTTCCCCAGTGTGTACCCATACATACCCCACTCTTCCCCAATGTGTACCCATATATACCCCACTCTTCCCCAGTATATAATCATATATATCCCACTCTTTCCCAGTGTACCCATATATACCCCACTTTTCCCCAGTGTGTACCCATATATACCCCACTCTTCCCCAGTATATACCCATATATATCCCACTCTTTTCCAGTGTACCCATATATACCCCACTCTTCCCCAGTGTACCCATATATACCTCGGTGTGTACCCATATATACCCGACTCTTCCCCGGTGTGTACCCCCTATATACCCCACGGTTCTGCAGTTTGTACCCTCTACATAACCCACTGTTTCCCACTCTATATCCTTTACGTATCCCAGTGTTTCCTGATATACATTCGCCATATCCTCTATTTTCCTCCATTGTTACTGATTATTTAAACCTATATACTCTGCTGTTCACTTGTTTGTATGTTCCATATACTCCATTGCTTTCGAGGGTCTATTATTAACTTTGTCTATGTGTATTCTCGGTATAACCACCTCGTCTGATACCTCTGTTCCCCGGTGTATCCCGGTCTGATACACCACTGTTCCCCGGTGTATCCCGGTCTGATACACCACTGTTCCCCAGTGTATCCCGGTCTGATACACCACTGTTACCCAGTGTATCCCAGTCTGATACACCACTGTTCCCCAGTGTATCCCAGTCTGATACACCACTGTTCCCCGGTGTATCCCGGTCTGATACACCACTGTTCCCCAGTGTATCCCAGTCTGATACACCACTGTTCCCCAGTGTATCCCGGTCTGATACACCACTGTTCCCCAGTGTATCCCGGTCTGATACATCACTGTTCCATATTCAGTACCATCTATTTTCCTTTCATGAGCAATGACTGGGCCACAGATGGGGAGGCAATCCAAAACCGACAACAATATGTACAAATCTTTAACTCTTAAATTGCCTTGCTTCACAGTGTTTCCCCCAACCCCCTATCCCCCCCGGAATACAAACTGTCTTTTCAACATATTAGTCATTTACTTGCAATAAGCTCTCCCTGAGTTCATCACTGAGCTGAGCTCTAAACCTAAATCCAACTTGAGGTCTACGCAACAACAATTTGCATTTATATAGTGCCTTTGATGTTGTAAAACGTCCCAAGGTGCTTCACAGGAGCGTAATCAGACAAAAACTGACACTGAGCCAAAGAAGGAGCTATTGGGACGGTTGTTTTATGGAGGGTCTTAAAGGATGAGCGAGGCGGGAAGTTTAAGGAGGGAATTCCAGAGCTTAGGGCCTAGAGACCTGAAGGCACAGCCACCAATGCTTTACTGCTCTGAACTGCATTCGCATCATGTTGTTTGCTTGCTGATAAACAGGACTGAGACTGGCGTTAAACAACATGTTTGCTCATTCTCTAAGTAGCAGGAAGCACAGCGGGAGAAAGCAACATAATTAAAGAGCAACATAAAAGCTTTACCCTGAGTGTGAACCTTGTGCTGAATCCGCCAATCGAATCATGCTGAGCAATGAATCTGTTCAGTGAAAGCTCCACATGTTTGCTGCTGTTTATAAATCCTCACTCCTAACTCACCAGGGCTGCCTTTTTTATACTGATTAAACTTCTTTAAAAAATGAACCGAATAAATTAAAAATGCATGAGGACAAAGTTAAACCTCATCATCATAAGCAGTCCCTCGAAACGAGGATGACTTGCTTCCACGCCAAAAAGGGTTGCGTACCCAGGTGTTTCAATGAAGGACCTAATATTCCCGATCCCGAACTACATGTTGAAGGGTGGAAGATGCCTGTGCGTGGATTTTTTTAACGTGTGGTGGCCGTTGCACACCAGCCACCACACGGGCTTGACAGAGCTAGGTCTTGTTCCATTGGCAAGGGTTAATCAAGACAACTGCACACCAGCTCTCTGCACGGACCTAGTGCGCACACATACCGCAGTGTGGGCTGGCCCGTGCTGCCCCTGGGCCCTCGCCTCTCCTGGGCCCCGAACTCACGCCTCAGGTTATGTTGACATGGAGGGAATTGAAAACAGGATGAGAATTTTATAGTCGAGGCGTTGCTTAACCGGGAGCCAATGCAGGTCAGCGAGCACAGGGGTGATGGGTGAACGGCACGAGTTAGGACACGGGCAGCCGAGTTTTGGATAACCTCAAGTTTATGGAGAGTAGAACGTGAGAGGCCGGCCAGGAGTGCGTTGGAATAGTCACAAATTGAAGCATGCAATGGAAGGCGCTCCCATAATATTTTTAATCTCAACATAATCGTTTAATCTCAAAGTTAAACACAATGAAGATGTAACACAAGGAAAGAACTCGAGTCTACACAGCACCTGTCATGTTCTCGGAACATCCCATAAATTTCCACTGAAGTGCTGTTGCCATTGTTTTGCAGGCAAGCGGGGCAGACAATGTCTTCACAGCAAGATGCCACAGCCAGCAAATGAGATAATGGCTGGTTAATCTGCTTTTGCAGGTGTTAGTTGAGGGTTAAATTTTGGTTTGGGTACTGAGAGAATTCTCTGTTCTTGGAGAGGGTGCAGGGAAGATTTACTAGAACGGTACCAAGCAAAAACTTGGTGGTTCCTCGTGTTGTTGGGACCAATGGAGAGTCATCTGCAGGATGGGATTGGTCAGGGACTAGAAGCATCACATAATTCAGGATGGCACGGAAAGATAGATCTGCAATCAGCTAAGCCAGGAGCAATCAAAAAATTCAATGAGCAAACCTATGTCATATTTTATGCCGTCTTCTGCTGGCGATTAATTATGCCAGCTTGTATTTTATGCGCTAGAGTGCCACTGACTATTTGTCAGCCGTGGCTCAGTGGGTAGCATTCTCGTCTCTGAGTCTGAAGGTCATGGGTTCAAGTCCCACTTCAGGAGCTTGAGCAAATAATTTAAGCTGACATTCCAGTGCAGTACTAAGGGAGAACGACACAGTTAGAATCTTTCAGAAGAGGCCGAGGCCCCATCTGCCCTCTCAGGTGGACATACATTCGCCATATCCTCTATATCTGTGGAGGAGTGTATGTGGGCTGTACTCACCCACATCCCACGGCACTATTTCGAAGAAGAGCAGGGGAGTTATCCCCGGTGCCCTGGCCAATATTTATCCCTCAACCAACATCATTAAAAAGGATGATCTGGTCATTATCACATTGCTGTTTGTGGGAGCTTGCTGTGCGCAAATTGTTTGTGGCGTTTCCTATATTGAAACAGTGACTACACTTCAAAAGTACTGCATTTGCTCTAAAGCATTTTGGGGTATCCTGAGGTCCTGAAAGGTGCTATAGAAATGCAAGTCAGTCTTTCTTATTATATAGGACATCATGTAAAATAAAGCCCTAGAAATGAGTCTGTGCTCCCACTTCATGAATGCTTCATGCGTTGCTGTTCCTCTCCCAACTGGAGAGCGTGGAATCATTTATTGGGAAGCGTGTGTTTCAGCTGACTGCAGCCCCCACTGCGCCCCCCTCCCCCCACCTCTGGTCCCTTACAGCATTGACTTTAACATTTTCACATGGTACGGCATGTACAGAATAATGCCACAGTTAGGTCTCCTTACAACATGTGATGACCGTGCAGGGCTGATTTCCTGGATGCAAACGTCACATATCAGGAAATCGTGAGCCTTGCCCAGGATGAAAATCACAGGCAGTGCATGAGAAAATTATTGATAGGTGTGGTTGGCTGGAGAGATTCTCCAGCACCTGTGTGTACTTGTAAAATTGGCTCTTATTATTGTTATCTACGCTCTGGGCCAACCCTCAACCTACTCATCACAGCATGAGTAGTGTTAATCATATGGAGTGTAGAGTCCGTCTCCAGCAATCGCCGTTTAGTACAGGTGGTTGCTGTACAGTTCTAACTGGATTAAATTGTCAATGATGAGCTGTTTAACAGACAAGTCCTGGGGTTTCTTTTGGCCAAAAGGTGAAAACAGGCTCTAAATTGGTGCTGTGCAAAGAAGGCATGCCTGGTTGAAAGTCTGGATTTAGCACACAATTTTGGTCCTAATTGTTAATCACCATTAAATGAACTTTCCTCGCGGTGCTAAATAGACACCTGCAGGTTTAGAGCTCAAGTGCTGATCAGACGCGATTTCCGTGGAGGAGTGTACGTGGGCTCCTTGCACCCACTTCCACTGCCAGTGTGGAAAGCTCTGGCTGGCAACACAGCAGCACCTTGCAGAATGGCTCAGGGACCGAGGGAAAGCACGCATAGGTTCTTGGACGCAGCACTAGTGGAGGAGGTCCCGAGGAGGAGGGATGTCCTGTACCTGCAGGAGGAAAGGAAGTCACCTCTCCCTCCTCACTCTCCTGCAGTAGTAGGTGCTGCTCTGTCTGGACTTATCTCCTCCTCACATTCCTTGTCCAGACCAAGAGGGTACCCTAGCAAGATACCCATGACCAAGCACTCCCTTTCTCCTGGTGACTTCTATAAGGTGGAGTAGCATGATACTTACATTTTTTTTTTAGGTAAAATCCTCAAGAGAATTTGCAGAATAAATGTTGCTAGAATGCTGGTGACAAAGTGTTGGTTCAGAGGTCCTTTTCACAGCTCCAGCACAAGTGAACATGAAATGGTGAGAATCCCTTTAAGTGGCACTACAAATCCTCAGCAATGAGCTGTTTACTCCCAAACAGCTGGTTGCTGCTGGAGAGGGCATTCGGACAAGCACTAGCCACCAAATTGCCATGCAGCATCCTTAATGAGCGCTGGCAGGCAATTTAAGTGGCAATCAGCCCTTCAATGAGCCTCCGGGTGGCCATTCCTAGTCCAGGCTTCCACTCCTTTACCAGGGTGGTAGCTTGCGCTAAACGTGGGCTATACCGACGTTTCAGTTCAAGAGTCCACCTTGGCTATTTAGGAACCTCTTTACCACCAGTCCGCGCTGCCGAAAAATTCTCCCTCGGTGTTTTCAGTCATTTGTCTAACACCTCGGTTTTGCAAAGAAGCACGTTCTCAATCATTGATATATTGGAAATGGGGCTGTTTGACTGGCAGTCAAGAACCATCAATCAGGGAACAAAGAATTGGTATGGGGAGGATGGGTGTGTCGGGCGACCAATGGCGAGTGCGTGGGGGGGGTGAGGCAGTTGGAGGCTGGAGATCATGTGATGAAACTACCAAGAACACATCCAAAGCAGAGCGGTCAACCCTACCCTACAGTGAGCTGCGGGATTTGTTTTTTTTACTGTGGGCAGTTTTCAACTTGAAGGCCAGGGACTCCCCCGATAGGAAGTGGCAAATACAGCTTAGAATTATTTAATGGGACGCTTTGAAGAGGGCCCTTTCACTTCCTGTATGGAAGCTGGCTTCCACGTAGCCTTCCCTTCCCATTTTTTCCCAGGGAAAGAAGAGAAAGACCTGCACTTATACATCGCCTTTCACAACCTCAGACCATCCCAAAGCGCTTTACAGGCGAAGAAGTGCTTTTGGAGTATAGTCACTGTTGTAATGTGGGAAACACAGCAGCCAATTTGCACACAGCAAGGTTCCACAAACAGCAATGTGATAATGACCAGATCATCTGTTTTAGGTATTGGTTGAGGGATAAATACTGGCCAGTTCATTGGGGAGAACTCGCCTGCTCTTCTTCGAAATAGTGTCTTGAGATTTTTTACAACAGCCTGAGAGGTCAGACGAGGTCTCGGTTTAACGTCTCATCCAAAAGGCACCTGCGACAGTGCAGCGCTTCCTCAGTAATGTACTGTCGGAGGTGCCGTCTTTCGGATGAGACGTTAAACCGAGGCCCCGTCTCCCCTCTTAACCAACGTAAAAGATCCCATGGTACTATTTCGAAGAAGAGCACGGGAGTTATCCCCAGTGTCCTGGCCAATATTTATCCCTCAATCAACATAACAAAAAAACAGATTATCTAGTCATTATCTCATTGTTGTTTGTGGGAGCTTGCTGAGCGCAAATTGGTTGATGCATTTCCTACATTGCAACAGTGACTACACTTTAAAAAGTACTTCATTGGCAGTAAAGCACTTTGAAACATCCAGTGGTCATGAAAGGCGCTATATAAATCCAAATCTTTCTTCTTTTAAATTGAAAAAAACGTGCATACGCAGAATTTTGAATGGGCCATGCGTCCCAAAAAAAATGACACGGCACATTGCTTATCAGAATGTGCTCTGCTCCTTAAAGCTGGCATCCCCAGTGTACTGGAAAAACCTTTCATTTATTACACACAGTCAACGATCACCTTTAATGAGTGCTATAAATAACACCGTAGGTGTGAAGAAGCGGAGGGAAAGATAATTGTGACACTCTTGTTACAAATGGAGCTGTCTGCCAATTCACAACAAGCATTGAAGATTCATTCTGTCACAAACAGTGGGCCTGATCAGTGTGAGTCTCTCAGTGCTCATACCCCAAAGCAGAGCTTTACTGATGTGAAATGAGTAAAGTTACAGTCCATTAATTATGACCTTTTACGAGGACTAAAACTGAAGATCCATAAAGCTCAACAAATTGAGAAAAGGTGGCCATTGAACGGACATTCATAAACATGATGGACAGCCACATTTCTTTTGAACCAAATATGTACTTTACTGATGTGATTGATCTTTGACATGAACATAGGGACAGGAGCGGGCCATTCAGCCCCTCAGGCCTGCTTCCCTATGCAATTCGATCATGGCTGATCTGTACAAAGCAAAATACTGCAGATGCTGGAAATCTGAAATAAAGACAGAAAATACTCAGCAGGTGAGGCAGCATCTGTGGAGAGAGAAACAGAGTTAACGTTTCAGGTTGATGACCCTTTGTCAGAACTGTAAAAAGTTAGAGATGTAACAGATTTTAAGCAAGTGTAAAGGCGGGGAAAGGGGGAAGGAAGGAAAGAATAAAAGGGAAGGTCTGTAATAGGGTGGAAAGCGGAAGAGATTAAGAGGCAAAAGATATGGTACAAGGCAAAAGTAGATGGTAATGGGACAAGTTAAGAAACAAAGGATGAATCTAGATAGGGTGTAAATGCAGAATCATCAACAGCTGCCGTGGGAAAGAGAGAAAGAAATATGGGCAGAAGTTACGGTCTGAAATTGTTGAACTCGATGCTGAGTCCAGAAGGCTGTAAAGTGTCGAAACGAAAGATGAGATGCTGTTCCTCGAGTTTGCGTTGAGCTTCATTGGAACAGTGCAGGAGTCCGAGGACGGAGATATCAGAGTGGGAGTGGAGCGGGGAATTAAAGTGAAAGGTGACCGGAAGCTCGGGATCACACTAACGACTGAACGGAGGTGTTCCGCAAAGCGATCACCCAATCTTCACTTGGTCTCCCCACTGTAAAGGAGACCATATTGTGAACAGTTAATACAGTATACTAAATTGTAAGAAGTACCAGTAAATCGCTGTTTCACCTCGAAGGAGTATTAGGGGCCCTGGATAGTGAGAAGGGACGAGGTAGAAGGGCAGGTGTTCCATCTCCTGCGCTTGCATGGGAGGGTGCAGTGGGAAGGGGAGGGGGTGCTGGGGGTGACTGCGGAATGGAGCAGGGTGTTGCTTAGGGAGCGGTCCCTTTGGAATGCTGAGAGGGGAGGGGAAGATGTGATTGGTGGTGGGATCACGCTGGAGGTTGCGGAAATGGCAGAGGATGATCCGTTGAACGTGGAGGCTGAAGGGTGAAAGGTGAGGACAAGAAGAATCCTGTCGTGGTTCTGGGAGGGAGGGGAAGGGGTGAGAGCAGAGGTACGGGAAATAGAATGGACACGGTCGAGGGCCATGTTAACCATGGTAGAGGGAATCCTCGGTTGAGGAAAAAGGAAGACATATCGGAAGCACTGGTATGGAAGGTGGCATCGTCAGAACAGATGCGACAGAGACGGAGAAACTGGGAGAATGGAATGGAGTCCTTATAGGAAGCAGGGTGGGAGGAAGTGTAGTCCAGGTAGCTGTGGGAGTTGATGGGCTTATAGTGAATGTTTGTCAACAGCCTATTCCAAGAAATGGAGACAGAGAAGTCAAGGAAATGAAGGGAAGAGTTGGAGATGGACCATGTGAAGGCGAGGGAAGGGTGCACCATCATTCCATTTGTCTCTCTAATCTCTCCTGTCTTCCTCCTTATCACAGACCTTCCCTTTTGTTCTTTCCTCCCCTCCCGCTTTCCCTGCCCCTACACTTGCTTAAAATCTGTTAAATCTCCTAACTTTTTCCAATTCTGACGAAGGGTCATCGACCTGAAACATTAACTCTATTTCTCTCTCCACAGATGCTGTCTGACCTGCTGAGTATTTCCAACATTTTCTCTTTATATTGTGGCTGATCTATACCTCAGCTCCATATTTCCCGCCTTTGTTCCATGTGCCTAGATACACTTGTCTAACAAAAATCTATCAAACTCAGTCACAAAATCTCCAATTGACCCCAGCATCCACAGCCTTTTGGGGAGGGGAGAGTTGCAAATTTCTACTACCCACTGTGTGTACTAATTACATTGAATCAGCTTTTAAACCAGTTCCCGAAGACAAAATGGTCCAGGCAGTATAGAAAGAAGAAAGAATTAACATCTATATAGCACCTTTCCTGATTTCAGGATGTCCCAAAGTGCGTTACAGCCAATTAAGTGCTTCTGAAGTGCAATCACTGTTGTAATGCAGGAAACACAGCAGCTAATTTGCGCTCAGCATGGTCCCAAGGAGAGCAAATGAACAGTTTGTCTGTTTCAGTGATTTTGGTTGAGAGATAAATATTGGCCCCTGCTCTTCTTCAAACTATTGCCATGTGATCTTTTACACCTGCCTGAGAGGGCAGTCCTGGTTTAACGTCTCATCCGAAAGACGGCACCTTCGACAGTGCAGCCCTCCCTCAGTACTGCACTGGAGTGTCAGCCTCGATTATGTGGTCAAGTCTCTTGAGTCCACAACATTCTGACTTAGAGTTGAGAGATCTATCTATTGAGCCACGGCTGACTATGACATGGTCTTTTCTCAACATGGGATAAAGCAAACAAGTTGGTTGCCAAGGTGCTACGACTTTCCCAAGAGTTGGCCTGAGAGCTGTTGGTTTGTACACTGAATGATGTGGTACTGATGTATATGGAACTAGAAGGGTTGGATCTTGGACTGTGCTGTTAGCTTAGTCCTCCTGCCTCAGTAGCAGTAGGAGCATTACAGTTGCCCTCAGGGAGAGGCCGAATCAGGCAAGGTTCCTCTTCCTGGGTTGCCACTCAGTGACTTCGGGGAATCTGCAAGCATTGGGTGAGGTATACTATGTTTGGTTGTGATGCCGCATGTGGTTAAATAGCAGACCAACCATCACAGGTGGAGAATAGCCTCTCAGAGGAGATATTGGAGGGCACTTGACCACCACAGCATCGGGCCTTCATAGAATCTTACACTATAGGAGGAAGCCATTTGGTCCAGTGTGTCTGTGCCATCTTTTAAAGAACTATCCAAATAGTCCCACTCCCCCGCTGTTTCTACATAGATCTGCAAATTTTTCCTTCTCAAATATTTAATCAATATCCTTTTGAAAGTTACTATTGAATCTGCTTCCACCACCCTTTCAGGCCGTGCATTCCAGATCATAACAATTCGCTGCGTAATAAAGAATCTCCTCATCTCCCCTCTGGTTCCTTTGCCAATTACTTGAATCTTTATCCTCTGGTAACTGACCCTCTCGTCAATGGAAACAGTCCTCCCTACCTAGTCTATAAAAACCCTCATCATTCTGAACACTTACGTTAAATCCTCCCTTAACCCTCTCTGCTCCAAGGAAAAGTGTGAGGTAATACATTTGGGGAGGGCTAATAAAGCAAGGGAATACATATTAAATGGTATGATATTAAGAAGTGTAGAGTAACAGAGGGACCTTGGAGTGCATGTCCGCAGATCCCTGAAGGTAGCAGGCCACACAGATAAGGTGGTTAAGAAGGCATACGGGATACTTGCCTTTATTAGCTGAGGCATAGAGTACAAGAGCAGGGAGGTTATGCTTGAACTGTATAAAACACTAGTTAGGCCACAGCTAGAGTACTATGTGCAGTTCTGGTCACGATATTACGGAAAAGATGTGATTGCTCTAGAGAGGGTACGGAGGAGATTTACGAGGATGTTGCCTGGACTGGAGAAATTTATGAGGAAAGAATGGATAGGCTGGGTTTGTTTTCTTTGAAACAGAGGAGGCTGCGGAGAGACCTAATTGAGGTGTATAAAATTATGAGGGGCCCAGATAGAATGGATATGACAGACCTATTTCCCTTAGCAGAGTGATCAAGAACCAGGGAGCATAGGTTTAAAGTAATAGGAAGGTTTAGAGGGGATTTGAGGGGAATTTTCTTCATCCAGAGGATGGTGGGGGTCTGGAACTCACTGCCTGAAAGGGTGGTAGAGGCAGAAACCCTAGCCACATTTAAAAAATACTTGGATGTGCATTTGAAGTGCCGTAACCTACAGGGCTACGGACCAAGAGCTGGAAAGTGGGATTAGGCTGGGTATCTCTTTGTTGGCAGGCGGGGACACAATGGGCCAAAATGGCCTCCTTCCGTGCTGTAAATTTCTAAGATTCTATAAGAATAATCCCAGCTCCTCTAAACTTTTTTCTAAAACTGTAGATTCTGTACAGAATTGGATATACACGGAAACGTAGAAACGTAGAAACATAGAAAATAGTTGCAAGAGTAGGCCATTCGGCCCTTCGAGCCTGCACCACCATTCAATAAGATCATGGCTGATCATTCACCTCAGTACCCCTTTCCTGCTTTCTTTCCATACCCCTTGATCCCCTTAGCCGTAAGGGCCATATCTAACTCCCTCTTGAATATAGCCAATGAAATGGCATCAACAACTCTCTGCGGCAGGGAATTTCACAGGTTAACAACTCTCTGGGTGAAGAAGTTTCTCCTCATCTCAGTCCTAAATGGCCTATCCCTTATCCTAAGATTGTGTCCCCTGGTTCTGGACTTCCCCAACATCGGAAACATTCTTCCCGCATCTAACCTGTCCCGTCCCATCATAATCTTATACGTTTCTATGAGATCCCCTTTCATCCTTCTAAACTCCAGTGTATAAAGGCCCAGTTGATCCAGTCTCTCCTCATATGTCAGTCCAGCCATCCCTGGAATCAGTCTGGTGAACCTTCGCTACACTCCCTCAATAGCAAGACCGTCCTTCCTCAGATTGGGAGACCAAAACTGAACACAATATTCCAGGTAAGGCCTCACCAAGACCCTGTACAATTGCAGTAAGACCTCCCTGCTCCGATACTCAAATCCCCTAGCTATGAAGGCCAACATGCCATTTGCCTTCTTCACCGCCTGCTGTACCTGCATGTCAACTTTCAATGACTGATGAACCATGACACCCAGGTCTCATTGCACCTCCCCTTTTCCTAATCTGCTGCCATTTAGATAATATTCTGTCTTCGTGTTATTGCCTCCAAAGTGGATAACCTCACATTTATCCACATTATACTGCATCTGCCATGCATTTGCCCACTCACCTAACCTATCCAAATCACCCTGCAGCCTCTTAGCATCCTCCTCATAGCTCACACCGCCACCCAGTTTAGTGTCATCTGCAAACCTGAAGATATTACTTTCAATTCCTTCATCCAAATCATTGATGTATATTGTAAAGAGCTGGGGTCCCAGCACTGAGCCCTGCAGCACTCCACTAGTCACTGCCTCCCATTCCGAAAAGGACCCGTTTATCCCGACTCTCTGCTTCCTGAATGCCAACCAATTCTCTATCCACGCCAGTACATTACCCCCAATACAATGTGCTTTGATTTTGCACACCAATCTCTTATGTGGGACCTTGTCAAAAGCCTTTTGAATGTCCAAATACACCACATCCACTGGTTCTCCCTTGTCCACTCTACTAGTTACATCCTCAAAAAATTCCAGAAGATTTGTCAAGCATGATTTCCGTTTCATAAACCCATGCTGACTTGGACCAATCCTGTCACCGCTTTCCAAATGTGCTGCTATTTCATCTTTAATAATTGATTCCAACATTTTCCCCATTACTGATGTCAGGCTAACCGGTCTATAATTACCCGTTTTCTCTCTCCCTCCTTTTTAAAAAAAAGCAGCATTACTGTTATAATTACTTCACATAGGCCTAATTAAAAACAGAATCTTGTACATCTGCTACCTGTGCAAGAGTTATAATGTGTTTTTAATTGATGATTAATGACTGCCTAATACCTGTATCCCAGTGGTCCTTTTCTGACATCAGTTTAATTTGCTTCAGCTATTGAACCAGAATTGTTCCAAAAGACGAAAGAACACATTAACACAAAGGCACTTGAGTAGGCTGTTGGAGACCTGGGAAATTTAGGCCGAAGTGCCATGTTTCTTTGTGGAGGGAGTGAGCTGACTTTGATTTATCCCCATTTACTGTCTTTCTACTTTCGTGCTGTTGTCTTTTAGCTAGTTGACACAGTTTTTAACCAACAAATGGGCATCCCTTGTTAATTAACTTTCCCACTGAGAGAATGATCAGCCATCATGAAAATTCACCCAGAGATGCCATTGAATGTTTCTTTTCTCTCCCCATTTCCTGACTCTTTCTGGGTCCATAGACCTAGGGAGTCTGGCAATCCCTCATACGAGCAGTGGGTCTTGACGGGTGAGCCTCAACCATGACTATCAGCAGGCTATTTGTCAACAGGATGCATCACAAGTGTGTAGCATGCTACCTTCTTGGGGGAGCCGCATGGCACAGTCGGTTAGCCACTGGCCTTCTGATGTACAGTAGCTGGGTTCAGATCTAGCTCAGAAGTGTTCTGCATCTGCTAGCCATAAAGTTTCAAGTGAAATGAGTTTGGACTGCCTCATCCTAGTTCTGAGTGGGTATGAGTCTGCAGCACAGGATGGCTGGTGTGAGAAATGGGGTTGAAATGTCGCACTGGTGCAGTAGGAAATGCCTGTCTGAGGTTGATCCTAAGACGTGTTTTGGAACAAAGTAGGAAGGATATATTGACCTTGGAGGGAAGGGGGTGCAGAGCAGATTCACATTGGGCTAAAAGGGTTAAATTATGAGGACAGGTTGCATAGGTTAGCCTTGTATTCTCTTGCTAGTGTCAGCTGTGGCTCAGTGGGTGGCACTCAAGCCTCTGAGTCAGAGGTTGTGAGTTCAAGTCCCAGTCCATAGACTTGAGCGTGAGAAATCTAGACTGACACTCCAGTGCAGTACTGAGGGAGTGCTGCACTGTCAGAGGTGTCGTCTTTCAGATGAGACATTAAACTGATGCCCTGTCTGCTCTCTCAGATGGACATAAAAGATTCCATGGCACTATTTCGAAGAAGAGCAGGGGAGCTATCCCTGGTGTCCTGGCCAATATTTATCCCTCAATCAACATAACAAAAACAGATTATCTGGTCATTGTCACGTTGATGTTTGTGGGAGCTTGCTGTGCGCAAATTGCCTGCTGCGTTACCTACATTAATTACAACAGTGACTACACTTCAAAAGCACTTTGAGATGTCTAGTGGTCATAAAAGGGGCTATTTAAATGCAAGTCTTTCTTTTTGAGTATAGAAGATTAAGGGGTGATCTAATTGAGGTGTTTAAGAGGTGTTTGAGGAGTCTAAAACAAGGGGTCATAACCTTAAAATGAGAGCGAGGCCGTTCAAGGGGTAATGACAGCAAGCACTTCTTCACACAAGGGTAGTGGAAATCTGGAACTCTCTCCCTGGAAAGCTATTGAGGCTGGGGGTCAATTGAAACTTTAAAACTGAGAGTGCCTGATTTTTGCTGGGTAAGCGTATTAAGGGATATGGAAGCAAAGGCATGTAAATGGAATTAAGATGCAGATCAGCCATGATCTAATTGAATGGTGCAGGCTCGAGAAGCTGAGTAGCCTCCTCCTGTTCGTGTGAAAGGGCAGGCTTAGCTCCCAGGGTTTCTATTTAATGAGCTGCAGTATGCAGCCACCCACAGGCACTGAGTGACCAGAGCCAATCAGATGCAGCAATAATTGTAATTTCTTATTTCATTTGCCTGGAGGGTGTTTTGTTCCGCAGCATGGTTAACTTGGAATGCAGCAGAGTGGGAAACTAGGTATAAATACCACAAGCACACAAGAGAAAACAGTGGCTAGGTCAGTTGAAAATGTCAAGCCTGAGATTGATAGATGTTTGTTGGGTAAGGGTATTGAGGGATATGGAACTAAGGCGGGTAAATGGAGTTAAGCTACAGATCAGCCTTGTTCTAATTGAATGGCAGAACAGGCTCGAGGGGCTGAAGGGTGTCCTCCTGTTCCTATGTTCCTAAGCACAGGGAGCTTTACCCTGTGCTGTACCTGACCTGGAAGCACTTGATGCTGACACCATGGGGTTGATTTGAACGCGAGTGCGGGGCCGAGGCGGGTGGCGGGGGAGTGTGGAGGGGGGGTGGGGGGGCCCCCGAGAGGGAATAGCGCACCCAGAAGTCTGAAAGCTCGTGATGCCTGGTAGCTTTTGAAGGGTGGTCCTCATTTTGGTGGGGGGGGGGCTCCAAAACGACTCTGGTGTAGGGAGGGTCAAGGGAAGGTGAGGCCCAAGGACTTGGGCTCCTTCTGGCCCCCTCGAGAAATCTACCCGAAGAATTGAAAACGTTACTCGCCTTGGCCTTGTCTGGCCACTGTCCCTCTTTCCACCAGATTTGCCAGTAAGTGGCCAGTTTAACCCCCTCCCCCACATACCGTTCCCACCGGGCAGGGGTCAAATTCAACCTCTGCGTGCCTAACGTTGGAAGGGTTCCACTCCTCAGCACTAACCCTCCTTACCTTGATGAGCATAACATTACTTGTTGAAATTTCGTCCTCTTCCCCATCATCCACTAGGAATAACTGGAGTAGTTGGGAACCTCAGCCATTCGTATCCCGCCCTAACCAAGGGCACTGAGACCAATTGTTGCACCCCCCCCCGCAACAACTGTTGGCACCATGAAGATTAGCTGATTGAACAGATCAGGCCTGGGCCCTGGTGAGAATGGCACAGTACCACCAGAGTGTGGTAAAACCGATATCCACAGGGCGAGTTAAAGGACGAACAGCGCCTGCATGAAAAAGCTGAAAACTGATATCAGGAATCTCTTCATACAAAGAGTGATCAGCACTTGAAATAGGTTCCCAGATAGAGGCAACAATCCTGACAATAATTTAAACAAATTCTACAATGGCGAAGTATAGAGCCTTCCTGGATGGATGAAATAAGATGGACCATCTGCTCTTCCTCATCTGTAATTGTGACCTCTTTTAAATGGAGGGTCACTAATAAGAAGTGTAGTTAACTGAACCATGCCTTCCTAGACCTCAGATAGTTCATTGTGAAATGAATGCAACCGGTCCTTTCTTGCCTCCTTGACATTTCATCTCCGTTGAGTTGTTTATTTTGTTCAAATTTGTTTTGCGCCATGCTTGCCAGGGAGCCGCCATTCCAGGGATCCTCAGACATGGCTTGTTTAGGATCATGTCTATCATGGCCATAGAATTTGATTTGAAAACTACAGGAAAAGATGATAAAATCATCATGCATGGAACAGGATGATTTCCAATGAGAACTGGGTAATGTCAACTGTAGTTCAATCTGACAGCCTCATCTCATAGAATTATAGAATCATAGAAATTTATGGCACAGAAGGAGGGCATCCGGCCCATCGTGTCTGTGCCGGCCGGAAAAGAGTTATCCAGCCTAATCCCACTTTCCAACTCTTGGTCCGTAGCCTTGCAGGTTACAGCATTCCTAAGTGCATATGGTAGACTGGTCACGAACGTTAAAGCCCATGGGATCCAGGGCAAAGTGGCAAGTTGGATCCAAAATTGGCTTAGTGGCAGGAAGCAAAGAGTAATGATTGATGGATGTTTTTGTGACTGGAAGGAAGTTTCCAAAGGAGATCTGCAGGGCTCAATACTAAGTCCCTTGCTTTTTGTGGTATATATCAATGATTTAGATTTGAATATAGGGAGTATGATTAAGAAGTTTGCAGACGACACTAAAATTGGCTGTGTGGTTGACAATGAAGAGGAAAGTCATGAACAGCAGGAGGATATCAATCTACTGGTCAGGTGGTCAGAGCAGTGGCAAATGGAATTTAATTCAGAGAAGTGTGAGGTAATGCACTTGGGGAGGGCTAATAAGGAAAGGGTATACACATTAAGCGGTAGGCCATTTAGTAGTGTGGATGAATAAAGGGACCTGGGAGTGCTTGTCCACAGAACTCTTTTTGGGAGAAAATTAAAACATTAAATCATAAAATGGTGTCCCCCCGATCTGGGGGGGGGGGGGGAGCGCACCAAACATTTCCAAGGCCCTTTTTTTTGTGTTTTTTTTGTTTTTTTGTTTTTTTTAAAGTTTTTTTTTTGTCACTAAAATCTTATTTTTTTCTCCAAGTGCCCCCTATAAAAGGGGAGGGGGACACTAAAAACACCGGCAATTAAAACAAATTAAACTTTAAAACATAAAATCAAATTAAAATTTGGTTGCCGGGCGTGACGATGCACTCCAGTCCCTCCGGTGTCCACCTCTCGCGGAAGGCCGCGAGCATACCGGTGGACACCGCGTGCTCCATCTCCAAGGACACCCTGGCGCGGATGTACGCGCGGAAGAGAGGCAGGCAGTCAGGTTGAACGACCCCCTCGACCACCCGCTGCCTGGACCGGCTGATGTCACCCTTGGCCGTGCCCAGGAGCAGTCCTACGAGGAGGCCCTTGGACCTACCCGCTCCCCTCCGCACAGGGTGCCCAAAGATCAGGAGTGTGGGACTGAAGTGCAGCCAGAATTTCAGGAGCAGCCCCTTTAAATAATAAAACGGGCTGCAACCTCGTGCATTCCATAAAAATATGGAACACGGACTCTTCCAGACCGCAGAAATTGCAGGCGGCCTGGGAGCCCGTGAACCGGCTTAAAAATTTATTGCACGGGACTGCTCCGTGCACCACCCTCCAGGCCAAGTCCCCGATAAATACTGGGAGGACTCCTGCGTAGAGTGCCCTCCATCGGGGACCCCCGCCTCCTCCGGACGGCAAGATGGTACACCATGGCGTGTCCGGATGGCAGGCGAGGATGGCAAAGTTGAGAGTGTGCAGGAGCAACCCGTACAAGAAACCCCTCCGCACGGAACTCAAAGGCTCGGAGGGGATTTCCTCAAGGCGGCTCAAGTTGTGAGGCGCCGGCTCCCGAGGGAGGTTCCGGGGTTTGGCACCGATGAGGAATTCCGTCCGGACGGGGGTCAGTTCGGACGGGATCTCCCCACGTGCTTGAGCCTCCTCGATGCATCTAACGGAGTCAGGGCCCAGAGCTGTTTTTAGCGACTCGGCGGAGGTTGGCGGAATTTAGGCACCGCGCCAGCGTGTCTGGCGCCATCCAGCCCGCTCCTCCGCCATCGAGCAGGTCCCTGACCCTGGTCACCTCACCAGCCACAGCCCTCTCGTCCGACCGCCACCTAAAACCTCGGTCGTGGAGGTACGGATTCCCGAGCAGCGGCTCCTACAGGACAGCCGCTACTCCAGCCGGTGGAGAGTTGCGCTTGGTGGAGACTTTGTTCCAGGTCCTGACGCCCCCCATGCTCACAAACAGGAGCTGCGTGTCGTTGCTGAGGCCGTGCTGCTGGCGGAAGAAATACGTCGCCAGAGCACGCCACCTAGGAGGGGGCTCGATGTAAAGGTATCTCTGCAGGGTCTGAAGACGGAAAGTCGCGAGCTGGGTGCTGACGCACACCAACGACTGACCGCCCTCCCCAAGCGGGAGCCTCAAGACCGCGGCAGAGACCCAGTGCTTCCTGTTGTTCCAGAAGAAGTCCACCAGCTTCTTCTGTATCTTGGTGACAAACGCAGGGGGAGGGGTCAAAGTGACCAGCCGGTACCACAACATGGCGGCCACCAGCTGGTTTACGACTAGCGCTCGACCCCTGTAGGACAGCACTCGGAGCAGTCCTGTCCAGCGCCCGAGGCGAGCGGCGACCTTGGCCTCCAGCTCTTGCCAGTTCGCCGGCCAGGCTTCCTCGTCGGGGCTAAGGTAGACTCCCAGATAGAGGAGATGGGTCGTGCTCCAGGCAAAAGGCCTGAGCTCCTCCGGCAGGGAGTCCACCCGCCACTGACCCACCAGGAGTCCGGAACATTTCTCCCAGTTGATCCTGGCAGAGGATGCGGCCGAGTAAATCTCCTGGCACTCACGCATCCTCCGCAGGTCAGCGGGATCCTCTACCGCGAGGAGCACGTCATCAGCGTAAGCCGAGAGGACGACCTCCACGCCCGGCCCTTGCAGAGCCAGTCCCGTCAACCTCGTCCGCAGGAGGCGCAGGAAAGGCTCCACGCAGATGGCATATAACTGGCCGGACATGGGGCATCCCTGGCGCACCCCTCTCCTAAAGCAAAGGGGCGCCGTCAAGGACCCGGTTAACCTTTATCAGACACTCCGCGGCGGCGTAAAAAAGTTGGATCCGGGCGACGAAATGCATCCCGAACCCGAAAGCGCGCAGAGTTCCGAACAGATAGTCGTGATCCACCCTGTCGAACGCCTTCTCTTGGTCGAGAGATAGGAAGGCGACCGACACACCAGCCTCCTGGGAATGATGGATGAGGTCCCGGACCAGATGGATGTTATCGTGGATTGTCCGGCCCGGGACCGTGTCGGACTGGTCGGGGTGGATCATGTGATCCAGCACGGCGCCAAGGCGAGCAGACATCGCCCTGGCGAAGATTTTGTAGTCCGTGCTGAGGAGGGAGACCGGGCGCCAGTTCTTAAGGAGGCGGAGATCGCCCTTCTTAGGCAGCAGGACGATGACTGCCCTGCGCCAAGAGAGGGGCATCTCCCCGGTCGCCAGACTTTCCCCCAGGACCCGCGCGTAGTCGCCCCCCAGGACGTCCCAGAACGCCCTGTGGAACTCCACGGTCAGCCCGTCCAGCCCCGGGGCTTTTCCCCTCGAGAGCCGGGCGAGGGCGCCGGTCAGCTCCGCCAGGCTTAGCGGAGCTTCCAGATTTTCGGCGCCCTCCGGGCTGACCTTCGGCAGGTCCTCCCACAAAACTCTACGCGCTTCCTCGCTGGACGGCTCCGGAGAGAACAGAGCCCCGTAATATTCACGGGCCCTGTTGTTGACGCCCTCCGGATCTGAGACGAGAGAGCCGTCGTCGGCCAGCAGCGTCAAGAGCTGCTTACGGACACTCTGCCTTTTTTCCAGCGAGTAGAAGAAGGGGGAGCCGCGGTCCAGATCCCGCAGGAACCGGATCCGCGACCTCACGAACGCGCCTCGGGACCCGACGAGCTGCAGGTCCTTCAGCGCGGCCTTCTTCGCTTCGTACACCATCCGCAGGGCCGGGTCCTCGACGACTTGACCGAGACGGGACTCCAGGTCGAGCACCTCTTTTTCTAGGCGCCCGACCCTGGCCGCCCGCCTCTTGGTCAACCCCCTCGCGTACTCTTGACAGAAGATGCGGACGTGAGCCTTGGTCCACGTCCCACCATAGCCTCAAGGAGGGGAAGCCCCCCTGCTTCCTTCTCCAGTCGGCCCAGAAACGACGGAACGAGTCCTGGAACCGCACGTCCTCCAGCAGCTGGTTGTTAAAATGCCAGTACGCGGACCCCGTCCTCGCGCGGAGCGAAGCGAGCTCCGCCCACACCAGGTGGTGGTCCGAACACGGCACCGGTCGCATGGAGGCCGCCGGGACGCAGGAAACGTACGCCCGAGACACGTAAAGGCGGTCGACTCTGGACCATCCTACTCCAGGCCTCACCCAAGTAAAGGCGCTGGAGTCGGGATGGAGATTTCGCCAGATGTCCACCAAATCGAAGAACCCGACCAGGTCCCTCAACTTCTCCATCGCCGTCATGCTCTGCGGGGCACCGGAGCGGTCCCTCGCCTCGAGGGTGCAGTTAAAATCCCCCCCGAGGACAATGCAGTCGCCGACGTCGACGGAGCCAAGAAGAGCGGACACCTCTTCGAAGAAGTGCGTTTGCTGCGGTCCGGGCTGAGGGGCGTACACGTTCACGAGGTGGAGCGGCACGTCCCCCAGGCGAACCGTGACGTGCAGCAAGCGGCCTGGCACGGGCTCCTCGACCCCCAAGATCTCCGGCTGAAAATGCGGGGCCAACAAGATGGCCACCCCACAAGAAGTGGTAGTGAGGTGGCTCATGCGGACCTCTCCTTGCCATTCCAGGAGCCACGTGGCTTCGTCTCCCGGAACGGTGTGGGTTTCTTGCAGGAAGCACACCGCATATTTCCCCTCCTGCAGGAGCGAAAAATTGTTAAATCTACGGTGTGCCTCTCTGCTGCCGTTGATGTTGAGGCTGGCTATGGTTATCTTCATGACAAAAGCATAGTGCAACCTCTACCGAACCTATTGCGGGGGAGGAGTGGAGTCGTTTGTTGACCTCCACTCCTTCAGCAGCCCAGCGAGGAACTTTTTGAGTCGGCGCAGCTCAAGGCCTTGCGCCCTTGATAAGGGCCCGCCCGCGGCCATGGTTTTAGCGGCGACGCGGACGGAAGCGATGAGCAGCCCCGGCTCGGACCATCTTTCCCGGGCCAGATGGGTTCAGTTGTGGCTCTGGACCAAAAAGTCCCGGAGTTCCTCTACGGGAATGAGGGGGGACTCAGCGGCGGGCACGAGGAGATCCACCGCCTCACTGGCGATGGACTCGAGATCTTCACCCGCGTCCTCCACCGAGTCCCCGTCCCCCTCCGGGAGTTCGCCGCTAGCAGCCGGCCCGTCGACCGCACGAGGTACGGCAAACGGCCCGGCCGCTCCATCCGGCCCTGGCTCTGCCCCGATCCCATCCCCAGGATCGTCGGCAGAGGAGTCCCCACTGGGCTCTTTTAAAAGTGGTGCTGGGTCAGGAACTGACAGCGGAAGGGGTTCCTCCTCCGCCCCAGGAGCCGGGGAAGGCGGAGAGACCTGGTCAATGAAAAGTTCCAGGTCCTCCAAGTACCCCAGCTCCAAAGTAGGGGGCGAGGGTTGTTGTTCTTCCCCCTCCCCGCCGCCACCCCCCGGCCCAGCGTGTGGATGTTCTGTGAAATTATTGTCATTTTCAGTTTCTGCCGAGTCGAGCGACTCCCGGGGGAAGTTGATTAACAGCTGGGCGGGCTCAGGTTCGGCCTTTTCGGCCCCGCCCGCCTCAGTCCCCGGGACGCTCGACCCGGCGGCAATGCATTCCTCCGCTGGCCCCACACCCCCCATGACAGGCAGATCTTCCACGCCATCCCCGGGAGGCAGAGGCCGGGCAGCCTCGACTGCCCCACCCTCCCCGGGGACAGATTCCTCCTGCCTTCGGCGCATTTTGGGGGCGCTGGTGGGGGACGCGGGACACGCGGCGGGCACCGACTCCTCCGCGGAGGGATGTTGTTCCCCCTCCGCCTCATTGGAGCGGCGCCTCCTTTTGTTCCTGGGGGGGCGCGGAGGCAGGGAGATCTCCATGTCTGCCGAGGCCTCCCGCTCCACCCCCCCCTTTTCCTTTTCTTGCCCGCGCCCGAGCCCCTCTGTGATACTGGTCAAGGGCTCGGGCACGGGCTCAGGGCACCCCGCACTCGCCGATGTCAGGGTTGGGCTGAGCGCGGTGTTCAAGCTGTCTGGCGCACTGAGGGGACCCGCCTCAAGATGTTTCGCCTTCCACCTCTCCCCTAGTTAATGAATGGGGAGGGGTCTTGCTCCCTCTGCTCAGTTGTCTTAATTGTTTTTTAAAATTAGGAGGAAAGGGCTCTCAGAGAGAGAGTGGAGAGACAGAGTGACAGAGAAAGAGAATGGAGGGTGGGAAAGAGGGAAGCTGCGAGGGCAGGTCTCCCCTCACAGCGATGGGTGGGTGTTTCTTGGGGTGCACTCCCCAGATGGCAAAAAACACAGTTTTTATAGAATGGTCTTCGGGTGGGGGTAGAAGATGTCTTCACCTGGGACAGCTGGAGCCACCCAGGCACACACTCCCAACGATGTTTAATAGGGTGATTAGTAAATCTTCAGCCAGGTAGCTCCAGCTATCCCAGGCTAGGCAATGGGGGAGGGGTGCTTCAGTGGTGTGTGGGGCCTAGCTGTAAGCAAGACCCCCACACACACTTCCACACACACACAACCCCCGCGATGTTCCGGGCCTCGAAGAAAATCTTCTTTTCTCCCCCCACCAATAAAACAATGTCTTTCGGGGAATGCACCAACACCCACCTGTAGAATGTTGTAGAATCTCCCTCCTTCCACACAGGTTGTTGCTCTTTTCCCCCTCTCTCCAACTCTTTGTAGCAGTAATAAAGTTGATAAATGTTTCTGCTCTCCTCCTCTCCCTCTGGATGTTGAACTGCAGTAAGCCAGCCCTTTCCTCCTCTTCCTGGGCTGGTCTCAGGGCTCACTCCAGGCCTTCCAGACAGGAGCTTCAGCAGGGAGTTCCTTCTCTCTCAGCAGCACAGCTCCAACTGAATAGGCCACGCCTCCAAAGCTCTACCATTGGTCTACAGATCCCTGAAAGTAGCAGGCTAGGTAGATAAGGTGGTTAAGAAGGCATACGGAATGCTTGCCTTTATTGGCCGAGGCATAGAATATAAAAGCAAGGAGATTATGCTTAAATTGTATAATACTTTGCTTAGGCCACAGCTGGAGTACTGCGTGCAGTTCTGGTCGCCGTGTTATAGAAAGGACTAGAGAGGGTGCAGAGGAGATTTGCTAAGATGCTGCCTGGAATGGAGAATCTTAGTTATGAGGACAGATTGGATAGCTTGGGTTGAGAGGTGGCCTCATTGAGGTGTACAAAATATTGAGGGGCCTGGACATAGTGGATAGTAAGGGCCTATTTCCATTGGTGGAGGGCTCTATTACGAGAGAGCATAGTTTTAAGGTGGTTGGAAGATTTAGAGCGGATTTGAGGGGGTCTTCTTTACGCAGAGGGTTGTGGGGATCTGGAACTCACTGCCTGGAAGAGTGGTGGATGCAGAAACCCTCACCACTTTTAAGAGATGGTTGGATGGGTACTTAAAGTGCCGTAACCTGCAAGGTTACGGACCTAGAGCTGGTAATTGGGATTAGACTGGATAACCTTTTGTTGGCTGGCAGAGATATGATAGTAAGTACTGCAGGGAATCGAATACAGCCAGGGTGATCTCCTGGACTAGTTTCGATCGCCTGGATGGTTTGGAGAGGAATTTTCCCAGATTTTCTTCTCCTAAATTGGCCTGGGTTTTTATCTGATTTTTGCCTCTCCCAGGAGATCACATGGCTCCGGTCGGGGTGGAGTGTAGAATGTTTCAGTATAAGGGGTGTCGCAATTGTGTGGGGCGGACTGATTGGGCTGGGTGCTCTTTATCTTTCCGCCATTATTCATTATTCATATATATGTAACCTTCAGGGCTGCTGACCAAGAGCCGTGCGGCTCTTTGTCAGCCGGCGGGGACAAGATGGGCCTCCTTCTGCACTGTAAATTTCTATATTTCTATATCCAGATACTTTTTAAATGCAATAAGGATTTTTGCTTCTACCACCCTTTCAGGCAGTGAGTTCCAGACCCCCACAATCCTCTTAGTGCAAAATTTCTCCTCAACTCCCCTATAATCCTTCTACTAATTACTTTAAATCTTTGCCCCCCGGTTATTGACCTCTCTGCAAAGGGAAATAGGTTCATCCTATCCATTCTATCTCGGCCCGTCATAATTTTATACACCTCAATTAAATCTCCCTTCAGCCTCCTCTGTTCCGAAGAAAACAACCCGAGCCCATCCAATCTTTCCTCATAGCGAAAATTCTCCAGTCTAGGCAACATCCTCGTAAATCTCCTCTGTACCCTCTCGAGTGCAGTCACTTCTTTCCTGTCATGTGGTGACCAGAACTGCATGCAGTACTCTAGCTGTGGTCTAACTAGTGCTTTATACAGTTCTAGTATAATTTCCCTGCTCTTGTATTCTATGCCTTAGTTAATAAGGGAAAGTATCTCATATGTCTTCTTAACCACCTTATCTACCTGTCTCATTGGGGATTTTACTTATAAGGCAAGTCATTTTCCATTAAGAGATAAATTATATAGCGTCCACAAAAGCAAGCATTAGACTAAGTTTGTTGAAGGGTATGAGTTTATAAGCTGAGTGCTCTTGCATCTCATGTATTTGCAAGCAGAGCTACCAACCCGGTGAGTAAAATGCTGAAAGGATAGGCCCTTTTAGTGGGAGTCCATCAATCATGCCGAGAATCAATGTCTAACACTCCATGGCTCGGCTATTGAGATCTCTGTAAGGCAGTCTTGGCTAGTGATTAAGAACAGGAAGACTAACTCATTCTCCCCCTCTGCCCCCCACCTGAGACCTTCCTCGTCTACGTAGGTCACATGGTTAAGTGAGACTCAATCATTTCTGGTTTAATTATGCGACCGACCTTCATGAGTTTCAGTCTCATTCTTTCTGATTGTAAATTTGGCCGCTCATATTTTCACTGTTTAAGCAACGCCTTGACTTTGGGAAATCAATGATTCACTTGGTCTTCTGGCTTGTGGGTTATGCTCCATATCCCACCATTCCCCATTGGTAAATCCCTGACGTGCAACATCAGAAGTTGTAGCTGTCTGTGCCATTCCGTGCAAGTTGCCATGGGCAGACTTCTGCCCATCCTTTGGATGATTGACTATTCCAAGCCCTCTAGGCTGCACATCAGAAGAATAGTTCAGCATTCAAAAACCGTAGGCTTCTAAATCTGTCTTTTATTTTCAATAGGTATTATCTAGCCGTTTCAAGATACACCTGAACTAGCAATAGATCAAACTCCAGTCTGCAGCATAAGGCAATAGTCATTACCTTTCAACACTAACGCGTCTCTCTCCTTCCTTCTCTCTCTCTCTCTCTACCCCCAGCCCTATTTCTCCTAGAACTCATTGATTGTGTTTGATCAACGCGGAGATGGATTTGAAGAGAAAACTAAAATCGGGAGTCCAGAGAGAAGGTCTTTACGCTGGAGGGACAGAGTGATTGACGCGACCGCACAAGGTGTGTGACAGAGATGAAGATCTTAACTGCAGACCATGGAATGCAGCTGATGAATGGGCTCCAGCACTCTGCACACTTCTACTGGCAGATTGGCGATTGATCGACTATAATGCATCCGTATCTCAGGCTGACTACATTCGCACAGCCGCTGAATGGACACACCGTCTCCTTAAACCTTCCAAGTCATTAATCTTAACTTGTCAGATGTGTAATGCATTCCCAGGAATCCATTAGCTCCAGTGATATGTTTGCCTTGTTCCATTTGAAGTGGGGGCACTGCTTTGCCTTTAATGAAGCGCGGGGTGTCTCATGCATCGATTTCGCTATGAAACCTACGTCCCCACAACAGGAAGGCAGATGGGTGGAGGTTGCCAGTAAGGATCTACCAAGTCTTTAAAGGACCAGTCATTGGAGCACTGGAGGGAGTATTAGTCTACGGTTTGGAACAGTGAATCTGAACGATGGGAGCTATTGGCTTGAGCCAAGTTGTCTCATTTTTGTAGGAGGCGCGACACTTTGCAAACTTCAGCCAAGTTGTCTCATTGTTTTAGTTCCAACAGGACCACCCTGGAGCATTCCCCCCTGAGAGCTCCTGGACCGCACAACATGGTGCTGCCACCGCCAGACAGGCGCCACGTGTGCCTCTCCACCATTGTCATCATGAGCAGCATGGCCTTCATGGATGCCTACCTGGTGGAGCAGAACCAAGGGCCTCGGAAGATTGGAGTCTGCATCATCGTGCTGGTCGGAGACATTTGCTTCCTGATTGTGCTCCGGTACGTGGCAGTCTGGGTCGGAGCCGAGGTAAAGACTGCCAAACGCGGCTACGCCATGATCCTCTGGTTCCTGTACATATTTGTCCTCGAGATTAAGCTCTACTTTATTTTTCAGAACTATAAAGCTGAGAAAAAGAACACGGACACAGTTGCACGCAAGGCGTTGACCTTACTACTTTCCATCTGTGTGCCTGGACTGTATCTCATCTTGATCGCCTTAGATAGCATGGACTATGTCAGGACTTTCAGGAAGAAGGAAGACCTAAGGGGACGCCTCTTCTGGGTAGCCTTGGACTTGTTGGATATTTTGGATATCCAAGCTAACCTATGGGAGCCACATAAGTCTGGCCTTCCAATGTGGGCAGAAGGCCTCATGTTTTTCTATTGCTATATTCTCTTGCTCATTCTGCCGTGTGTCTCTCTTAGTGAGATCAGCATGCAAGGTGAGCACATAGCCCCTCAAAAGATGATGCTATACCCTGTTTTAAGCCTGGTAACCATCAACATAGTTACAATATTCATCCGGGCGATTAACATGGTATTGTTTCGTGACAGTCGGGTTTCGACTATATTTATTGGTAAGAACATCATCGCTATTGCCACCAAGACTTGCACTTTCATAGAGTATCAGAAACAGGTCAAGAATTTCCCAGAGAACGCAATAGCTCTTGAACTCCAGCAGAACTCCATCCCGCACAACCAGACCATCCATGATACACAGGCTCCCCCACACGACCAAACGGCAACCATGGAAATAGTGGACACATGACGGCGGCGTGGTCAAGCAGCGAATAATATCGCAGATAGTTTCCAACGGTGGCCCGCGAAGGAGAGGTGGAGAGCCAATTGGAAGGAGATAATTCCAGACTTTGGGTAGCACTGACCGCTCCCTTTCCAATAAGATTGCATGGATGGGCTGACAACGATCTCGTATCGCCAGCCTCTTGCTACATCTCAGGTACAATGTGGAACTAAGAGTTTGAATGCAGGTTCAGGATGGTACCAGAAACTCTTCAAAATATAACTAAGGATTTGGCCTGGAACTCCAGCTTGAAGCCACCAAGAAAGGCCACAACACAAAGTTTTTTCACAGTTAATGGTACATTGGATTTGCCATTCTCAAGACACGTGACTTTTGTGTCCAAATTTCTAATGTCTGAATTAACATGTTTATTATAATGGTGACTGTTTTACAAACATATTTTGAGGTCTAACTGTATTTTCAGAACAGAGTATTTAAATTATTTCATAAACTACATTTCTGTCAGAGTTTAAAGCCATAGGGGTAAAGGAAAAGAAAGGAATGAAAGTTGTTTTGATATGTGACAGATTGCCCTTGAATCATCACCTCTTTCTGTTCAGGAAGCTATGCTTCATGTGATATCCTTCACCTCATTTGCATTTCCCCCTCATGTTCGGTAACTTAAACCTAGGGTTCCGCAATCCTTTCAGTCTTTCTAATTCGTTGATTTGAATCATTCTATTGGAAGCTGCCATCTTGTGCTATTGCGCATCACACTGAAGACAGCCATTGAAGTTAGGCTTCGGACTAAATCATTAACAGCTAACATTTTGTAATTCTCACAAGCAATAGGTCTCCTCTTTTAAAAGAAGACAACATTGGGAAGGTTTAAATATGCACATATTCAATTTTAATCTCAAATTTATGTCACACCCCCTTCTTTTAGTGGACTGTTCTCTTGATGGCGCGGTGGATCATAAGAACATAAGAAATAGGAACAGGAGTACGCCATATGGCCCTTCGAGCCTGCTCCGCCATTCAATAAGATCATGGCTGATCTGATCATGGACTCAGCTCCACTTCCCCGCCCACTCCCCATAACCCCTTATCCCCTTATCGTTTAAGAAACTGTCTATTTCTGTCTTAAATTTATTCAGTGACTCAGCTTCCAAAGCTCTCTGAGGCAGCAAATTCCACAGATCCACAACCCTCTGAGAGAAGAAATTTCTCCTCATCTCAGTTTTAAATGGGCAGCCCCTTATTCTAAGATCATGCCCTCTAGTTCTAGTCTCCCCCATTAGTGGAAACATACTCTCTGCATCCACCTTGTCAAGCCCCCTCATAATCTCATACACTTCGATAAGATCGCCTCTCATTCTTCTGAACTCCAGTGACTTGAGGTCCAACCTACTCAACCTTTCCTCATAAGTCAACCCCCTCATCTCTGCAATCAATCTATTGAACCTTCTCTGAACTGCCTCCTTTCGTAAATATGGAAACCAAAACTGCACGCAACTCAGCCAATCACTGGTTTGAGCCGCGACACCGTTCAGCGGAATGGTCCATTTGATAGGGGTGAGGAGACAAAATTGGGTAATATTGTTAAGTTGGTAAAGGAATTGACTATCGCCTTTTAATAAGCAGCCACTAGTTGTTGGGATTAATGAAGCATGCTGTTAGACTAAAGTTTCTGGTTGAAGTAAAACATGGCAAAGTAAGCACTTGCTTAACTTTAAGCACAGGAGGTGTGTGTTTTGGAGATTCTGTGTTGCGTTTGTTTTACATTCTCAGCCTGTCCCTGTCATTACTGGGCAAGCGGGTACCCGCGTTAATCTCTGAGGAGACATTCCCCATCAGGCACTCAACTCAAGACTCAGTTAAATCATTTTGACTGTCCATATTTGTCCAATGGTGGAGATAATTAGAAAATGAGTTGATTTGCTGAAAACAAAATAAAAGATATTTGTTTGACAAGCACTATTGGCCTTATAATTGAATAAGAGGATCCACGTGGATTGAATAAGAAATCAAGCGAGAGAGCAGAGCTAAAGATCCTGGATTTTGCTCATTAACCTAATCAATTCTGTATTAAACCTCTTACCGTTTTGTAATAGAAAAATACAAATTGAGTAACTCAGTTGCTGTTTAAAATAGCTGTGTCACAGTGAGTAGCACTATTGTTGCTGAGTTAGAAGGCTGTGGGTTCAGTCCAGAGATTCGAGCCCATAATCCAGGCTGACACTCCCAGTGCAATGCTGAGGGAGTGATGCACTGTCAGAAGTGCCATCTTTCAGATGAGATATTAAACCTAGGCCCTGTCTACCCTCTCAGGTGGAAGTAAAAGATTCCCACGCCATTATTTCGAACAAGAGCAGCAGAGTTCTCCCTGGTGTCCTGGCCAATATTTAGCCCTCACCAGCATCACTAAAACAGATTAGCTGGTCATTGTCACATTGCCGTTTGTGGGAGCCTGCTGTGCACAAATTGTTTGAGGCGTTTCCTATATTACAACAGTGACTACACTTAAAAAATATTTCATCAGCTGTAAAGCACTTTGGGATGTCCTGAGGTCATGAAAGACGCTATAGAAATGCAAGTTATTTGTTTTTGAGTCAATGGGCTAGACTTTTCCTAAAGCCCCTCGACACCCGATTGCCCGCTGAGAAGAACCATTAACGTTTGGTGAGGAACGCTGGCGAGAATTTCCATTTTTATGTTTAAAGTAATTAAAACTAATCGCCCGGCGAGAAAATGGGCGTGGCACACTCATTGTCGGCGGTTTTCTCAGCGATTAAGTGGAAAGTTAGTAATATGGGCAGGCGTTACTGGAATGGACGGTAATTACTAAAATTTAGTCCGAGACTGCGGTTGGGCCTAGGGAGGGGGGAAAACTTTAAAAAAAATGTAAATAAAAAAATAAAAACATACAAAGCATTCCCAAGACACTTTTATACCTAATCACTGTTTTAAAATTTTTTTAAAATAAATAAAGAACCTTTAACTTACCTTTCTTTGCAGGGTACTAACCTACCGCCCTGGTTAAGCAGCTTTTCCAGGGCGGTTCCTTCGGCGATCTGGACGTCAGCGGTTGAGGCCAAACTTACGCCCTGGCGGTTGTTCTTGGCGTTGCACGTGGGCGGTTTGGTCCCGGCGAGCGTGTTCAGATGTGGGCGATACCATGAAAAAAACTTAAGTGGAAACTTTCGCCAGGCGGAAAAACTGCTGTACCGCCGAGAAAATCGGCAACAATGAAGGCAGAAGTCTAGCCCAATGACTGTTAAAACAGTGAGAAGAGTGACTTGAGAAGTGCCACACCTACATGTCATCCTGATCACATCTGTCTGCTATAAACTAAAGCTTTTACTTCATTGTATTTATTTTCTTGACTCCATTAATTATATTTTAGTCTGTTTGTCATAAATAGCGAGATAATTTATTTATACCCTATTGGGGCTGGATTTTTGGCTTTTGCGATTTCGGGGCGCTAATTGCGGCGGGGTGTTAACGATAGTGCCTGAAAATAGTTTGCGACCTCGACTACAAGTTTCAGCAAAAATGTAAGTTGAAAGTGCGATGGCGTTATCTCAGGCGTTGTACAGCGGACTGTGTGCGCCCGAGCCGAAACTTGCAGCGGTGGAAAAGTTTCATCGTTGTTTAGTGCCCTGCAACATAACGTTGTATGTTGTATGGTTTTGTTTCAGTGGGGGGAGTTTTTGTGACTTGGGTGTAGTAAAATATATGAATCATCGTTTTCCATTGGTGTCTTGTGGATCATTCCACTGTTCACCGAAATGTGCCTTTATCTGCCATTACAATGTCAATGAGAAAATGTAATGGGGCCATTACTAGTTCACCAGCGTATCATGCTCCAAGCTATTGCAGGCAGTGTCAAGCTAGAGGAAGGGCTCTTGGCCATGTCGGCCCACGGATGAGGAGAGGCCAAAGATGTCTGGGGAGGAGGGCTTATCCCTCACGGGTTTACAGGCACCATGCTCATACCTCCAGCTCTCTGAGAAGTAGTGTGTGAGAAGGCTGTGCTTCCGAAAGGAGTGTCCGGTATTAGCTCCATCCCTCAGTTTCCTCCATGTAGGAGAACTGGTCCATTATGAGCTAGCAACGTGTGACTCTTAATCCGGCAGCATCTCCACATTGGCTCCCCCGTGGATGGGGCCGCTATCCAATGGGGGCCTCGCCAGACTCCTCTTCATTGTCCTCCTCCTGAGGTGGGCCTGCAATCCCCACTGGTAATGCCTGGCCCCTCATGATGGCCAAGTTGTGCAGCATGCAGCACACCACAATGACTTTGGATATCTGTTAAGGGGAGTATTGAAGGCTGCCTCCAGAGTGGTCCAGGCATCAGTCTACCTGTAGGAGATGGCATATCTCTGTCAGCACCTCCTCTCAGAAGCACAGCCTTCGCACACACTGCTCCTCAGAGAGCTGGAGGTATGAGCATTGGTGCCTGTAAAGCCGTGGGAGGGGGTGAAGCCTCCTCCCCAGACATCTTCGGCCTCTCCTCATCTGTGGCCTGACATGGCCCAGAGCCCTTCCTCTAACTTGACACCGCCTGGCAATAGCATGGAGCATGATACGCTGGTGAATTAGTAATGCCCCCATTATATTTTCTCACTGAAGTTGTAAGGGCACTGTAATGGCAGATAAAAGTGAAGTTTGCATGTCGGAGCTTCACGAAGCATTATGTGTGCAACCGTTGCAGTCAATGTGACCTGCGATGTACGATCCTCATCCCTCCATTTAAAAATGCTGCCACTACAGCCTGCCGTATCCTGGGACTGCCTGTTTTTTTCAGGCGATTCCTGGGGCGGACGTTAAATGAGGCGATAAGGTCAAATATTCCATCCGGGGCGCTAGCACAGCCTTACACGACGATTGACGTCATCATCATGGTCAAAACGGAGGGCGGGGCGGTAAGTTTTAGCGCCGGCACAAAACCATTGCCAAAACTTCTGACCGGACCCTAAATCCTGAACGTCCCATTTCACGCACAGAAATTGGATTTACCAGCCCGCTGAGGCGTGAAACGAGGCGCAAAATAGCCAAAAATCCAGCCGTATGTGTCTTTACGTAGAGATGTTCTCAGCTGGCTTGAGAGGATTTTATCCGCCATCTCGAAAATTCCGGTTGGCCAGAATGAAAGTTGGAGATTCTAAGCAGGCAGTGTGAAGACAATCATATATTTCACTGTCACAGAACTGGTCTAAACTCCTCCTCTTCTAGCTGTGTGTCAATGTGAATATTAATAAAAATATATAAGTAGAGTTATCAGCACCAGCATTCAACCTTACTGCCAACAGCCAGTAACTAATGAAGGTATCTGCCAATTTTAAGATCTATTTATGCTAACCGCGTCAATGACTATCAAGATAGAGACGTAGATTTACGACACTGATTTGAGCGATATGACATCTGACCAACACACAATTGACATTCCAATTAGAATTACATAGAATGTACAGGGCAGAAACAGGCCATTCGGCCCAACAGTTCTATGCCGATGTTTATGCTGCACACAAACCTCCAACCAACCCTATCAGCATATCCTATTCCTTTCTCCCTCATGTACCTATCTAGCTTCTCCTTATCTAGACGCAACAGAAAGAACACATGTCATCCAAATAGGACAGCCCGTCAACACAGTGAAAGTAAATACTCGTGTGGTGACAGACAGTGCTTTGACCCAAATGTCACTACTCTATTTAATGAAACACTCAAATGTATAAACCTGGAAATATATGATGCTCAGCACATGCCTATGGTTCAGGAGTTTTTTTGACCATTTTTCCACAGAAAGCATTTGGAAAAAAATAATTACTTTCAAATGTTTTTTTAAAAAAGCAAAGCGTTTTAACAGAAGTTAAAGAAAAAGCCACTGAGACAAAAGGCAGGTGAAAAGCTTTGGTGCTAATTTTCCCCAAAGACTGCAAGTAATAAACTTATATACTAGCTTGTCTCGGTAATCAATAAACACTTCACGCCCAGTGTGCTGGGAAATCTTTGGTGCTTGGCAGGGGTTTATCTGACAGCCCTTGTTTTCTGTCTGTGAACACAGGAAGATAAAAATAACGAGAGATACATAGGAGGTCAGTCAGGTTTTCAAACCCAATTTAGACTACAAGAGGATAGTCCGGATTTGCTGTTTAAATCAAGTAAGATTAAGTCCCATTACAGCTGCCTTTACTCCAGTATTGTTCAGTCTGTCAATCTGGCCGTACCAGCAAATCTGAACACCATGGTTACCCACAGGGTGGTAGTCATTTCTAGAAGGCATTTGATTCCAAAACCAATTTGAATACACGGACTACCCATTTAGCTAAACACTTTTATTTTACACCAATCACCAATAGTAACACGGACGCATTTATTTGTACTGCCAAAATGGCCAACATGCTCCACCCTTTGTTTCTGATTGGTCCCCTTGAAGGATAAGCCACACCCTGAAGTTTCACAGGAATGTGTCACTGGAACTGCCCATCCCAAGGTTTCACTGACTTTCCAAATTGTAACTCGATCCACTTTGACTTCCTGAAGTGAAAGAGCTCCCTAGAAGACAGCAAGGGCCAGCCAAAATGCCTTACCCCAGTGCAAGTGCATGCCTCCCCCAGCCGAAGTGCTTTACCCCAGTCCAAGTACAACCTCCCCCAACCGAAGTGCCTTACCCCAGTGCAAGTGCATGCCTCCCCCAGCCAAAGTGCCTTATCCCAGTCCAAGTATATCCCCCCCCTCCCCCCATTATAGATGGGGCACTGTGTATGGATTGTTAACAGGTTTATTGGGTATGAAGTGAATAGTGACAGGGTCGTGATTTCTGGATATCATCCACTCCAATGATGTCCATTGTAGGGGGTTGGAAGAACGTGATCCATAAGAATATACGAACATAAGAAATAGGAGCAGGAGTAGGCCATTTGGCCCCTCAAGTCTGCTCCGCCACTCAATAAGATCATGGCTGATCTGATCATGGACTCAGCTCCACTTCCCTGCCCGCTCCCCATAACCCTTTACTCCCTTATCGCTCAAAAATCTGTCAATCTCCACCTTAACTATATTCAATGACCCAGCCTCCACAGCTCTCTGGGGCAGAGAATTCCATAGCTTTACAACCCTCTGAGAGAAGAAATTTCTCCTCATCTCAGTTTTAAATGGGCGGCCCCTTATTCTAAGACTATGTCCCCTAGTTTTAGTTTCCCCTATGAGTGGAAATATTCTCTCTGCATCCACCTTGTTGAGCCCCCTCATTATCTTATATGTTTCGATAAGATCACCTCTCATTCTTCTGAACTCCAATATATATAGGCTAAACCTACTCAACCTATCCTCATAAGTCAACCCCCTCATCTCCGGAATCAGCCTAGTGAACCTTCTCTGAACAGCTTCCAAGTATAGCCTCCCTTAAATACGGAGACCAAAACTGTACACAGTACTCCAGGTGTGGCCTCACCAATATCGTGTACAGTTGTAGCAGGACTTTCTGCTTTTATACTCCATCCCTCTTGCAATAAAGGCCAACATTCTATTTGCCTTCCTGATTACTTGCTATACCTGCATACTCACGTTTTGTGTTTCATGCACAAGGACCCCATGTCTATCTGTACTGCAGCACTTTGCAATTTTTCTGCCTTTAAATTATAATTTGCTTTTCTATTATTTCTGCCTCAGTGGATAACCTCACATTTTCCCACATTATATACTCCATCTGCCAAATTTTCTGCCCACTCATTTAGCCTGTCTATATCCCTTTGCAGATTTGTTGTGTCCTCCTTATAATTTGCTTTCTCACCCATCTTTGTATCGTCAGCAAACTTGGCTACATTACACTCGGTCTCTTCATCCAAGTCATTAACATAGATGTAAATAGTTGAGGCCCCAGCACCGATTCCTGCTGCACCCCACTAATTACTGTTTCCAACCGGAAAATGACCCATTTATCCCGACTCTCTGTTCTCTGTTAGTTAGGTCGATCCTCTATCATTGCTAATATATTACCCCCAACCCTGTGAGATTTTATCTTGTGCAGTAACCTCTTATGTGGCACCTTATTGAATGCCTTCTGGAAATCCAAATACAGCACATCCACTGGTTCACCCTTATCCACCCTGCTCGTTACATCCTCAAAGAACTCCAGCAAATGCTGACTCTGCTTGATTGAATTATGCTTTTCCAAATGTCCTGCTACTGCTTCCTTAATAATGGACCTCAGCATTTTCCCAATGACTGATGTTGGGCTAACTGGTCTATAGTTTCCTGCTTTTCTTCCCTGAGTTCCCTCTTTCCCCTCCGATCTCCCACCCCCCTGGCCTCTCTCTCTCTCTCTCTCTCTCCCTCCCCCCCCCACTTCCCCTCCCCCAGCCTCTCTCTCTCTCTCTCCCCCAGCCTCTCTCTCCCCCAGCCTCTCACTCTCTCTCCCCCCCCCAGCCTCTCACTCTCTCTTCCCCCCACCCCCCCCCCAGCCTCTCTCTCCCCAGCCTCTCACTCTCTCTCCCCTCTCCCCCCCCCCCCAGCCTATCAGTCTCTCTTTTCCCCCCCAGCCTCTCTCTCTCCCCCAGCCTCTCTCTCTCCCAGCCTCTCACTCTCTCCCCCAGCCTCTCACTCTCCCCCCCCCCACCCACCCAGCCTCTCTCCTCTCTCCCTCTCTCTCTTCACATTGTCTAAGGCCTCATCATGGATTTTGATCATCGGGGGGCAGTACTGTGTGGGGGGCAGGTTGGTAGAGAACCTTTGTTTACGGATGTTTGGTGTAAGACCCAAGCTCTCGTACACTTCAGTGAAGGTGTTGACGATGGTTTGGAGTTTGACCTCTGAGTTTTCGCAAAATCAAGCGTCATCTGCATACTGTAATTCAATGACAGAGGATGGAGACGACGGAGGTTGAACAATTTCCCGTTTGTTCTGTAGATTAGCTCGACGCCTGCGGGGAGCTTTTTGAGGGTGAGATGGAGCATCGCAGCAAGGAAGATCAAGAGGAGCATTGGTGCGATGACACAGCCTTGCTTGACTCTGGTCCGGGTGTGGATTGGGTCTGTGGTGGATCCATTGATCAGGATCACGGCTTGCATGCCATCGTGAAGCAGGCAGAGGATGGTGACAAACTTTTGAGGGCAGCCGAATTTGAGGAGGACGCTCCATAGTCCCTCATGGCTGACAGTGTCAAAGGCCTTTGTGAGGTCAAAGAAGGCCATGTACAAGGGTTGGTGCTGTTCCTGCATTTCTCTTGTATTTTAGTGGGCGGAATCCGCATTGCGACTCTGGGAGGAGCTCTTCTGCCACTGGGAGAAGGTGATTGAGAAGTATCCTATGATGACTTATATTCCTTCTACTAGTGAGTTAATCCTTAATGCTTTTTGCAGATGTAAAGGGGGAGAAAATTCTGAGGAAAATAATTTTTTGTTCAAAGTACACTGGCCAAAGATTCTGTATTTAGAAAAGACATTCATTGCTATCTTCCAAAAGAACTTTGAGTTGTTTTGCCCTCTTGGAGATGTTAGGAGATCGTAGAATCAGAGATTCATCGAAATTTACAGCACAGAAGGAGGCCATTTCGCCCATCATGTGCGCTTTGGCACTTCAAGTGCACATCGAAGTACTTTTTAAATTTGGTGAGGGTTTCTGCCTCTGCCACCCTTTCAGGCAGTGAGTTCCAGACCCCCACCACCCTCTGGGTGAAAAAAATGCTCCTCAAGTCCCCTCTAAACCTCCTACCAATTACTTTAAATCTATGCCCCTGTTTATTGACCCCTCTGCTGAGGGAAATAGGACCTTCCTATCCACCCAATCCAGGTCCCTCATAATTCTATACACCTCAATTAGGTCTCCTCAGTTCCAAAGAAAACAACCCTAGCCTATCCAACCTTTCCTCATAGCTAACATTCTCCAGTCCAGGCAAACATCCTCGTAAATCTCCTCCGTACCCTCTTGAGTACAATCACATCTTTCCTGTAATGTGGTGACCAGAACTGCACGCAATACTCTAGCTGTGGCCTAACTAGTGTTTTATACAGTTCAAGCAAACCGCCGCCCCCCCCCCCCCCCCCCACTCCACCCCCCGCTCTTATATTCTTTATATTCTACGCCTCGGCTAATAAAGGCAAGTATCCCAGATGCTTCTTAACCACCTTATCTACCTGTCCTGCTACTTTCAGGGATCTGTAGACATGCATTCCAAGGTCCCTCTGTTCCATTACACTTCTCAGTTTCCGATTATTTATTGTGTATTCCCTTGCCTTGTTAGCCCTCCCCAAATGCATGACTTCACATTTCTCTGGGTTGAATTCCATTCTGCCCACCTGACCAGTCCATTGACATCTTTCTCCAGTCTACAGCTTTCTTCTTTATTGTCAACCACAGAGCAAACATCTTAATCATACCCCCTACATTCAAGTCCAACTCATAAATACCACAAAAAACAAGGGACCTAGTACTGAGCCCTGCGGAACCCCACTGCAAACATCCTTCCAGTCACAAAAACACCCATCAACCATTACCCTTTGCTTCCTGCCTCTGAGCCAATTTTGGATCCAACTTGCCACTTTGCCCTGAATCCCATGGGCTTCTACTTTTGTGACCAGTCTACCATGTGTAACCTTATCAAAAGCCTTGCTAAAACCCATTTTGACCACATCAAATGCACTACCCTCATCGGCCCTCCTTATTACCTCCTCAAAAAGTTCAATCAAGTTAGTCAGACACAGCCTTCCCTTAACAAATCCATGCTGACTGTCCTTGAGTAAACAGTGTCTTTCTAAATGAAGATTTATCCTGTCCCTCAGAATTTTTTCCAATAAAATTCGGAGCTCATCTTAACAGAGGTCACAACTTCAAACCTGCCAGTGATTAAATCCCCAACACCTGATTCTGGCTAACCTGAGTACTTTCGAGTACCCAGAATAGGTTGATGGTGATAGAAACATAGGAACATTAGGAACAGGAGGCGGCCATTCAGCCCCTCGAACCTGTTCTGCCATTGTCAGATAATGGCTGATCTGACCACAACTCCAGTTACCTTCCTTGGCTCCATATCCCTTGATACACTTACCTAACAAAAATCTATCGCTCTCAGGTTTGAAAATTCCAATTGACCCGCAGCATCCACAGCCTTTTGGTGAAGAGAATTACAGATTTCTACTACCTTTTGTGTGAAAAAGTGTTTCCTTATCTCTCTTCTGAATGATCGAGCTCTAATGTTAAGATGAGATCCACTTCTTCTTGATTACCCCGCCAGAGGTAACATTTTAAGCACCTCGATTAGATCACCCCTCAAACTTCTATACTCAAGGGCATACAAGCCAAGTTGATGCAACCTGACCTCTGGGGCTCAGGTGACTCCACCTCTGATCCAAGACCTGTCTGAAGTGGTTGTCATATGAAGAAAGGTTGAGCAGGTTGGGCCTATAGTCATTGGAGTTCAGAAGAATGAGAGGTGATCTTATTGAAACATGCAAGATTCTGACGGGGCTTGACAAGGTAGATGCAGAGAGGATGTTTCCCCTCGTGGAGGAATCTAGAACTAGGGGGCATAGTTTCAGAATAAGGGGTCGCCCATTTAAAATGGTGATGAGGAGGGATTTCTTCTCTGAGAGGGTCGTGAATCTGTGGAATTCTCTACCCCAAAGAGCAGTGGAGGCTGGGTCATTGACTATATTTAAGGTGGAGACAGACAGATTTTTGAATGATAAGGGAGTCAAGGATTATGGGGAGTGGGCAGGAAAGTGGAGTTGAGGCCAAGGTCAGATCAGCCATGATCTTTGTTATATATGAATAAAGAGTCTGACTGGATACTGTGAGCCCAAAGTAAAGTGTGACCGTAGTCTTTTATTGCAGGTCTCCAGAGTGCCTCTCCAACCTGTGAAGCCTCCTTAAGTACCTGTGCACCCAAGGGATTGTGGGATCCCTTGGGACTCCAGGGGATGAGCCCTCTGGTGGCTGTACAAGGTATATACAAGTTTACATATATAACTACACTCCCCCCTGCCCCCCCCAAAGTCAACAATGTAACTATTTACAAAATGACTCAATCTGGGGCCTTTCTATCCTGGTTGATCGTCTCGGTGCAAATGCTGGTTTTGGTGAAGCGTTTGTTGGGCCCTCGCTGGGCTGCTGTGCAGCTGGCCTTGCTGGGCTGCTGGATGTGGTGAGTCCTGCTGGGCTGCTGCGGGTGATGTGTTCTGCTTCGCGGCCAACCGCTGTGTCGGTTGCCACTGGTGTGTATGTTGGGGGGGTCAAAGAAGGTAGGGTCCAAAGTTGATTGCTCAGGATAGTCCGTGAATCTGAGTTTGATTTGGTTCAAGTGTTTCCGGTGAATGAGTCCATTTGAAAGTTTGACCCGAAACATCCTGCTCCCCTCTTTGGCCACAATCGTGCCGGGAAGCCACTTGGGACCTGGTCCATAATTCAATACAAATACAGGATCATTGATTTCAATTTCGCGTGACACATTAGTGCTATCATGATATGTACTTTGTTGAAGCAGCCTGCTCTCTACCTGTTCATATAGATCAGGGTGAACTAACGAGAGCCTTGTTTTAAGTGCCCATTTCATGAACAGTTCAGCAGGTGGAATCCCAGTGAGCGAGTGGGATCTCGTGCGGTAGCTAAGCAGGACTCAGGATAGGCGAGTCTGCAGTGAGCCTTCAGTTATCCTCTTCAAGCCCTGCTTGATAGCTTCCACTGCTCTCTCTGCCTGACCATTGCATGCTGGTTTGAACGGGGCAGATGTAACATGTTTGATCCCGTTGCGGGTCATGAACTCTTTGAACTCAGCATTAGTAAAACATGGTCCGTTGTCGCTCACAAGGACATCGGGTAGTCCGTGCGTGACAAACATGGCCCGCAGTCTTTCAGTGGTGGCAGCGGATGTGCTTGCCGACATTATCTCACATTCAATCCATTTGGAGTACGCATCTACAACCACAAGGAACATTTTACACAAAATACGGGCCTGCATAGTCGACATGGATATGGTCCACGGTTTGGAGGGCCAAGACCATAAGCTTAGTGGCGCCTCCCTGGGCGCATTGCTTAACTGCGAGCATGTGTTACATCTGTGCACCCAGGACTCTAAGTCCGCATCGTTACAGGACCACCACACGTGGGATCTGGCTATCGCTTTCATCATTACGATGCCTGGATGGGTACTGTGGAGGTCACTGATGAAAGTGTCTCTGCCCTTCTTGGGGACCACTACCTGATTGCCCCACAGAAGACAGTCTGTCTGTATGGACATTTCATCTTTGCGCCGCTGGTACGGCTTTATCTCTTCCTGCATTTCCACTGGGACACTGGACCAGCTCGCGTGAAGCACACAATTTTTTACAAGGGACAGTAAGGGGTCCTGGCTCGAACAGATTCTAATCTGTCGGACTGTGACGGGTGATTGCTCACTCTCGAATGCTTCCATAACCATGACTAAATCTGCGGGCCGAGCCATTTCCACCCCCGTGGTGGGCAATGGCAGCCTACTGAGAGCATCGGCACCGTTTTCTGTGCCTGGCCTGTGGTGGATGGCATAGTTGTATGCGGACAACGTGAGCGCCCATCTCTGGTTGCGTACCGGTGCACTAGTATTTATCCCCTTACTCTCCGAAAACAGGGATATTAGTGGCTTATGGCCCATTTCCAATTCAAATTTTAGCCCAAACAGATATTAATGCATTTTCTTTACCCCATAGACACACGCTATCGCTTCTTTTTGAATCATGCTGTAGGCTCTCTCAGCCTTAGACAGACTCCTGGATACATAAGCAACCGGTTGCAATTTCCCAGGTTCATTATCTTGTTGCAATACACACCCGACACCATACGACGACGCATCACATGCTAATACCAAACGCTTACATGGATCATACAACACAAGCAATTTGTTTGAGCATAACAATTTTCTAGCTTTTACAAAGTCATTTTCTTGGCTTTTGCCCCATACCCATTCGTCTCCTTTACGCAGTAAGGCGTGCAGTGGTTCTAACAGTGTGCTGAGACCCGGTAAGAAGTTACCAAAGTAGTTCAGGAGACCTAGAAACAACCGCAGCTCTGTCACGTTCTGTGGCCTCGGTGCGTTCTCGATTGCCTCCATCTTCGAATCGGTGGGCCTGAAGCTGTCCGCTGCGATTCTTTTCCCCAGGAACTCCACTTCAGGTGCCAGGAAAATGCACTTGGAGCATTTCAACCTGAGCCCCATGTGGTTGAGTTGACTAAGAACTTCCTCCAGGTTCTGCAGATGCTCGACGGTGTCCCGACCTGTAACCGAGATGTCGTCCTGGAAGCCCACCGTGCGCGGGACTGACTTCAGTAAGCTTTCCATGTTCCTCTGGAATATCGCCGTGGCTGATCGAATTCCAAACGGGCATCTGTTATAAATGAAGAGACCTTTGTGCGTGTTGATGCAGGTGAAGCCCTTCAATGATTCCTCCAGCCCCTGTGTCATGTAGGCCGAGGTCAAGTCCAGCTTCGTGAACGTCTTTCCTCCCACCAGCGGAGCAAAAAGGTCATCAGCCTTTGGTAGTGGTTATTGATCCTGCAGGGAGAAACAATTGATAGTTACTTTGTAATCACCACAGATTCTGATGGACGTCTCCCTTGAGGACGGGAACAGTCGGACAAGCCCACTCGTTGAATTCGATCGGCAAAATGATGCCCTCTCATTGCAGCCGGTCTAACTCGATCTCTGCCCTTTCTCTCATCATGTACGGTACTGCTCTCACCTTGTGATGGATGGGTCGCGCTCCCGGAATTAGGTGGATCTGCACTTTTGCTCCTTGGAACTTCCCGATGCCTGGTTCGAACAGCAAAGGGAACTTGTTTAAGACCTGGGCACACGAAGTGTCGTCAACGGGCAAGAGTGCTCGGTCATCATCCCAGTTCCTGCGTACCTTTCCTAGCCAGCTCTTGCCGAGCAGCGTGGGACCATCGCCCAGTACCACCCAGAGTGGTAGCGTGTGCATCGCTCCATCGTAGGAGACCTTTACAATAGCACTGCCAATTACGGGAATCAGTTCCTTTTGTAAGTTCTCAGTTTCTTGCGAATGGGAGTCAAGACTGGCCTTGAGGCCTTGCTGCACCACAATTTTTCGAAAGTCTTTTTGCTCATAATGGACTGGCTTGCGCCTGTGTCCCGCTCCATTGACACCGGGAGTCCATTTAATTCAACTTTCAGCATTATCGGGGGACACTTTGTGATAAATGTGTGCACCCCATATACCTCTGCCTCCTCGGTCTAAGGCTTTGGTTCGTCATGATCTGCCATGGATCTGTCCTCCTCTGCAACATGATGGTTTGCAGGATTAACAGGATTTGCAGCTCGCCTGCATACTGGTTGGAGGTGTCCCATTGTTCCATAGCCCTTGCAAACGTACCCTTTGAAGCGGCATGAATGGAAACGATGATCACCCTCGCAGTGCCAACAAGGTGTTAATGGCCTTGTATTCATCACCCTTGATGGTAGACTCTGAGACATCTGCGGACGTGCAGCTGCAGGTATGTGGGGCCTACCCAGTACGTTGCGATTTGAAAACAACATTACTTTGTTCACAGTACTTGTAGCAGCACTTGTGTGCTGAGAGATTTGCTTCGTATTGTCAAAGGTGGCAATGAATGCCTGGGCTATCGCTATGGCCTTACTCAAGGTTGGGGTCTCTACAGTCAAAAGTTTGCGAAATATAATTTCATGGCCAATGCCAAGTACGAAAAAGTCTCTGAGCATGTGCTCCAAATGTCCTTCAAATTCGCAATGTCCTGCAAGGCGTCTTAGCTCGGCGACATAACTCGCCACTTCCTGGCCTTCAGACCTTTTGTAGATGTAGAACCGGTACCTCGCCATCAGAACGCTTTCCTTCAGGTTCATATGCTCCCAGATCAGTGTGCACAAATCATTGTATGATTTCTCTGTGGGTTTTGCTGGAGCAAGCAGATTTTTCATGAGGCCATACGTTGGTGCCCCGCAGATGGTGAGGAGAATCGCCCTTCGTTTGGCAGCTTTCGCTTCTCCTTCCAGCTCATTGGCCATCAAGTATTGGTCGAGTCGCTCCATGAAGGTTTCCCAATCATCTCCTTCCAAGAATTTCTTCAAGATGCCCACTGTTCTCTGCATTGTTGGGTTCGTCATCTGTATCTCGTCGCCAGTTGTTATATATGAATAAAAAGTCTGACTGGATATTGTGAGCTCAAAGTAAAGTGTGACCTTAGTCTTTTATTGCAGATCTCCAGAGTGCCTCTCCAGCCTATGAGGCCTTCTTAAGTACCTGTGCTCCCAAGAGATTGTGGGATCCCTTAGGACTGCAGGGGATGAGCCCTCTGATGGCTGTACAAGGTATATACAAGTTTACATACATAACAATCTTATTGAGTGGCGGAGCAGGCTCGAGGGGCCAAATGGCCTACTCCTACTCCTATTTCTTATGTTCTTATAAGTTGGAGCCTCCACTAGACTAGAGTAGTGGCAGCAGAGCCGCCTGCAGGGAGGGGGAGCCAAAACGGCAGGTCATTTAGACAAATATTTTTTGTAAGTATATGCTTTTTAATTTAGATGAGTGCTTTCCTTGCCTCAAACCTTTTAAAATAGATTTCACACAATCTCATTATTTGTGCTTGGTCTGGGCCATCACATCTGTAGACAGATGTAGAACATTAGCAATAATGTGGAAATTAGCCAACCTATCACTGCAGATCTCAAGGACAAAAATGAATCCTTAATGTTTACGATGTGCAATGTTGAAATGGTCGAATTTCTAATATGTGATTTGGTGATTTAAGAGACACTTGGGAGGAGCAGATACTTAAGGATTTACAGTATATGAGTTGTGTTGATGCTTCCAGACAAGCTGCTCCGCACTCACATGCAGATGAAGGAAGTCATTCGGCCCGTCTAACTCGTCCTTCCATAGAATTCTACAACCTGATCAAAATTGCTCACAGTCAACGTTGAGGTACTTTGGGGAGTGACATAGCAATAACCGTGTAAGTTTTCTGCCAACCTGCTAACAACAACAGCTTGTATTTATATAGCATCTTTAACGTGGTGAAACGTCCTGTAGTGTCTCTGCACCTTGTTACAAGCTCACACAAGGCATGTATTTATCAGACACGGTCACTCTGTGACCTTCACTTTATTCCCAGGACCAAGGAGTGCTGACCCTGGGTGGGACCTCCCCTTTTATACCTGGAAACCCAGGTGAGGAGTGTCTCCCGCAAGCTCACCCTGTGGTCAGGGTGTGCATTTCAAGGGTACAGGTACAGTGTGCATGAGTTACAGTTACATAACTATTGTCATTGCAAGATGGTGAAATACATGACATCACCTCCCCCCTTAAGTCTTTTAGTTTCAGAGGTTAAGTCTATCGGGTGGTCGACGCTCTTTCGTGGAGCGCCGCAGTTGTGGCTCTGGTGACTGAGCCTCAGCACGCGTCTCTGTCACTTGAGGTGATTCCGGCCTGTCCGGGCTGGCCGCCGGGACTGTGCATGCTGAGGGCTGTCTTTGTTGCTCGTACGCTGGCAGTGGTGTGGGTGCTATCTCATCATACTCTTCTTCCGGTTCCTCCGTGTCCATGCTGAACCTTGTCTTTACTTGGTCCAAGTGTTTGCGGCATATCTGCCCAACATGACCCATGTTTAGTCTGACCAACATGACCCTGTTTCCTTCTTTGCCAATTACGGTGCCCTCAAGCCATTTGGGTCCCAAAGCATGGTTAAGAAAAAATACCGGGTCATCTATTTCTATACACCTCCCCCTTGAGCCTCGATCATGGAGCTCGATTTGGGACTGGCGCTTGCCCTCAACAATATCTGCCAGGTCTGGGTGAATGAGGGACAACCACATCTTGAGCGTGCGTTTCATGAGGAGTTCCGCTGGTGGGACTCCCATGAGCGAGTGCAGCCAGGACCTGTAGGCCAGCAGGAGATGCGATAGGCGGTTCTGAAGGGAGGGTCCTTGGATGCGTAGCATGCCCTGCTTTATGACTTGGACCGCCCGTTCCGCCTGGCCATTGGAAGCCAGCTTGAACGGCGCTATCGGACGTGCTTGATCCCATTGCCCGACATAAACTCCTGGAATTCATGGCTGGTAAAACACGGGCCATTGTCGCTGACCAGGATGTCCGGCAAGCCGTGGGTCGCGAAAACCGTACGCAGACTCTCCACAGTGATGGATGTCGTGCACGAGTTCAATATGATGCACTCGATCCACTTCGAGTAGACATCGACAATGATCAGGAACATTTTCCCCATGAACGGGCCCGCATAGTCTACGTGAATGCGTGACCTTGGCCTGGTGAGCCAGGGCCACAGGCTGAGTGGAGCCTCCCTGGGGACATTGCCCAGCTTGGCACATGTCGTGCACCTGCGAACCCAGTGTTCCAGGCCTGAGTCAATCCCCGGCCACCATACATGTGACCGGGCAATGGCCTTCATTAACACGATGCCAGGGTGCTCGCTGTGGAGTTCCCTGATGAATGCTTCCCTTCCTTTCTGGGGCATGACTACCTGGCTGCCCCATAATAGGCAGTCGTCTTGGATGAAGAGTTCATCCATCCGTCTCTGAAACGGTCTGACTTCCTCGGGCACGCCCTGTGTGCGGGCATCCAATTCTCAGTCAGGACACATTTCTTTATCATGGATAGGAGGGGGTCCCTGTTGGTCCAGAGTTTGATCTGTCGGGCTGTGATGGGGGAGCCCGCAGTGTCAAAAGCCTCAACGGCCATGACCATCTAGGCGCTCTGCTCCGACGCCCCCTCAGTGGTGGCCAGTGGGAGCCTGCTGAGTGCGTCAGCGCAATTTTCAGTGCCTGGCCGGTGCCGTATGGCGTAGTCATATGCAGCCAGCGTGAGGGCCCATCGCTGTATGCGAGCTGACGCATTAGCGTTGACAACCTTGCTGTCGGACAACAGGGATGTTAACGGCTTGTGGTCCGTCTCTAGCTCAAACTGTCTACCAAAAAGGTACTGGTGCATCTTTTTCACACCGTACACACACGCGAGTGCCTCCTTCTCGACTAAGGCGTATCCACGCTCTGCCTGGGAGAGCGACCTGGAGGCGTAAGCCACCGGTTAGAGTCGGCCGTCATCGTTACCCTGCTGCAACACACACCCAACCCCGTAGGATGACGCATCGCATGTTAAAACCAGGGGTCATACAAAGTCAACGGTTTGTTGGAACACAGCATGTTCCTCGCCTTATTGAAAGCCCGTTGTTGACAATCCCCCCAAAACCATTCACAACCATTACGGAGGAGTATGTGTAACAGCTCCAACAATGTGCTTAAGTTGGGCAGAAAGTTCTCAAAATAGTTCAAAAGTCCCAGGAATGATCGCAACTTCGATGTGTTGCCGGGCCTGGGCGCCCGGCGAATCGCCTCAGTTTTTGATTCAGTGGGCCGGATCCCATCTGCGGCAACCCTCCTGCCCAGGAACTCGACCTCTGGGGTCAAAAACACGCACTTGGCCTTTTTCAGCCGCAAGCCTACCCGATCCAATCGGCGTAGCACCTCCTCCAGGTTGCGGAGATGTTCCTCGGTGTCTCGACCTGTTATAAGGATGTCATCTTGGAATACGACCATTCCAGGGATGGACTTGAGCAAGCTTTCCATGTTTCGCTGAAAGATAGCCACTGCCGAATGAATGCCAAACGTAGACAAATAATCCTTTGTGTGTCATGGTGGTCAGAGCTTGGAATCTTCCGCCAGTTCCTGAGTCATGTAGGCCGAAGTGAGGTTCAGCTTCGTGAACAGCTTGCCACCTGCCAGCATGGCAAAGAGGTCCTCCGCTCTCGGAAGCGGATATTGGTCTTGCAGCGACACTCGGTTGATGGTGGCTTTGTAGTCGCCACAAATTCTAACCGAGCCATCTGCTTTGAGGACGGGAACGATGGGACTTGTCCAATCGCTGAATTCAACGGGCTAAATTATGCCCTCTCTGAGCAGCCTGTCCAGTTCACTTTCAATTTTCTCACGCATCACGTACGGCACCGCTCTGGCTTTGTGGTGCACTGGTTTGGCATCCGAAGAGATGTGTATCACTGCTTTAGTGCCCTTGAACGTTCCGACACCGGGTTGAAAGAGTGACTCGAATTTTTGCAATACCTGCGAGCATGAACTTCGCTCCACGATAAAATGGCGTACACATCCCCCCATTTCCCATTCATCTCAGCTAGCCAACTCCTCCCCAAAAGTGCGGGGCCATTTCCCGGAACAATCCAGAGTGGCAGCCGGTTCTGTAATCCATTATGCGTTACTACCAAGTTTGCACTGCCCAGCACTGGGATGATCTCAGTAGCTGCGTCTCAATGCGTTTTAGTTTGGGCCTGCTAGCTCTGTAAGGCCATAGTCTCTCAAATTGTTGGGCACCCATGAGTGACTGGCTAGCTTCCGTATCCAGCTCCATGTGCACCAGGATGCCATTCAGTAAGACTTTCATCATCATGGGTGGCATTTTAGTGTATGAGCTGTGGACGTCAGCCACATGAACTTTCTAAACTTCAGCATCCATGGTTATTCCCCAGGCCTCATCCTGCATTGCAGACCCCTCGTCTGGTTCCTCTGTCTTGCAGACTAGCCTCTCTACTGCCTTTTTGCACATCCTGGCCAAGTGTCCACTGATATTACAAATCCTACAGGTATAAAGCTGGAACCTGCAGCTTTTGGCAATGTGTCTACCCCCACACCACCAGCATGAGCTGAGATTTCTGTTAACAAAAGGACTATTCCCGGGCATTCCTCTCTGATGGCACGTTTGGCTGTTTCTAAGCACTCTGATGGAGGGTGTTAATGGTCCCATCACGGGATGCATTGTTCCTCGTGATGGCGTGAATTGCCGATCCCCTTTCCATTGTCCCTGTTGCGGGCCCACCCTGGAGCTTGTTGCTGCCTGGGCAGTGTCGAATTGCCCTTGCCTGCCTGCCTGGGCGGTGTCGAATTGCCCTTGCCTGCGGGTTCTGTATCACTTTTGCAACATTGACTCCCTGGTGCGTAAATTAGCTTAGTCCCCTCTTCCCCTGCCATAAAGGTCTGAGCTATCAACGCCGCCCCTTCTAAAGTCAAATCCTTAGACTTAATGAGCTTTCTGAAAATGCCGGCATGATTAATGCCCTCGATGAAAAAGTCCCTTAACATCTCCCCCCTGCAGGCATCGGAGAACTTACAGAGACTGGCCAGACGCCGCAGTTCTGCCACGAAGTCCGAGATGTTTTGACCCTCCCGACATCGGTGAGAGTAGAACCAGTGCCGGGCCATGTGTACGCTACTTGCTGGCTTGAGATGCTCACTGATCAGCTGGCTGAGCTCTTCGTAGGACTTGTCCGGTGGCTTTTGGGGTGCGAGCAGGTCTTTCATCAACGCATACGTCTGTGGACCACAGCTGGTCAGTAGATGCGCCCTCCGCTTGTCAGCCGCTGTCTCTCCAGCCAGTCCTTTGTGACAAAGCTCTGCTGGAGTCTCTCCACAAAGTCGTCCCAGTCCTCACCCACACAGTAATATTCCTCTGTGCCACCGGTGGCCATCCTCGTGGTTCGGTGATTCCCGTTTCTCGTCGCCAGATGTAGTGTCTCTGCACTTTATTACAAACTCACACGAGGCATGTATATATCAGACACGGTCACTCTGTGACCTTCACTTTATTCCCAGGACCAAGGAGTGCTGACCCTGGGTGGGACCTTCCCTTTTATACCTGGAAACCCAGGTGAGGAGTGTCTCCCGCAAGCTCACCCCCTGTGGTCAGGGTGTGCATTTCAAGGGTACAGGTACAGTGTGCATGAGTTACAGTTACATAAGTATTGTCATTGCAAGATGGTGAAATACATGACACGTCCCAACGCACTTCACAGGAGTATTATGAGATACAAACAATTTGACACCGAGCCGCTTATGTAGAAATTAGTGCAGGTGACCAAAAGCTTGGTCAAAGAGATCTTATCACTGATGTAAATCAAAATATCCAATGGCATGTTAGCGAAAGCTGTTTGAGTTTACTCCTCTGACACACAGAATTGAATCACCGAAAGTGCTGACTCTTTCCGGGGTACCATTCTGCAGCTGGCACCAGTCCTCCAGAGCCTTGCCGAAGTGACCATTCTTCAGGGGTGTTTCCAGGCAGGGAGTGTCGCCCAGCCGTTTGACCATGGGCGAGATAACAGCAGAGCCTACTCCTACCCTCGACCGACAGCCGAAGGCAAACACAGTCCAAATGGAGTCACTGGATACGGACCAAGATTGGGCTCCCAGGCATCGTTTTTCCTCTCCCAATATCAGGCCAATTGTGGTCCTACTCAGCACATTCCCTAGTCAACATAACTCCCCAATAAAAAAAATAGTTCCGTACAGAAACTCAAGGCAAAAATGTCAATTTTCATAAATTTCACCGATAGAAAGAAATCATACGGCGCCTTTTACGACCTTCGGATGGCCCAAAGCGCTTTGCAGCCTTTGAAGTACTTCTGAAGTGCAGTGGCTGTTCTTGTGTAAAGTGGCATTCAATCCACGCACTGTAAGATCCCACAAACAGCAATGTGATAATGATGAGATAATCTGTTTTTAGCAATTTAAAAACACATTCATTCTCCGGTTGTGAGCCTCGCTGACAAGGCCAGCATTTATTGCCTATCGCTGATCCTGTTCTCACACATGCATTTTTCAATGGTGCCTGTCATATTGCAATCAACGTTTGTTCTTTCCCCAACTCTGGAATCTCTGACCCTGATTTGCAATCAACCCTCAATAGTTTTGCACGTAGCCTTGAACTGAGAATAAATGAGCACAATAACATTCCCAGCTACTGACCGAATTTCCGCTTGTTTTCTTCCTTTCCTACAAATCTCTCTTCCTTCCTTTGCGTGTCCTTCTGCCTCCCTCGTGAAGATCCTAAATTACTTCCCGTATTCTATTTTATTGCCTTGTTTCTAAAATTTCATTTGTTTTTAATGAGCCAATTTACCTCGTAATCATGTCAGGGAAATTGGATTTGATAGAACACGTCATCCCATCTCCATCAGAAGAGCCTTGACACACATAACAGAAATTCTGTCTGGCCTAAGGGTGCTTTGTAATCATACTTGTAAGTAGTTGGCAGATGTCACTTATAACTTTCTCTCAATGAATGGAGATCACATATGCAAGCTCAGAATTTCTCGGCAGGCCACCATCAAAGCTCAGTCGTGCACACAGTTGAACACTGATGAGTTTATATCTCTCAGTCTTAGGTTTGAGTCCAACTTAGGGCTGCTAACTCTGGTTGGACATATTCCTGAAGGTGTCATCACATGACTTCCTGTCTTCACCTTCCCCGCCCCCACACCACTGCTATTGTTTGCACTGCACATCCATCCTCGCGCAGCCTGCCTTCCCGCATCAATCAGACAGAGATCACACTCCTCAGAGGGTCTTTTTAACCCCGCACGGATGGGCGGGTGAGGGTCAGGTTAAATTGCCAATAATGGGGAACCCGAGCCCAACGCGTCACAAACACACCTTCTTCCGTTTTAACCAGGAGGGTGGGCGCGGTTTGGTGTTAGCCGAGAAGCAAGTCAGTAATTATAATATTTAAATGAGGCTCTATGCTACAGGAGTGCGTCCCCCTTGCTCCCGACCCCTCAAGCAAACCTGCTGTGATTGGCCTCCGTCACTCCCTCCCCCGCAATCTCTCTCCCCGCAATCACCCTCCCCTTGATCTCCCCCGCGATCTCTCCCCCAGTGATCTCTCCCCCAGTGATCTCTCCCCGCGATCTCTCCCCCAGTGATCTCTCCCCCACGATCTCCCCCAGTGATCTCTCCTCCGCGATCTCTCCCTCGTGATCTCTCCCCCAGTGATCTCTCGCCCCGCAATCTCTCCCCCCGCGATCTCTCCCCCAGTGATCTCTCCCCCAGTGATCTCTCCCCCACGATCTCTCGCCCGGTGATTTCTCCCCCAGTGATCTCTCCCCCACGATCTCTCCCCCGCGATCTCTCCCCCGCGATCTCTCCCCCGCGATCTCTCCCCCGCGATCTCTCCCCTGCGATCTCTCCCCCGCGATCTCTCCCCCATGACCTCTCGCCCGGTGATTTCTCCCCCAGTGATCTCTCCCCCATGATCTCTCCCCCGCGATCTCTCCCCCAGTGATCTCTCCCCCACGATCTCTCCACCGCGATCTCTCCCCCTGCGCTCTCTCCCCCGCGATCTCTCCCCGAGTGATCTCTCCCCCAGTGGTCTCTCCCCCAGTGATCTCTCCCCCCCACGATCTCTGTCCCCCCCACGATCTCTCCACCCGCGATCTCTCCCACTGCGATCTCTCCACCCGCGATCACTCCGCCCGCGATCACTCTCCCCTACCCACATGATCTCTACCCCCGCAATTTCTACCCCCGCAATCTCTCTCCCCTACCTCCGTGATCCCTCTCCCTGTGATCTCTCCCTGCGATATCTACCCCCACGATCTCTCTCCCCGCAATCTCTCTCCCCCCACAATCTCTGACCCCGCAACCTCTCCCTCCGCGATCTCTCTCCCGTACCCACGTGATCTCTCGCTCTCTCTCCCGTACTCACGCGATCTTCCCCCCCGTGATTTCTCCCCCCCGCGATCTCTGCCCCCGCGATCTCTCTCCCCTCAATCTCTGCCCCGCGATCTTTGCCCCGCGATCTCTACCCCCGATCTCTCTCCCCTACCCCCGCGATCTCGACCCCCACGATCTCTCTCCCCTACCCCCGCGATCTCTCCCCACGATCTCTCTCCCCTACCCCCGTGATCTCCCCCCGCAATCTCTCTCCCCTACCCCCGTGATCTCTCCCCCTGCAATCTCTCTCCCCTCAATCTCTTCCCCGATCTCTCTCCCCTACCCCCGCGATCTCGACCCCCACGATCTCTCTCCCCTACCCCCGCGATCTCTCCCCGCGATCTCTCTCCCCTACCCCCGTGATCTCCCCCCCGCAATCTCTCTCCCCTCGATCTCTGCCCCCGCGATCTCTACGCCCGCTATCTCTCTCCCCTACCCCCACGATCTCTCTCCCCTACCCCCACGATCTCTCTCCCCTACCCCTTCGATCTCTCTCCCCTAACCCCGCGATCTCTCTCTCCCCGCGACCTCTCTCCCCTACCCCCACGATCTCTCTCCCCTACCCCTGCGATGTCTCTCCCCTACCCACGCGACCTCTCCCTGCAATATCTCTCTACCTGCGATCTCTCCCCCCCACCCCCGCGATCTCTCTCCTCGCAATCTCCGGTCTCTCCCCCACGATCGCTCTCCCCCATGATTTCTCTCTCTCCCCGCGATCTCTCTCCCCACGATCTCTCTCCCCCATGATCGCTCTCCCCCACGATCTCTCCCACGATCACTCTCTTGCCCCGCGATCTCTCCCCCACGATCTCTCTCTCTCCCTACGATCTCGTACCCTACGATCTCTCTCCCTTCCCCCGCGATCTCTCTCCCCTACCCCCGCGATCTCTCTCTCCCTGCGATATCTCTCTCCCTGCAACATCTCTCTTCCTGCGATCTCTCCATCCCTACGATCTCTCTCCTCACGATCTCTGGTCTCTCTCTCCCCCATGCTCGCTCTCCCCCACCATCTCTCTTTCCCCCCATAGTCTCTCCCCCCATGATCGCTCTCCCCCCACGATCTCTCTCACTCCCCGCGATCTCTCCCACCACGATCTCTCTCTCCCTCCCTACAATCTCTCCCCCCGCCATCTGCAATCTCTTGCCCCAGTAATCTCTTGTCCCGCATTCTAATGACATGTTCAGATCCAGTCTGGGTCCCTGTGATAAAGCAGACTGATCCTCCAATCAGCAAGAGTGAGTCATTTGCACCACCGAATCTCAGAGAGCAACGACTCCCTCGAAATAATGAGCAATGTGGAGATGATATCATTCTCCTTCTCCCAAACACACAGGCAAGGCAGCAAAGGCCAGATTACATCACACTGGGAAAATTACATTACTACACACATACTGGCTTCTTAATTCAATAATGTTATGTACGTACCTCTGAGATTACCAAGAAATATGCCAGGTGGAAATCAGATAAAGCTTGTTAATGTTAACACATCGGAGCCCATGGCTTCACCCACTCAGCACAGACAGGTGGTAGCAATGCTTCCATTTATATAGCGCACTTCACAACCACAGAACTTTGCAAAGTGCTTCACAGCCAATTTAGAAATGTAGTCACTGTTTTAATGTAGGAAATGTGACAATTTCCACACAGCAAGTTCCCACCAACAGCAATGGGATAATGTCCAGATAATCTGTTTTAGTGATGTTGGTTGAGGGATAAATATTGGCCATCACACCGGGGAGAACTCCCCTGCTCTTCTTCCAAATAGTGCAGTGGGATCTTTTACATCCACCTGAGAAGGCTGACGGGCCTTGTTTTAACGTCTCATCTGAAAGACTGCAGCGCCAACAGTGCAATAAAGCTGGGCAAGTTTCTGAGAGGGGAGGAGTCTCTAGTTATTGATGGCAAGGGAAGAGTTGGCTGAAATGAGTGATGTCAATTACTGCCGTCAACTGGAACTTCCTTGATTGCTTTCGGAGGTTGGAGAGAAATGTAATTTTTCCTGACTTGGATCCCTGGGCTAGGGAGAGGATGAATCAGCTTTGATTCTCACTCCTGCCCTCTATCCAGTGCCTGGTGTTGGAAGTGGATGCATGTATGTGGACGTTGAATGGGAACAGGATGGCAGTACCACCTGTAGTTAACTGGCCTGCCAATACTCACTGTCTGGTACCTCCAAAGACAGCTTGTTCCTCATTCCCGATCCCTATTGCTCCACCTTTTATTTTTATTCATTCCTGGGATGTGGGCCTCACTGGCAAGCAGGGCATTTATTGCCCCTCCCTAATTACCCTTCAGTAGGTGGTGGTGAGCCTCCTTCTTGAACCGCTGCAGTCCGTGTGGTGAAGGTACTATTGTTTTTCATGGTGGCTGTGTACAACTGAGTGGCTTGCCAGGCCATTTCAGAGGGCAGTTAAGAGTCAACCACATTGCTGTGGGTCTGGTGTCACGTATAGGGAACCAGACCAGGTAAGGGCGGAAGATTTCCTTCCCTAAAGGGCATTAGTGAACCAGATGGGTTTTTACGGCAATCCGGTAGTTTCATCACCACCATTACTGGCACTAGATTTTTATTCCAGATCTATTTAATTAACTGAATTTAAATCCTCCAGCTGCCATAGTGGGATTTGAACACACGTCTCCGGATCATTAGTCCAGGCCACTGGATTACCAATCAAGTATCATAACCACTATGCTAACAAGTGTTCTTTCACCGACTAAATCTCTCAAAATCCTGCTGCTTCAGCATCTCACTCTCTGCTCTTTAATGCCTCCCTAACGATCTTGGCCCAGAAATTCCATATCTTATCGCCACAAGTTAGCGCTGCAATCCTGGTGAAAAATGGCGATCGACCATTCTAACGCCTTTTCTGGCCCGGGACTCGGCAACCTCCATTTTGGTGAGGGCCTTAACGCTGCCAATAGCAGCACTGGCCCTGGCGATGCAAATATGGTGAGCATGAGGTTGACTTAACGTCACACTCTGCAAACTTTGACCTGAGCGATGAGTTTAGCATTGGATCCTAAGCTTGCTCTGAAAGGCGGGTGTGCAGCAGACTGACAGAGACACTGTCAACACTTCTTAAAGGGACACACACATCTTTCAAGTACACTTGCACTTATGTAATGGCTTAGTGCAATACATGTTAACAGTTTTTTACGTGTGCAGGGAGTGCTGCTGGATGCTTGCAAGGCCTCAGATGGTAAAGGAAGAACCCTGAAATATGCTGGAAATATTCAGCATCCATGGAGAGAGAAACAGTCTTCACGTCTCAGATTGAAATGCTGCCTGATCTGCTGAGTATTTCCAGCATTTTATGATTTTATTTCACATTTACAGCATTCATGTGCAGACGGAAGAGGAAGATGCAGAAGAGGAAAAAGCAGAAGGAAGGATATAACCCAGAGAGCCCCTTTCTGGCTGGGCTATCCAGGATTGAATCATCCGACTGCAGTCCCAGTGACCACAATTCCCCTTTCAACATTTGTCCCACACCTTACCTTCCCTTACTGACCATCATCCTCTTGGCCACAATGCTGATATAAAGGCCATCACAAAGCAAACTTTATAATCCAACTTTATACATCTATCCATCCAAGATAACATAAAGAAATCAACTAATCACCCTTCTGCATTCCCTGAGTGATTGTCTTTATGTGCTTTTGTCTATCCGAGCGATGTCATGAAGTGCTACCCATCCGAGTGATGATCCTCCTCTGCCTCGCCTCTCGCTCTCTCTCTCTCTCTGCCCCCCCCCCCCCACCCCTCACTGGCTGGACAGGCTGCATTTCTTGGGGTGTGTGAAATGGGGAAGGCACAAGAGTGGAGTTGTGGTGGGGGATGGCAGGAAAGCAAGAGGTGCATGCGAGAAGGAGGATAACGTATGAGGATTCCAGCATCTTGTATCCTTTCAGCCTCATCGCTGTCAAGGGCTCAGCCATGCCCCTGCCAAGAATGACCTGCACCGTCTCCTCCACGTGGGACATTGTGTTGTTAAAAAGTAGGACCTCAAAAGTAGTAATCTCAGGATTGCTACAAGTGCCATGTACTAGTCAGAGTAGGAATCACAGGACAGCTCAGATGAATACATGGCTTGAGGAGTGGTGCAGAGGGAGGGATTCAAATTCCTGGGACATTGGAACCGGTTCTGGGGGAGGTGGGACCAGTACAAACCGGACGGACTGCACCTGGGCAGGACCGGAACCAATGTCCGAGGGGGAGTGTTTGCTCGTGCTGTTGGGGAGGAGTTAAACTAATATGACAGGGGGATGGAAACCTCTGCAGGGAGACAGAGGGAAGTAGAATGGGGGCAGAAGCAAAAGATAGAAAGAGGAAAAGTAAAAGTGGAGGTCAGAGAAACCCAAGACAAAAAACAAAAAGGGCCATATTACAGCAAAATTCTAAAGGGGCAAAGGGTGTTAAAAAGACAAGCCTGAAGGCTCTGTGCCTCAATGCGAGGAGTATTCGCAATAAGGTGGATGAATTAATTGCGCAGATAGCGGTTAACGGATATGATGTAATTGGCATCACGGAGACATGGCTCCAGGGTGACCAAGGCTGGGAACTAAACTTCCAGGGATATTCAACATTTAGGAAGGATAGACAGAAAGGAAAAGGAGGCGGGGTGGCTTTTCTGGTTAAAGAGAAAATTAACGCAATAGTAAGGAAGGACATTAGCTTGGATGATGTGGAATCGGTATGGATGGAGCTACGGAATACCAAAGGGCAGAAAACGCTAGTGGGAGTTGTGTACAGACCACCAAACAGTAGTAGTGAGGTTGGGGACAGCATCAAACAAGAAATTAGGGATGCGTGCAATAAAGGTACAACAGTTATCATGGACAACTTTAATCTACATATTGATTGGGCTAACCAAACTGGTAGCAATGCGGTGAAGGAGGATTTCCTGGAGTGTATTAGGGATAGTTTTCTCGACCAATATGTCGAGGAGCCAACTAGAGAGCTGGCCATCCTAGACTGGGTGTTGTGTAATGAGAGAGGATTAATTAGCAATCTTGTTGTGCGAGGCCCCTTGGGGAAGAGTGACCATAATATGGTAGAATTCTTCATTAAGATGGAGAGTGACACAGTTAATTCAGAAACTAGGGTCCTGAACTTAAAGAAAGGTAACTTCGATGGTATGAGACGTGAATTGGCTTGGATAGACTGGTGAATGATACTAAAAGGGTTGACGGTGGATAGGCAATGGCAGACATTTAAAGATCACATGGACGAACTTCAACAATTGTACATCCTTGTCTGGCGTAAAATAAAATGGGGAAGGTGGCTCAACTGTAGCTAACAAGGGAAATTAAGGATAGTGTTAAATCCAAGGAAGAGGCATATAAATTGGCCAGGCAAAGCAGCAAACCTGAGGACTGGGAGAAATTTAGAATTCAGCAGAGGAGGACAAAGGGTTTAATTAGGAGGGGCAAAATAGAGTATGAGAGGAAGCTTGCTGGGAACATAAAAACTGACTGCAAAAGCTTCTATAGATATGTGAAGGGAAAAAGATTATTGAAGGCAAACGTAGGTCCCTTGCAGTCAGATTCAGGTGAATTTATAATGCGGAACAAAGAAATGGCGGACCAGTTAAACAAATACTTTGGTTCTGTCTTCACGAAGGAAGACACAAATAACCTTCCGGAAATACTAAGGGACCAAGATTCTAGTGAGAAGGAGGAACTGAAGGAAATCCTTGTTAGACAGGAAATTGTGCAGGGAAATTGATGGGATTGAAGGCCGACAAATTCCCAGGGCCTGAGAGTCTGCATCCCAGAGTACTTAAGGAAGTGGCCCTAGAAATAGTGGATGCATTGGTGATCATTTTCCAACAATCTATCGACTCTGGATCGGTTCCTATGGACTGAAGGGTAGCTAATCTAACATCACTTTTTAAGAAGGGAGGGAGAGAGAAGGTGGGTAATTATAGACCGGTTAGCCTGACATCAGTAGTGGGGAAAATGTTGGAATCAATTATTAAAGATGAAATAGCAGCACATTTGGAAAGCAGTGATGGGATCAGTCCAAGTCAGCATGGATTTATGAAAGGGAAATCCTACTTGACAAATCTTCTAGAATTTTTTGAGGATGTAACTGGCAGAGTGGACAAGGGAGAAGCAGTGGATGTGGTGATTTTGGACTTTGAAAAGGCTTTTGACAAGGTCCCACACAAGAGATTGGTGTGTAAAATTCAAGCATATGGTATTGGGGGTAAAGTAGCGACGTGGATAGAGAACTGACAGGAAGCAGAGAGTCGGGATAAACGGGTCCTTTTCAGAATGGCAGGCAGTGACTAGTGGGGAGCCGCAGGGCTCAGTGCTGGAACCCCAGCTATTTATAATATACATTAATGATTTGGATGAGGGAATTGAGTGTAATATCTCCAAGTTTGCAGATGACACTAAGCTGGGTGACGGTGTGAGCTGTGAGGAGGATGCTAAAAGGCTGCAGGGTGACTTGGACAGGTTAGATGAGTGGGCAAATGCATGGCAGATGCAGTATAATGTGGATAAATGTGAGGTTATCCACTTTGGTGGCAAAAACACGAAGGCAGACTATTATCTGAATGGCGGCAGCTTAGGAAAAGGGGAGGTGCAACGAGACCTGGGTGTCATGGTTCATCAGTCATTGAAAGTTGGCATGCAGGTGCAGCAGGCGGTGAAGAAGGCAAATGGTATGTTGGCATACAGGAGCAGGGAAGTCTTACTGCAGTTGTACAGAGCCTTAGTGAGGCCTCACCTGGAATATTGTGTTCAGTTTTGGTCTCCTAATCTGAGGAAGGACATTCTTGCTATTGAGGGAGTGCAGTGAAGGTTCACCAGACCGATTCCTGGGATGGTGGACTTACATATGAGGTGAGACTGGATCGACTGGACCTGTATTCACTGGAGTTTAGAAGGATGAGAGGGGATCTCATAGAAACATATAAAATTCTGACGGGACTGGACAGGTTAGATGTAGGAAGAATGTTCCCGATGTTGGGGAAGTCCAGAACCAGCGGACATAGTCTAAGGAAAAGGGGTAAGCCATTTAGGACTGAGATGAGGAGAAACTTCTTCACTCAGAGAGTTGTTAACCTGTGGAATTCCCTGCCGCAGAGAGTTGTTGATGCCAGTTCATTGGATATATTCAAATGGGAGTTAGATACGGCTCTTACGGCTAAAGGGATCAAGGGGTATGGAGAGAAAGCAGGAAAGGGGTACTGAGGTGAATGATCAGCCATGATCTTATTGAATGGTGGTGCAGGCTCGAAGGGCCGAATGGCCTACTCCTGCACCTATTTTCTATGTTTCTATGTTTCTAGCAATGGAAGCTGTGCCTCATGTTTGGTACAGATTGTTGGTAGGTGAGTGATTGGAGGGTGGAGGCGGGCTGGCGGGGGGGGAGGTGCGGAGAGTCGTGCAGTGAGCAGTGTGTGAGGCTAGTGATGCAGTTGGTAGGAGATGGATTTTGAAGATGCACTGGTCTGAGGTCATGAAGCTTCTTTGGTCACTGGAGCCAGATGGTGGGGGCGACACTTTGACACAGTGATGGCTTCAGTGATGTAGTCCCACATTCTTCTTTCTGGAGGGCCTCTTGGCCTCTGTAGGTAGAGGACCTCTTTTGCAGTTTTGACCTCCTGGACAAAGCTGGAGTGCTGTGTGTGAGACCCTGGGTGGCCCTTTCCTGGCTTGCTGAGCCATTTATGTTAGTACTGAAGCAATTTTAGCATTTTTTTGGTGTGGTAAGCAATTCAAATTTAAGAGCTGAAGACTCTCATTTCTGAATTCTTTGCAATGTAAATTTTTTTGGAAGGTAGTTTAGTTTAGCTGTAAGGGTTAAAAACTGCCTATTTTTATATGATATTTATTTCTTCAATTCAGAAGTCAGTTCTCCTTTAAGGGACCAAACTGCTTTCTAAAATGACAGCATTGCTATAAGAGAAGGCTGTTCTTGCTGCAATTCCGCTACAGCCACATTACACTGGGCCTTCTGCCGAGACTACCGCCACCAAAATGGCCTTGCATGGTAAGTTTAGTGCCCGGCTAATGTTAATTAGCAATCGATGCCAATATCTCGGTCCTGCCAGCACCAACAATTTCGGCAGCAGTTAACACGGCCCTTGGTGACACCGGCAGGTTTCCAGCGATGTCAAATTTTTGGGATGTCAGGATCCTGCTGTCAACCCACTGCCAGATGTTGGGTCTGTCAATGCTCAACAGACCTGACATGCAGAGGCGGGGGAGGCAATTTAGGTCATTATGACCTTGTTAAGAGCCTATTCAAAAGAATTTTGAGCTGAACTTACTATTTTACCAGATTCTCCACGAGGTTCATGCTGCTCGGGGATCACGTCAGGGAAGGACTTCGGGAGTTATGTGACCATGAATTAATTTATTTACTTGACAGCTGCAATTGTGCTGTAAAAGCTCCCATCTCACAGCTGCTCACGTTCCAAGATCAAAAGCTCATGCTTACTTCCTTTCGAAGGCACATTTGACCTTTACGCAGGTTGCAAGTGTTTGGAGTAATCTCTTTATCCAGTGCCATCTCATTGGAATAACTTCTCTCACCATGGACAGATCGCTTCTGTCATCTCAAATTCACCTGCCATCTATTCTAGCAGCATCAGTGCCCTTGAAACTAACTCACCTTGGTCCTCAGAATCTCAACACGATCAGCCCCAACACCAGCAGCACCAACAACAACACCAACCTTCTCCGCAATCAACTGATGCTGCACAGGTCACAGGGCATCAGTACCCGGCCACATTGCTGCCCGGGATGGTAGCGATGGCCTTACCATGGCCAGATTTACTTCATTTGACCCTGCACACCCTGGCTGCCACATGACGCGCCAGGTTGGCACCATCCCACACCAACACCATAAAGCATCCCTACAATGACCAAGCCATTCCCTTCACACTCATCAGCATTGCGGGGGGTACTGTTATGTGTCACTATTCACGGCAACTCACTAAGCCACTTCCAAAGGCGCACACAAATCTGACCAAAAATGTGGTGTTGAAAATAAAGGCTTCATTGTTTGACACATTAACAGAAACTTTACATAAACATTGGCTAAAACACCCAAATGCCTACTCTTGTGTGTTTTTAGTTGCTATGATTGGACTTGGTTTTGGGTGAGTGTGAGGAGTGGCTAGGAAAATGGGGATATGATAATATAGATAGAGGGATGGGTGGAGGTGCAAGGTAAGTTGGTGTGAGTAAGGATGTGCAGGAGTAGGATAGGGAAGGCAGAGTGATTGGGATGTGATGAGTAGCACAGCAGGATGAGGTTGAGTGTGGCTTTGCAGTAGCGTTTCGAGAGCTACTGAGATCATTGAAAGGTTTGTGCCACTGCAGCCTGGTCCTCCTGACCACATCCCTGCTTGTGCCCTCCTGTGCAATGCGCAACCAGGCTGTGTTGGTCTCCTGGGGAGGTCTATTCCGCTCATTGAAGGGAAGAGGACTCCCTGCATGTTGACACCTGCCATAAGCATCTGGAGGGAGTCACGGGTGAGCCTGGATGCAGCCGTGCACCTCTGTGCAGTGCTTCTCAGTGTTTGCAGCACCTCAATGCTGTAGAACACTGACAGCACAACTGTCAAAATCAATTGCGTATGGTCCCTTAAAGAAACCGGCTGATGACGCGTCATCAAATGACGTCATCAGACCCGCTTCCTTCCATTGGCCCAGGAAACGTGCTGGGTGGACTAGACAAGGCTAATCAATGGAAACTAATTTCTACAGAGCTGGCTGGAGCAGGCAGCGAGGTTGGGACCTGCCACCTACCCCGGCTGCACCAGTCCCGCCAAGGTAGGCAAAATGGTAGCCTCTATGTTTCTTGTACTAGGGCACGTAAATCTCTCTGAACACCAATATTTAGCAGTTTCTCACCATTTAAAAACTATTCTATTTTTCTATTCTTCCTACCATAGTGAATAACCTCACATTTCCCCACATTATAATCCATCTGCCACTTTACTGCCCACTCACTTAGTCTGTCTATATCCCGTTGCAGGCTCTTTGCATCCTCCTCACGTCTTACTTTTCCACCTAGCTTTGTATCATCAGCAAACTTGGATACATTGCACTCAGTCCCTTCATCTAAGTCATTAATATAGATTGTAAATCGCTGAGGCCCAAGCAACGATCCCTTCGGCACCTCACTAGTTACAGACTGCTAATCTGAAAATGACACGTTTATCCCTACTCTCTGTTTTCTGTCTGTTAACCAATCTTTTATCCATGCTAATACATTACCCCCAACACCATATGCCCTTATCTTGCTTAACAACCATTTATGTGGCAGCTTATCGAATGCCTTTTGGATATCCAAATATACTGCATCCACTGGTTCCCCTTCATCTATCCTGCTAGTTATATCCTCAAAAACTCTAATAAAACTGTCAAACACAATTTGCCTTTCATAAAACCATGTTGACTCTACTTAATCATGTTTTGATTTTCTAAGTACCCTGCTACCACTTCTTTAATAAGCATTTTCACAACGACTGATGTCAGGCCAACTGGCCTGTAGTTTCTTGTTTTCTCTCTCCCTCCTTTCTCGAATAGCGGGGTTACAGTTGCAACCCTCCAGTCACAACCAATACATCCACTATCTCTGCAGCCCCCTCTTTTAGAACCCGAGGATGTAGGTCGTCAGGTCCAGGGGATTTGTTGGCTTTTAGTCCCATTATTTTCTCAAGTACTTTTTCTCGACTGATATTAAATACTTTAAGCTCCTCACTCTCATTAGCCCCTCGGTTCCCCATTATTTTTGGCAAAGAGTAGTGAAAATTTGGAACTCTCTCCCCAAAAAGGCTGTTGAGGCTGCGGGTCAATTGAAAATTTCAAGACTGAATTTGACAGATTTTTATTAGGTAAGGGTATTAAGGGATACAGAACCAAGGAGGGTAAGATGCAAATCAGTCATGATCTAATTGAATGGCGCAGGCTCGAGGTGCTGAGTGGCCTCCTCCTGTTCCTATGAAAGGGCAGGCTTATCTCTCAGGGGTTCTATTTAACGAACTGCAGTATTCAGCAGCCCACAGGCCAATCAGATACAGCAATAATTGTAATTTCTTATTTCATTTACCTGGAGGGTATTTTGTTCCGCAGAATGGATCACTTGAAATGTAGCAGAGAAGGAAACTAGATATAAATACCACGAGCACACGAGAGAAAACAGTGGCTTTTTAGTTCTATGTCGGGGGTCATTCTGACTTCTGCCGAACGTGTAAAACCAGCAAAATCAGATCAGCCGTCCATTGTCCACCTCTCCCCATTTTCATATCCATTGAAATCATCGGGAAGGATGGAATAACCCACCTAGGGTTTATTGGTGTCCGCAAACTTTGCCTGATTTGGCTATTTCATGATCCAGTGGAATCTCCCTTATTCTCCTCATCTTCAGCAACTCCACCTCCGTCATTCTCATTTTTAAGGCTAATCTCATTGCAGTCTGAGACACCTCCATCCATTGACCTAACTGCTCGACCTCCAACTCTGCCTCGAACTAGCGGTTTCTCAATAACCCAAAAGGGGCTCAGTTTTAACGCTCCCCGCCCAGGGGGGACTGGGCAGGGAGGGGGGAGCTTGTTAAAATCCAAGGGGGTTATTTCACCCCTCAGAACACGGGCATTTCCCTCCATATTCCATTTTGCAGGCAGATGAGGGGCCGCATAAATAGGGTGGTCATTTTTTATTTGTTCCTGGAATGTGGACAAGGCCTGCATTTATTGCCCCTCCCTAATTGCCCTTGAGCAGGTGGTGGTGAGCCGCCTTCTTGAACCGCTGCAGTCCGTGTGGTGAAGGTTCTCCCACAGTGCGGGAGGGAGTTCCAGGATTTTGACCCAGTGACGATGAATGAATGGTGATATATTTCCAAGTCAGGATGGTGTGTAACTTGGAGGGGAACTTGCAGGTCATGGTGTCCCCATGCGCCTGCTGCCCTTGTCCTTGTAGGTGGTAGAGGTTGCGGGTTTGAGAGGTGCTGCTGAAGAAGCCTTGCCGAGTTGCTGCAGTACATCTTGTAGATAATACACACTGCAGCCATGTTGCGCCGGTGGTGGAGGGAGTGAATGTTTAAGTTGGTGGATGGGGTGCCAATCAAATGGGCTACTTTGTCCTGCATGGTGTCGAGCTTCTTGAGTGTTGTTGGAGCTGCACTCATCCAGGCAAGTGGAGAGTATTCCATCACACTCCTGACTTGTGCCTTGTAGATGTTGGAAAGGCTTTGGGGAGTCAGGAGATGAGACACTCGCCACAGAATACCCAGCCTCTGACCTGCTCTTGTGGCACAGTATTTATGTGGCTGATCCAGTTAAGTTTCTGATCAATGGTGACCCTCAGGATGTTGATGGTGGGGGATTCGGCGATGGTAATGCGGTTGAATGTCAAGGGGTGGTGGTTAGACTCTCGCTTGTTGAAGATAGTCATTGCCTGGCACTTGTGTGGCACGAATGTTACTTGCCACTTATCAGCTCAAGCCTGAATGTCATCCAGGTCTTGCTGCATGTGGGCATGGACTGCTTCATTATCTGAGGAGTTGCAAATGGAACAGAACACTGTGCAGTGATCAGCGAACATCCCCACTTCTGATATTATGATGGAGGGAAGATCATTGATGAAGCAGCTGAAGAAGGTTGGGCCCAGGACACTGCCCTGAGGAATTCCTGCAGCGATGTCCTGGGGCTGAGATGATTGACCGCCAACAACCACAACCATCTTCCTTTGTGCTAGGTATGACTCCAGTCAGTGGAGAGTTTCCCCCGATTCCCATTGACTTCAATTTTACTGGGGCTCCTTGATGCCACACTCGATCAAATGCTGCCTTGATGTCAAGGGCAGTCACTCTCAACCCTCCAGAATTGTCATGGAGTCTCCAGGAATTGAAGTTTAGGGGCAGAAACAGGATGCTAACTTCTTAAATTTTGAAAAATTAGCGGCAGGCACAAAGGAATCTTAACTTCTTCTAAATTGGGCTTTAGCGCACCAGGAAGGAATGGGGCATTAAATCAAGCGCTAATGACTTCAGTGGGGTGCTACAGGTGTGCTACCACCAGAGCACTACTGAATTTCAGGTGATTTGTATTCAGCAATCATCTTTCAATCCTTCACACTGGCTAATTCCAGCTCTTAAAGGGGAGAATCTATCAAGCTACAGCTGCTCATTTTCACCTTTTTTCCAACTGAACTCAACCTGACACCAACTGAGAGCCCTCATGGCTAATGCTGCTCCTAATCCAGATCGAAGGGAGAGAGCTCATTGGTTTAATGACGCCGCATTGGATGCATTGGTGGGGGCGGTTGAACAAAGGAAGGAATCGCTCTTCCCGGCAAATGGAAGGAGGCCATTGCCCCACGTCTCCAGGGCCATTTGGAGGCAGAGGACGTCTCGGCCAGTAATGCCGCCAATGCAGCCTCACACAGTGCCGTAAGAAGTTCAACGACCTCAGTCGGGTGGTCAAGGTGGCTACATGCTTCAACAAGTCCTACATACCAGCCTCTGAACCTCTGTCTATTCACAATGCGCAAACCACCACTCTCCCACCAAACATGTGCAGCTGCTCAAACTCACATCCTCATCTCGTGCCTTGCCTACATTCACAGCTATTCAACGACGGCAGGCATATCTCCCAGACACATAGCTGGGCTCTGACTCTCACACAGTCCTTTCTTTTGCAGGCCAAGATGGCCCACAATCGGAGAGAGCAGCAGAGGACAGGCAGGGATGAACCTCAATTGCAGGAGCTGATCGACCTGGAGGAGCGAGTGCTGCGGCCTATTGGCCCGCAGGTGGTGGGCGCTGTGGCCGGTGGAGACATCGACCCCGCTGGGGACAACAATGTTATCCCCTCTCCTTCTCTCACCCCACTTCCCCTCACACCAGAAGGCTTTACCACTTTCCAACTCCTGATACTGTGCATACCCAGCTCCATGCCTGCCTCCCTGCCATCAACTTAATGCGAGTCTTATACCTCTATGCTTTCAGATAATCAGCCAGCAGATGTCCAGCTTGTCTCCGAGCCAGCCCCCACTCCCTCCCTCCGTGAAAGAGACAAAACTGCGTCACTGCATCTCTCACTGGCAGGCACCAGCTCAGAGTCTGGCACTACACGTTCGTTAGAGGTTAGCTTAATAGAGGGGTCGGCACTGGGTGATGCACCGGGGCCCAGCGGGCTGCGGCAGGGTCAAGGAGAAAGGGTACCTCGGAAGCCAGTTCCTCGGAGGGAGAGTTCGCACGTGAGTTCTGCTCCATAGGACTCAGATGAGGACCTCGATGGGGAGGCGTTTACAAGAAGGGTGATGGCCATGCACTCTGACATAATAGGTGCAATGGCAAGGGTGCCCGCGAGCCTCTCCATAGTGGTAAGGAGCGTGGAGGAGTCCCCCTCCAACATTGTACAGCTCTGCGCACACCGTGGAGCCCATCATTGCCAGCCTGCAGATGATGGTGAACTCCCAGAGAGACCGTGCAGATCCAGACCTCATGATGTGAGTCATAGGTGATGTGGCAGCTTCTATTGCAGCACAGCCAGAAGCAACACAACAGCTTAGTGCTGTAATGCAGAGAACGATGCTGGCATGGAAGCTCAGACTGCTCTCATGCAGTCTCAGCTCGATGCCACGTGTGTTCTGACTGCTGCCATCACCACTGGGTCCACCACAGTCGACTGGGGATCTCACGGTGTCGCAGCAGGCCGCCAATCTGTGCTCCAGCAGATTGGGAGGGATACTGAGGTGCTGCCCTGGGGGAGGGGCACTGAGTCAGTGGAGCAGGAACCTGCTATCCTCTCTCAGGGTGACAGCATTCCTGAACCCACCACTGCCACTCCGCCATTGCACTGGTCGCTGCCTGTCACACAGACAGTCCAGATTGCCGCCGTCCAGTCTGAGGTGGTGCAGTCTGCAGCTGGGCCTTCCAGGCCCAGAGCTAGTCGAGGGCATCCTGCAAGACCATCTGTAGTCTCTAGCCCTGACACACAGCAGCCTTCCACCAGCCATGCTGCAGCCACAGGGGAGACACTGGAGGAGCAGTAGATTAGGGTAAAGCCAGTGTTAAGAGTGGATATGAGGTTTTGATATATGCTGCTCCTCTTCCCTCCTCCATTTCCTGCTCCTGTTCCTCCTCATCCCTGTCCTCCTCCTCCTCTTCCTCCTTCATCTCCTGCTCCTGCTCCTCCTTGTCCTCCTCCTCCTCCAGAGGTGGTGGAGTTATGCCTGGTGGCAATGGCTGCGCCCTCATGATGGCCGGGTTGTGCAGCATGCAGCAGGCTACGATAAAAAGGGACACCTGCCCAGCCGTGTACTGCAGGGCTCCTCCCAAGCGGTCAAGGCAGCGGAACCATTGCTTCAGCACTCTAATGGTCTGCTCAGTGATGTTCCTGGTGGTGGCATGGCTCTCATTGTATGAGTGTTGGGCAGGAGTGTTGGGGTTGCAGAGGGGAGTCTTGAGCCAGGTGGAGAGCAGCCAGCCACGAGCTTGATGTGATGTCTGGAAGAGAGCTGGCATACTGGTTTTGCACAGGATGAAGGCATCGTGGCTGCTGCCAGGATAGCGGGCATTGACGGTCATTATTCTGTGTGTACGGTTGCACACCAACTGCACGTTAAGTGAGTGGTAACATTTGCGATTACGGAATACATCAGGATTGTTATGAGGTGCCCGCAGTGACATGGGTGCAGCCAATGGTGCCCTTCTATCCTGGCAAAGCCACATCACCCTCGTACTGCTTTTGCCAGCTGATGAGAAAGGAACTGTAGTCCCTCCTCCTTTTGTAGAGAGCATCTGTGACCTCGCAGATGCAGCAATGGACGGCAAACGGCGAGATGTTAGAGATGTTTCCTGTTGTACAATGAAAGGATCCACTGGTCTAGAAATTGAGCTTTCTGGTGACCTTGACTGCCACTGAGAGAGCCATCCTCACCCTGGTCTGAGGTTTGAGGTCTGGTTGCAGAAGGTGGCAGAGCTCTGACCACATCCTTGCTGAAGGGCAGCCTTCGAAAACACTGTTCCTCAGTGAAATTGATGTGGGAGAACAATACTGGAATACTCTGGGAGGGTATGACCTCCTGTTGAGAGCCCTGTTGGATCTCCTCTCTCTGATCACATTTTGCTGTCTTTCTCTGTGCCTCAGTTGCCTCAGATGGTGACACTGGAGCACGAGGTCCAGTGCCAGCACAGCCCCCATGAAACAATATCAATGTTGGAGTTTTAAATTTGCCCTCAATGAAAGTCAGAAACCTTTAAGAGCCAGAACACTCCTTGAATTATAAATCGATCAAATTGGCCAAAAAACATGTCTGCCTTTTTGAACTAAGAAGGAAACGTCATTGGCTGACTAAAACTTCACCGGATGCTGGTACATTTAAATAGCGCTCCTCCAGCCGACATCCGACTGAAACCCGAGTGCTGTAGCTGTCGTCAGTGGCAGGTGTTAAACCAGGGGGCGAGGGCCAATTTCTGTTCCAGGGCGCTAGCACAGTGGGGTGCTACGTGATACCACCGCCACAAAAACTCCACCGAATTTAGCATGAGGCGCTGTTCTCGCCGTGCCCAGTCGCAAACTAAGTTGTGCCCCGTTAGCGCCCCCCGCAAAGTAGCCCAATTTCTCCCCCTTAATCTCCAGGGCACCGTTGCAAGCAACCCCGGGTGAGAAATCAAAGGGGTATTAAAAAGATTATCTGTTTATTTTATTTTCTTAGAACACTTTCATTTAGTAGTTATAAAAATATTAAAGGCAGCAAGAAAGGCTGCTTGGCGGAGAGTCAAGAATCATCCAATTGTCTAATGAAGAGTCTGTTCATATTCCAATTGGTGTAGGAAGGTGAAGCACTGCAAGTGTGGACATGCTGGGCGCACCAATGGTGGGGGGGTGGGGGTGGGAGTGGTAGTGGTGAAGAATCCTCCAGGAATAAGTCTAGCAGAGTTGGAAACCATAAGCCTGCAGCATGTGGAGGCCCATATTCCGGGTGAGCTATGCTGCCATGCAGCTGTCTGGAGGTCCTGCGCAGGCCGCTCATCGGCTTTTACACTGAAGAAACCGCTTATGCGTGAACATTTGAATGGTCCACGCAGCCAATTGAAGGGACCATGTACCTAAAATAAAAATCAGAGGGAACATTGGTGGAGGCCTCCTGAATGTATGCAAATGGAAGGTCCTATTACATCAACAGGAACCCAAATGGCATTTTAAATGGGGTCTGAGCAGGTGATACCATTGTAGCTTACTTGCCAGGCTCAAGCTTGTCTTCAGCTGATCTACAGACCGATGAGGCTGTCTAAGGGAAATACAATGATTGCCCTTGTGGGGCCAGGAGGAGTAGAAAGACGTGACCTCCCCTGCCCAGAACTCACCCACTTCCTGTTCCTTTAACCTCCCTGTGTGCAGTCACATCAGTGTTAGGAACACAACAACTGGCGACGAGTATACGAATCCAACGCAAAGATGCAGAAAACTGTGAGCATCCTGGAGAAGTTCTTGGAGGGTGAGGACTGGGAAGCCTATGTCAAATGGCTAGACCAGTACTTTGTAGCCAATGAGCTGGACGGAGAAGGAAGCGCTGCAAAAAGGAGAGTGGTCCTCCTCACGGTCTGTGGGGCACCGACCTACAGCCTCATGAAGAATCTTCTGCTCCGGTGAAACCCACAGATAAGTCGTATGAGGAGCTGTGTACACTGGTTATGGAGCATCTTAACCCGAGGGAGAGCGTGCTGATGGCGAGGTATCGGTTCTACACGTGCCAGCGATCTGAAGATCAGGAAGTGGCGAGCTATGTCGCCGAGCTAAGGCGACTTGCAGGACAATGTGAGTTTGATGGCTACCTGGAGCAGATGCTCAGAGACTTTGTACTGGGCTTTGGCCACGAGACCATCCTACGAAAACTTTTGACTATAGAGACACCAACCCTCAGTAAGGCCATTGCGATAGCACAGGCGTTTATGTCCACCAGTGATAACACCAAACAAATCTCTCAGCACACAAGTGCTAGCAATGTTCATAAATTAACTGGAACTGTGTTTGCGAACAGAAATGTACAGGGCAGAAACCACGAGTCTGCAACTGCCAGCAGGCCTCAGGTGACCCAGATGACTCAGAGTCTGCAATAAAGGATGAATGCAAGGCAATTCACACCTTGTTGGCATTGTGGAGGCTTCCATTCAGCCTATTCATGCCGCTTCAAAGGGTATGTTTGCAAGAGCTGTGGAAGAAGGGGCACCTCCAACGAGCTTGCAGACGAGCTGCAAGCTCTGCAAAATCTGCTAACCACCACGTGGCAGAGGAAGATCGGTCCATGGTGGATCAAAGCAATTTCAAGCCTCAGAGAGAGGAGGCAGATACTGAAGTACACGGTGTGCACACATTTTCGATGAAATGTCCACCTATAATGCCAAATGTAAAACTGAATGGCTTACCCGTAGCCATGGAATTGGACACTGGCGCTAGCCAATCCATCATGAGTAAAAAGATGTTTGCGAGACTGTGGTGCAACAAGGCACTCAGACCAGCCCTGAGCCCCATCCACACGAAACTGAGAACGTACACCAAAGAGCTTATCACTGTCCTGGGCAGCACCATGGCCAAGGTCACCTATGAGGGCACGGTGCACGAACTGCCACTCTGGATTGTCCCGGGCGATGGCCCCACACTGCTTGAAAGGAGCTGGCTGGGCAAAATCCGCTGGAACTGGGATGACATCTGAGCGCTATCACATGTTGATGAGGCCTCATGTACCCAGGTTCTAAACAAATTTCCTTCCCTTTTTGAGCCAGGCATTGGAAACTTTTCCGGGGCGAAGGTGCTGATCCATTTGGTCCCAGAGGCACGACCAATTCACCACAAGGCGCGAGCGGTACCTCACATGATGACGGAGAGAGTGGAAATCGAACTGGACAGGCTGCAAATCGATGGCATCATCTCCCCAGTGGAATTCAACAAGTGGGCCAGCCCGATTGTACCTGTACTCAAAAGTGATGGCACGGTCAGGATTTGTGGCGATTATAAAGTAACTATTCATCGTTTCTCGCTACAGGACCAATACCCGCTACCTAAGGCAGATGACCTATTTGCGACGCTGGCAGGAGGCAAGACGCTCACCAAGCTCGACCTGGCTTCGGCCTATATGACGCAGGAGCTGGAGGAGTCTTCGACGGGCCTCACCTGCATCAACACGCACAAGGGGCTGTTCATCTACAACAGATGCCCATTTGGAATTCGGTCGGCTGCAGCGATGTTTCAGGGAAACATGGAGAGCCTACTCAAGTCGGTACCACGCACAGTGGTTTTTCAGGACGACATATTGGTCACGGGTCGGGACACCGTCGAACACCTACAAAACCTGGAAGAGGTCCTCCAGCGACTGGATCGCATAGGGCTGCGGCTGAAGAGGTCGAAATGCGTCTTCATGGCAACAGAAGTGGAGTTTTTGGGGAGAAAGATCGTGGCGGATGGCATTCGGCCCACAGATACCAAGACAGAGGCTATCAGAAATGCTCCCAGGCCACAGAATGTCACGGAGCTGCGGTCGTTCCTGGGACTCCTCAACTATTTTAGTAACCTCCTACCGGGGTGAAGCACCCTCTTAGAGCCCATACATGTGTTATTGCGTAAAGGTGAGACCTGGGTATGGGGAAAAAACCAAGTAATTGCTTTTGAGAAAGCCAGAAACATTTTATGCTCCAACAAGCTCCTTGTATTGTATAACCCATGTAAAAGACTTGTGCTAGCATGTGATGCGTCGTCGTTGTACGGAGTCGGGTGCGTATTACAACAAGCTAATGTTGCGGGGAAGTTGCAACCTGTCGCCTATGCCTCCAGGAGCTTGTCTAAGGCCGAGAGGGCCTACAGCATGATTGAGAAAGAGGCATTAGTGTGTGTGTTCGGGGTAAAGAAAATACATCGGTACCTGTTTGGCCTCAAATTTGAGCTGGAAACCGACCACAAGCCCCTCATATCCCTGTTCGCTGATAAGTACTAATGCCTCAGCCCGCATACAAAGGTGGGCACTCGCGCTATCAGCGTATAACTATACCATCCGCCACAGGCCAGGCACCGAGAACTGTGCAGATGCTCTCAGTCGGCTACCATTGTCCACCACGGGGGTGGAAATGGCACAGCCTGCAAACTTGTTGATGGTGGCACAGCCCACAGACTTGTTGATGGTCATGGAAATGTTTGAAAATTATAAATCACCTATCACGGCCCGCCAGATTAGGACTTGGAGCAGCCAAGATCCTCTGCTGTCCTTAGTAACAAACTGTGTACTGCATGGGAGCTGGTCCAGCATCCCCGTTGAAATGCAAGAGCCAATCAAGCCGTTCCAGCGGCGAAAGGACGAGCTGTCCATTCAGGCAGACTGCCTGTTGTGGGGTAACCGTGTAGTGCTACCCAAAAAAGGGCAGGGAGACGTTCATCTCGGATCCCCACAGCATACAATCGGGCATAGTAATGATGAAAGCGATAGCCAGATCCCACGTGTGGTGGCCCAGTATCGACTCTGGCTTAGAGTCCTGTGTACGGCATTGCAACGTGTGTGCTTAGTTGAGCAACGCGCCCAGAGAGGCACCACTAAGTTTGTGGTCCTGGCCCTCCAGACCCCATGGTCGAGGATCCATGTCGACTATGCGGACCTGTTTCTCGTTAAAATGTTCCTGGTGGTGGTGGATGCTTTTTCAAAATGGATTGAATGTGAAATAATGTTGGAAAGCACTGCCACCGTCATCACTGAAAGCCTGAGGGCCATGTTTGCCACCCACGGCCTGCCTGACATACTGGTCAGTGACAACGGGCCATGTTTCACCAGTGCCGAATTTAAAGAATTCATAACCCGCAATGGGATCAAACATGTCACCTCGGCCCCGTTTAAACCAGCCTCCAATGGGCAGGCAGAGCAGGCAGTACAAACAATCAAACAGAGCCTTAAACGAGTCACAGAAGGCTCACTCCAAACCCGCCTGTCCCGAGTACTGCTCAGCTACCGCACGAGACCCCACTCACTCACAGGAGTGCCCCCAGCTGAGCTACTCATGAAAAGGACACTTAAAACCAGACACTCGCTGGTTCACCCCGATCTGCATGATCAGGTAGAGAGCAGGCGGCAGCAACGAAATGTAAACAATGGTTGTGCCACTGTGTCACGGGAAATTGATCTGAATGACCCTGTGTATGTGCTAAACTATGGACATGGTCCCAAGTGGATCGCGGGCACGGTGATAGCTAAAGAAGGGATTAGGGTGTTTGTAGTCAAACTAGACAATGGATAAATTTGCAGAAAGCACCTGGACCAAACGAGGCTGCGGTTCACAGACAGCCCTGAACAACCCACAGCAGACACCACCTTTTTCGAGTCCACAACACACACCCAAAGGATCAACGACACCACGCCGGACCAGGAAATCGAACCCATCACGCCCAACAGCCCAGCAAGGCCAGGCTCACCCAGCAGCCCTGCAGGGCCAACAACACTCCAGCCCAGCGAGGGCACAGCCAACACACCAGAACAGACAGTTGTACCGAGGCGGTCCACCAGGGAAAGAAAGGCTCCCGACCGCCTCACCTTGTAAATAGTTTTCACTTTGACTTTGGGGGGGGAGTGATGTGTATCTGTCATGCATGCACTCCCATGTTCCGCCACCAGGGAGTGCATCCCCTGACGTCTCAAGGACATCCTTTGGGAGCACTGTATATAAGCCGGCCCCTAAGGCCTGTTTATCACTCTGGAGTGGCTTAATAAAGACCGAGGTTACTGTTACTTTAACCTTCCTGTGTGCAGTCTCATGTGCGTTAGGAACACAACACTTCCCTCTGGTGAGACCCTTTCGAAACCCTCCTCCAGGTTGTGTAACTCCTCTGCTCCCCTCTTCCCACCAAGAATGGGTAACGGGATTTAAAGGGAGACCCAGAGTTAAAATACCCCAGCCATACTTAGGTCAGCAAGTAAAATTCGCACTCGCCTAATCCCTACTCAACACCAATCACTTGCATTTGTATAGCGCCTTTCACGAAGTAAAACCTCCTCAGGAGCTTCACAAGAACGTTATCAAAAAAAAATTGACACCGAGCCAAAGAAGGAGATATTAGGACAGGTGACCAAACAGTTGGTCAATGAGGAAGGTTTTAAGGAGTGTCTTAAAGGAGGAGAGATAGGTAGGGTGGTTTAGAAAGGGAATTCCAGAACTTAGGGCATAGACAGCTGAAGGAAATGTCGGATAGACAAGGGGCGAGAATTGGTGGAGCACAGAGTTCTCGGAGGGGTGTAGGGATGGAGGAATTTACAGTGATATCAATAAGGTTCTTAAGCATAGAGGTCATATGAAATAGGTTTATAGATAAGCGTGCAGCTCATGCAATAGTAGTTTAACTTACAACGGCACCTGATGAAGGATTGATTGACACGTTACAGTTCTGAGCTCAGTATCTTGGGTGTTTACAAATATTCATTACAGACTTTCATTTTTTATCCATTTCTCTTATTCCCTCTACATTCAATCTACACATTTCTACATTATGTAAAAGTTAAAATGCAACTCTATTCGAAGAGAATTTAATGGTCTTGTCCCATATCAATAATTTCCGTTTTCCTTACTTAACGAGCTCTGTTTCCATTGGGCTAACATGATCAGTACATCCTCCTCACAGCTCACACTGCCACCCAGCTTACTGTCATCTGCAGACTTGGAGATATTACATTCACTTCCTTTGTTTAAATCGTTAATGGTGGAGCAAGCTCCCTCTTGTCCACCCTGACTTGAACGATCGTGTTGAAAAGAGACGTCAAAATCAACAGTGGTATCATGATCGTGCTGCTGTGTCGCGCGACATCTCTGTTAACGATCCTGTGTATGTACTAAATTATGGTCAAGGTCTCAAGTGGGTCACTGGTACTGTTACGGCCAAGGAGAGTAAAAGAGTATTTATTATCATGCTCAAGAATGGGCAAACATGCAGGAAACATGTTGATCAGATAAAGCTGCGGCACACGGATGAACTGGAACAAGTTGAGGAAGATACGATCAGTGACCAATCAACCTATATTCATTCATCAGAGGACTCCGCTGTCATCAATGAATCTGGACTTTCAATCTCTGACATGGTCATTGCCACTCCCATCAGATCGGCTACCCAGCCCCCAGTCATAACAGACCCAGAATGCTCGCCCAGAACTAGAGTTGAACTGAGACGATCAATTCATGAGCGGACCGCCTTAACTTGTAAAAAGACTGATACTAAGATCTTGAAGGGGGATATTATTGTCATGTATGTATGCTTGGGGTTACTAGCCACCAGGGGGCGCCACTGTCGGAGGTCATTGGGCTGTATGGACGTGTGTGCGGGCCAGGGATATAAAGCAAGCCACAATGTAATGTGGGCACTTTGGGTCCGAACAAAGTTGAGCCAGGTTTGCACCTGTGTGAGATTACAGTATTCAGTCTATCGAGTTATTACATACATAACAGTAATGGAGAACTCCTACACGCGAGCTGTCACCTTCAGCACATTGTCTGATATGGTTCCCAGTGACGGCATATTGATTTGATGCTCTGCATGTATCCTTTTAAAGGCAATGCCTATGAGATCTGGATTCCAAGGTTCTTCAGCCAAGGGGCAACTTGTCCTGATCTTCTGTCAGCAACATACTACACTGTTCCAATAAAGGTCAATGTAAGCCTGAGGAGCAGCCCCTCATCTTTCAATCAGACATTTTAGCAATCTGGTCTTACCATTGAGTTTAACAACTTTAGATCTTAATCCCCCCTCCGATTTTCTCTCGGACAGCGGGTGTTGGTAATGGAGGACAGCTGCACCAGTGCCACTGGGAGTGATGGAGGTGTGGGCTACTGTTTGAGATGGGGATTCCCTATTGGTACATGGTCAGCGGGATGGTCTAACTACATTTTTTCCATCACATTCCTGGACTATGGGAGCCTTCACCTCTTTGACATATTTCCCATTCTTCCCTCCCCCTCTACTATTCTGCTGTAACCATTTACAGCTCTCCTAGACCCATCTTTTGTTTCTTTGGGCTCAAATTTGGCCCCTGCCAATTTTTGGCGCACTCACCCGAGGTGCGTTGACTTCCTAGGATAAAAACGGTGCCAAAAAGTTGTCCCTGCATTCTGGCCACTCTGTGGCCTCTCCCATGGCTTGGCGCGGTGTGGCAATACAATTAGGGGGCGGAGCTAGGGCCTTGCGCTCAAAAGAGTGCCGGCAGCTCAACGCATGCGCACTGAAGGTATCACGTATGCGCAGTAGCTCCTCTGCAGCGTGGGACCCAACGTCCCGCCCCCTATCCCAGGCCGAGTGGTCTCACGACGCGCGCTGGGCTGCTGCATGCCATAGAGAGAGTCCCGCACCTATCTCCGGTCCAGTGGCCTCTCACACCGGCCGGCCGGCCCGCTGACTTCCCGGGCCAAGGTAGGACTTGAGTTTTATTTTTTATTTATTGATGGCTGTACTTTGTTTAGTGAGGCGAGTTTTGATTCGGGGTTGGGGGGAAGGAGGAGAGTTTTGATGGGGGGGAAGAGTGTTTTGATCGGGGGGGAAGAGTGTTTTGATCGGGGGGGAGAGTTTTGATCGGGGGGTGCGGAATTTTGATGGGGGGGGACTTTTGATGGTGGGGGGAAGAGTTTTGATATGGGGGGGAGTTTTGATGGTGCGGGGGAGGAGGAAAGTTTTGATCCGGTGGGGGAAGAGTGTTTTGATCGGGGGGGGGGGGGAGCGGGGAGTTTTCATGGGGGGGGATGATAACTGTTTTTATTTGGATTTTTTTTTAAATTATGTAAATATGTTTTGTGTCTTTACTTCTTTTATTTTTGTAGTTTAAGCTTCCATGAATGCTTCTGTTGTATAGTAAATTAACTTTGCGAAGTTTGTCATATGTCCTGTATAGCTATTTGATCTTATTCATATTCTTTAGTCAAGTCATTAAGTACCTACCTGCACTGATTTCTTAACTCTCCATAAGGGTTTTCTGTGCGGCCGCAAGCGGCCACATACGCTGGCCTAAGTTAGTTTGGAGCAACTATTAACTGTGCAAACTGGCTTAAATGGCCAAAATGGGTGTAGGTGGCTGGTAACGCCCCCTTTTGGAAAAAAAAACTAAACTAAAAAAAATCCTAACTAACTCACTTATACTGGAGCAAATTAAATGTGCAGAATGGGGATTTTTAAGATACTCCAGAAAAATCAAGTTGCTCCAAAAAAAACGGAGCAACTCTTGGGCAAATTTGGGCCCTTTATTTGTTCCATTACCACCTCTTTTGCTTTACACCATCATTTTGTTATTTAGTCACTCATGCCTACCACCCTATCACAGACATTTTCCTGCCCCCCCCCCCTCCCCACCTCTCCCCTCCCTCCCCCTCCACAGATGCTGCTTGGCCTGCTGAGTATTGCAATAACAAAATATTGCTGATACTGGAAATCTGAACTTCCTGTTTTTATTTCAGATTTCCAGCATCGGCTGTATTTTGATCTAATCTAGGGGACCAGATAACTGAAATAAACTACTGGAGCCCAGCTCTTGTGAGTTAGAATATAGTTTGCGCCCTTTGATCCTGTTTTCCTTGTCATCAATCCTAACTGTCCATTATTCCTGTAGTGCTCTTTCCAAGTTATCAATCATTGACCAACATTCACTGACCACGGTCATTGACCTTTAGCTCGGTTAAGCACGGGATGCTTTGGAAGGACCTGGAACCTATGGGATTCTCCAAACACATCATAGGTTTCTCAGTCAGTATTACAGTCATCATAGGCAGTATCTCGGAATCGAGGAAGACTTGCTTCCACTCCCAAAGTGAGTTATTTGATGGCTGAACAGTCCGATACGAGAGCCACAGACCCTGTTACAGGTGGGACAGACATTCGTTGAGGGAAGGGATCGGTGGGGCTAGTTTGCCGCGCGCTCCTTCCGCCGAGACACAAAGAGCTCAACGCCCTCCCGGATGCACTTTCTCCACCTCAGGCGGTCTGCGGCCAGGGTCTCCCAGGTGTCAGTGGTGATGTCGCACTTTACCAGTGAGGCTTTGAGGGTGTCTCCATAATGTTTCCGCTGTCCTCCTTTGGCTTGTTTACCAGTGCGACAGTGTGACGTTGACAATACCCAAAGGACTTGCAGAAGAATTCAGGATAGAGTAAAGGTTAGCCCTCAAAACCTTTAAAGGAGGTATACAAGGCAAAAAGAGAAGGCTTGATAATTTGAAGTATGCAGATGATATAGTCATAACTGAAAATGAAAAACAAAAATTAGTGGACAGTTTTTGATTTTAATAGAGTAAATTGTGAAAAAATTATCCCTTTTGCAAGTGGGTCAATAACTACACTCATAGGCCTAGAAATTGGATGTACCCACAAAACGGGCAGTGTTAAGGCCTAACAATGTAACGCTGCGCCACTTCAAAATGGTCTAGGTAGCACACAAAATTCATTAACATGACTATAGCCATGATTTCAGCGCTAAAACTTCTGCATATTGGCTTAACGCTCAACAGGTGGACCAATATTGGGGCCAATCTAATTCCCAGTCATGTGTGCCACAGGCTTTTTCCACTACTTAAAGGGGAGGTGCATTGAGGCTACAGCATCTCCTTGTCAAGGCAGTTACAACTGCAGCTGCCACAACAAGTAGCAGAAGAAGAAGAAGAAGAAGAAGAAGAAGAAGAAGAAGAAGAAGAAGAAGAAGAAGAAGAAGAAGGAAGAAGGAAGAGTTGCAGGTCCAAAGCAATAGCAGACTTCCTCATAGGGAGAGAGGCAGGAGATTTTCAAACAAAGCCCTGGAGGCATTCATCTTGGCCATGGAAAGGAGGTGGGCTGTCCACTTCCCCAAACTGGCCTGAAGCCCTCGTCATACACCTCCCGTACGAGGTGGCAGGAGATAGCTGAATATGTGACAGGCGAACACTGTGCTGCCAAGGTCTGTCATCCAGTGCAGAAAGAAATTTAATGACCCCAGAAGGATGGTCAAGGTGAGTGAAGGCTTCAGCAAATGCCATATCCCACCATCTGCACCACAAACCTCACACACTGCTCAGTACACCACACTCCCATCACTTAATTACCAACAATCATCAGCTATCACCACTCACACCTCAAAATCAGACTTTCTCATCAACCACACAACCTTACTACTGCTGCAACACTCACATCTCACACCTTGCACGCACTGACAGCTATTCAACTATGGCAGGCACATCATCCAAACACATTGCACCACACTCACAGACTTCTCCCTATCCTGCTGGCCAAGTTGGCTCACAACCATAGGGAGCAGCAGCAGACGGGAGGAGGGCCAAGCTGAAATGCAGGAGCTCAGCCAGCTCATTGGGCGGCACATTGTAGAGGCCATGGCAACCGGTGAGGTAGAACCCCTTGGGGACAATAACGGTATGCTGATTCCCAATCTTTTTTCTCACATCCCACTTCCCCCTCAGCCCACAATCTCTTCTCACTTTCAGGCTGCTGATGCTGTATGCATGCTTATCTGGCTTTCCGCCCCCCTCACCAGAACCCGACTCTTGTGCCTTTCTGTTTTCAGACAATCAACAAGCACTGGACCAAGCTGGCCCTGAGGTGATGAAGGGGGGGGGCGAGAAGAAGAGAAGAAGAAGACACAGGGTCACTGCATCCGATACTTGTACACACCAGCTCAGCAAATGGCACTACGTGTACTTTAGAGGCTAGTGTGGTAGCGGGATCTACACAGGATGAGGCACCGGGTATGAGTGGGCTGCAGGAAGGCCAAGGGGAAAAGGTAACTTGGGCCCAGCTCCCTGGAGGGCGAGTTCGCGTGCGAGTTCTGCTGCACAGGACTCAGATGAGAACCTTGATGGGGTGGACTTTAGAAGAAGGATGGTGGGCATACACAACGAATTGCCTACCAGAGAGCCTCTCAGCAATGCAAAGAAGTGTGGTTGAGTCCGCCTCCAACATTGCACAGAGCCCAGGTTTTCCAGTCTGAAAATATGAGAGATTCCCAAAGAGACCGTGTCGACCCAGACGTGATGCTGCGTGTGATTGGCGATGCTGCGGCTGACATTGTAGCACAGACAGAAGCGACTCAATGTCTCAGTGCTGCAGCGGAAACTCAGACCGCTCTCTACATGGTACCATTCAAACTCAGACTGCTCTCATACAGTCTCAGTGTGGTACCATCCAAACTCAGACTGGTCTCATACAGTCTCAGTGTGGTACCATCCAAACTCAGACTGCTCCCATACAGTCTCAGTGTGGTACCACCCAAACTCAGACTGGTCTCATACAGTCTCAGTGTGGTACCATCCAAACTCAGACTGCTCCCATACAGTCTCAGTGTGGTACCATCCAAACTCAGACTGCTCTCATACAGTCTCAGTGTGGTACCATCCAAACTCAGACTGCTCTCATACAGTCTCAGTGTGGTACCATCCAAACTCAGACTGCTCTCATACAGTCTCAGTGTGGTACCACCCAAACTCAGACTGCTCTCATACAGTCTCAGTGTGGTACCATCCAAACTCAGACTGCTCTCATACAGTCTCAGTGTGGTACCACCCAAACTCAGACTGCTCTCATACAGTCTCAGTGTGGTACCATCCAAACTCAGACTGCTCTCATACAGTCTCAGTGTGGTACCACCCAAACTCAGACTGCTCTCATACAGTCTCAGTGTGGTACCACCCAAACTCAGACTGCTCTCATACAGTCTCAATGTGGTACCATCCAAACTCAGACTGCTCTCATACAGTCTCAGTGTGGTACCACCCAAACTCAGACTGCTGCCATCGTGGCTGGGTTTACCACTGTCGACTGGAACTTGCAGGGTGTCGCAGCATCCCAGCAATCTGTGCTCCAACAGAGTGGCAGTGGGTCAGTGGAGCAGAACCCTGCTGTGCTCTCTCAGGATGAGAGCATTCCTGTTCCCATCGTTACCACTCCACCATTGTCCTTGTCGTGCCTGTCAAAAGCCAGCCCAGACTGCTGCCGCACATGTCAAGGTGGTGCAGTCGACAGCTGGGCCTTCTAGGGCCACAGCTGCTCGAGGTCATCCTGCAAGGCCATCTGCAGTCTCCCGCACGGAAACTCCCGCAGCCTTCCCCAGCCATGCTGCAGCCACTGGGGGAACTGCTCCCATACAGTAGAAAAAGGCACACAAACGACAGGCACTAAGGGATTGCACAAGGGCCATTAGTTGATATTTTTGCTGTACACATGTGTTCGGTTATTTTTGATAAATGATGTTTAATTTTGTTCAGAATCTTTTGTGGTGTCCCTCATTTAAACTTTGTGCCCAGGAAGATACTGTGATATTCGGTGACAGAGAGATGATATGATGGGGATGTGGTGAGTAACGGTGATCTGAGGTTTCACTCATTGAAATCAAAGTCTGATGAGCCGTTCACAGACAGTCCATCTGGAAGGGAGATTGGCTGCCTGCCTCCTCCTCGTCCTCCTCCTGAGGTGGTCCCGCAATCCCTGGTGGCAATGGCTCTGCCTTCATGATGGCCAAGTTACGAAGCATGCAGCAGACCACCACGAAATGGGGCACCTGCTACGTACTGTACTGGAGGACTCCTCCTGAGTGGTCAAGGCAGCAGAACCATTGCTTCAGTAGTCCGATGGTCTGCCCGATTATGTTCCTGATGGAAACATGGCTCTCATTGTATGAGTGCTGGACATGAGTGTTGGGGTTGCAGAGGGGAGTCATGAGCCAGGTGGAGAGCGGATAGCCTTTGTCCCGAACCAGCCACCCTCGAGTTTGCTGTGGTGGCTGGAAGATTGCTGGCACGCTGGATTGGCGCAGGATGAAGGCATCATGGCTGTTACCAGGATAGCGAGCATTGACCATCAGGAATCGCTGGGCGTGATAATACACCAACTGCACATTAAGTGAGTGGTAGCCTTTGCAGTTACGGAAGATCACAGGATTGTTATACGGCGCCGCGAAGCCACGTGTGTGCAGTCGATGGTGCCCTGTACCATGGGCCATTAAAGGAGCAGCGAGAGGCCCCTGGAGCATCGTGGCGGCATACCACTGCAAGGTACAGTGCGAGCTGGTGCTGGAGGGCGACGGCAGCGAAGAGCGATTGGGCGTCAGCAAGATCCAGGTCGGTGAATGGAGCGCGGAGGTCGGGACGAAGGAGCAGCAAATGATCATGGAGCGACGTGATCGGGGCCCAGGAGAGCCATGCGTTTTGGGGCCCAGAAGAGGCGAGGGCCCAGGGGCAGCACGGGCCAGCCCACACTGCGATATGTGTGTGCACTAGGTCCGTGCAGCAGAGCTGGTCTCCAGTCGTCTCGGTTAATCCTTGCCACTGGAACAAGATCTAGCTCTGTCAAGCCCGTGCGGTGGCTGGTGTGCAACGACCACCACAGGTTAAAAAAATCCACGCACAGGGAACTTCCACTCTTCAGGATGTAGTTCGGGACCTGGAATATTAGGTCCTTCATTGAAACACCTGTGAACTCATCCCTTTTTGGTGTGGAAGTAAGTCATCCTCGATACAAGGGACCGTCTATGATGATGAACTCCCGTACTTTATTATAAAAACATAAGAAGATAAGAATTAGAAGCAGGAGTAGGCCATTTGGTCCTCTGAACCTGCTCCGCCATTCAATAAGATCATGGCTGATCTTCTATCTCAACTCCATTTTCGTGCCCAATCCCCATATCCCTTGATTCCCTGAGAGTCCAAAAATCTATCGATCTCTGTTTTGAATATACTCAATGACTGACCATCCCCAGCCCTCTAGGATAGTGAATTCCAAAGATTCACCACCCTCTGTGAAGAAATTTCTCCTCATCCAAATCCTAAATGGTCGGCCCCTAATCCTGAGACTATTTCCCCTAGCTCTGGACTCTCCAGCCAGGGGAAACAGCTTCTCAGCATTTACCCTGTCATGCCCGCTCAGAATCTTATATGTTTCAATGAGATCACCTCTCGTTCTTCTAAACGCCAGACAGTATTGGCCCATTCTACTCAATCTCTTCTCAGAGTGACAACTGTGGCTCAGTGAGTGGCAGCCTCACCTCTGAGTCAGAGGTTGTGGGTTCACATCCCACTTCAGAGACTTGAACTCAAGAATCTAGGCTGACCCTCCAGTGCAGTACTGCCGGATTACTGCACTGTCGGAGGTGTCGTCTTTCAGATGAGACATAAAAGCGTGGCCCTGTCTTCGCTCTCTCCAGTCCTGTGAAAGATCCCATCGCATTATTTTGAAGATCAGGAGCGTTATCCCCGGTGTCCTGGCCTATATTTATCCCTCAGTAAACATCACTAAAAAACAGATTATCTGCCATTATCACATTGCTGTTTGTGGGAGCTTACTGTGCGCAAATTGGCTGCCACATTTTCCTACATTGCCACAGTGACTACACTCCAAAAGTACTTCATTGGCTGCAAAGCATTTTGGGACATCCAGTGGTCATGAAAGGCGCTATATAAATGCAATTCTTTCTTTTTCTTTCTTTTCTTAGGGGACATCCTTCTCATCCCAGGAATCAATCTAGTGAACCTTTGTTGCAAGTATATCCTTCCTCAGGAGGAGACCAAAACTGTACCTAGTACTCCAGGTGTGGTCTCACCAAAGCCTTGTGCAATTGCAGCAAGACTCTAACCCCCTTGCAATAAAGGCCAACAGACTATTTGCCTTCCTAATTGCTTGCTGTACCTGCATGTTAACTTTTTGTGTTTCATGTACGAGGACATCTAAATCCTTCCAAACAGTAATATTTAATAGTTTCTCACCACTTAAAAAATATTCAATTTTTCTATTCTTCCAAAGTAAATAACCTCACATTTCCCTGCATTATACTTCTTCTACCACCTTTTTGCCCACTCACATAACCTGTCTATATCCCTTAGCAGATTCTTTGTGTTCTCCTCACAGCTTACTTTCCCACCTAGCTTTGTATCATCAGCAAACTTGGATACATTGCACTCGGTCCCTTCATCTAAGTCATATAGATTGGAAATAGCGGAGGCCCAAGAACTGATCCCTGTGGCACCCCAACCTGAAAATGACCTGTTTATTCCCACTGTCTGTCTTCTAACCGATCTTTTATCCATGCTAATATATTATCCCAACCCCATGATCTCTTATCCTGTTATCTCATCAAAAGTTTTTCTCTTGTTACATATCATTGTTATTCTACCAAGTGATACCTTTAATTATGTGTCTGTCTTTCTTTGGTATCAATTAAAAAGGATGATATATGCCTGGAACTAACACTCATTATCAATTGATTGAAGTTCTCTGAAACCTATGAATCAGTGGGCAATGGCATTTCTTTTAATTAAGTTTACTGAAGGGACTAAACTGACTATTGCTATAAGGTCAGCCTTAGTTCAACAGTTCACTGGTCACTGCTTTAAAATTGACATACTCCCCTTGCTTAATAGGCAAAGCCTAAAGGTTAATATTAATCAATAGCAGTAGAACATTAGTAGATTTCAGGACATTCTGATTAACTCTTTCCGAATGGCAGAGAGGCCAAAGCTTTCCCTTCACATTATTTCAAAGAGGAGCTTGGGAATTCTTCCTGGTATCCTGGCCAATATTTATCCCTCAACCAACACCTAAACACAGATTATTTGGTCATTATTGTAATGTATTTGCTTCATGGGTTCTTTGCTTAAAAATTCACAGCAACACATTGCTATTAAGAACGAGTTGGTTTATTATTAACGGTTTAACAATCACACAATAGATTACCAGTTCATTCACCAGACTCACAACCACCTGCCTCATCGTGGATCCCCTGAACACAACTGACTGGGGTTTTATTCAGTCTTGTGAACATCACATGACTGGCTAAACCACTCCCACTCAACAGCTCTACAACTATTTTAAAACATCACTTTAAATCAAGTGCCTTCTTTTGGTAAAGGCACGAGAATCCACAAATTTAGAAATTAACAAATTAAAATTCTGTTCCCGGGGGTGATGATGCTCTCTAGTCCCTCCGGTGCCCACCTCTCATGGAAGGCCGCGAGTGTACCGATGGACACCGCGTGCTCCATCTCCAGGGACACTCTGGCGTGAACGCACCAAACAGCTCTACAACTATTTTGGTTGTATCAGTAATCAAGTGCCCCCTGATTAAAGGGGGGGCACACTCAAAAAACTTTTCAAGTGCCCCCTTGTTGTTTGTTTTTTTTTGAGGGCACTAGGAACACAAATTATACAAGTGCGCCCTGGCTAAAAGGGTGGGGGGGAGGGGGGCTTTAAAACCGGCACAATAAACAAATTAAACTTTAGACAAAACATCAAATTAAAATTTGGTTGCCGGGGGTGATGATGCACTCCAGTCCCTCCAGCGCCCACCTCTCGTGGAAGGTCATGGGTGTACTGGCGGACACTGCATGCTCCATCTCCAGGGACACCCTGGTGCGAGCGTACCTCAACAGCTCTACAACTATTTTGATTGAGAACAATAAATAAACATTAAATCAAGTGCCCCCTTATTAAAGGGGGGGACATGCCAAACAACCTACAAGTGCCCTTTTTTGGGGGGGTTTTGTGTTTTTTTGGGGGGGTTTTAGCACTAAAACCACAAGTTATACAAGTGCCCCCTATAAAAGGGGAGGGGACACTAAAACCCAGCAATAAAACAAGTTAAACTTTAAAACATATCAAATCAAATTAAAATTTGGTTGCCGGGGGTGATGATGCACTCCAGTCCCTCCGGCCACCTCTCACGGAAGGCCGTGAACGTACCGGTGGACACCGTGTGCTCCATCTCCAAGGATACCCTGGCGCGAGCGTACCCCAACAGCTGTATAAACCTGTGAGCATCCTCACAAATGCGTACATTACAATTATCAGGTTGCAAAATTGCGGGATCTTGCTGTGCATCAATTGGTAGCCAAGTTTCCTACATTGCAACAGCGACTACACTTCAGAAGTACTTCATTGGCTGAGAAGCGCTTTGGGAAGTGCTGATGTTGTGAAAGGCGTGATATAAAGGCAAGTTCTTTCTTGTCCTTCTTGTAGGACATTGGAGGAGAACTCCTGTTCCTTTGGGCCCCACGAGAAAAAGTTGAAAAAGAAGTTTGAACTTACTTCTTCAGGCCTCTTCCGGCCCCGAATCTCTTCCTCACCGGATGGGTCTGACGGGAAACTCACCACCACTTCCTGCTCAGGCCGCCTGGCAAAGAATAGCAGTCGGGGCCCGGGGACTCCAGCTTTGGGGCTGGTATCCTTGTCACCTGTAGATCGGCTCCTGGGGCGGGGGGAACCGGCTCGTGACCAGGGTGATTATAACTGTTTACCTGCTTGCCCGACCTTGGTTAAAACGCATCCCCATCCCCTTCACCAGGAATCCATTTGCAGTTGTTGATGCACTTTAATAATGAGGATGGATAGTCTGCATGCCCAGAATAATTCAAGGCAGCCAGGGTCAACCTCGATCAATAATTATATTGAGCGGCGGACCTGAGGATAGGTGGCGGCTCCTGACAGATTGCCGGACACAGCATGCTCCTGACAGAATGCTGAGGGAGGGCAGTCACTCCCCTCACAGGAAGTGCCGACTGTCTTAATTCAAGGGAAACAAATCAATGTTAAAGCACCAAGGCTGGCAAGGAATCAAATGTCTTGGGAGGCCGGCCTTGAGACGAGAGGAATTACAGGCGGATTGCCAAACAAATTCAATCCCTCTGAAGGAGTGGGAGAAACAGGGAGCTGGATTTTCAGCCCTTCCGCCAGGCAGAAACGGGGCAGGGGGAGGAAAAGGGGTTGTAGCCAATGTTCCCCGTAATTTCTTTTTGGATGCGCAGTCCATTCAAATTACCGGGCATGCACGGTTTTTGCCATTAGTAGGCCATGGAGCTGCCTGCGCAGGAGCTGCAACTCACTGCAGGACCATGCAGCTAAACCGGAACGTTGGCTGTCGTCCAAAAATGGTAGGCAATCTTCTTCTTGTCGCGTCTTCTCACATTGTGTGAAGTAGTAGGGGGATTCGCAGGCTGGTTAACAGTCTGACTGACCACATCAAAGCTCCTTCCATGGTCAGTTCTGTATAGTGGGAGGGTTTAATGGGCTCCCGAAACCCATACAATGATGGGGGGAGGGGGCACCCACACCCACCGGACGCGTGTATCTCACTGTATTTCAACCCAGAATTCAAAGGTGGAGCTCCGACTCCACTCGCCAGGACTGTCAGAAGTGGGTGTTCGAACATTTTGGCCCAGAGGCAGGAACGCTATTCCTGTGCCAAAGGCTCACTCCCAGGGTAGGCAATGACACAGCAATAGAAACAACGATTTGCATTCATACAGCACGTTTCGCCACCTGAGCACGTCCCAAAGTGCTTCACAGCCAATTAAGTATTGTTGAAGTGTAGTCACTGTGGTAATGCAACAACAACTTATATTTATATAATGTAGTAAACCATCTCAAGGCACTTCACAGGAGTGTTATAAGATAAAAATTTGACACTGCGCCGCAGAAGGAGAATTTATGGTAGGTGACCAAAAGCTTGCTCAAAGAGTTAGGTTGTAAGGAGCATTTTAAAGGAGGAAAGAGAGGTAGAGAGGCGGAGAGGTTTAGGGAGGGAGTTCCAGAGCTTAGGGCCTAGGCAGCTGAAGATCCAGCCAGTGATGGTTGAGCGATTATAATCAGGGATGCTCTAAAGGGCAAAATTTGAGGAGCGCAGATATCTCAGGGGGGTTATGGGGCTGAAGGAGATTATAGATGTAATGTCTGTAAGCTTGTAATGTTTGTAGCTCCACACTGTGGATGTGGACGTGCTGTGTGTGCTTGTGCTCTGTGAATATATCACAACAGAGATAGGGAGGGGCGAGGTCATAGAGGGATTTGTAAACAAATATGAGGATTTTGAAATGGAGGTGTTGCTTAACCGGAAGCCAATGTAGGTCAGCGAGCACAGGGGTGATAGGTGAGCGGGACTTGGTGTGAGTTAGGACATGGGCTGCCAAGTAATGTAGAAAATACGGCAGCCAATTTGTGCAAATCAAGCTCCCACAAACAGCAATGAAATAAACGATGGATCATCTGTTTTAGTGAGGTTGGTTGAGGGATAAATATTTGCCAGAACACCGGGGAAAACTCCCCTGCTCTTCATCGAAAAAGTGTCATGGGATCATTTACGTCCACCTGAGAGAGCAGACGGGACCTCGGTTTAACAAATCATTTGAAAGACGGCACCTCCGACAGTGCAGCGCTACCTCAGTACTGCAGTGGGAGTGTCAGCCTGGATTATGTGCTCAAGTGGGACTTGAACCTATGAGCTTCTGACCCCCTGAGCCACAGCTGACATGGGAGAGCAATGGTGGGCAGTAGCCATGGCAATGTTTAAATGACCATCCCATGCCATCAACAAGGCCCCAATCAGCATTTTTGGATTGATTGGGGGGATTCTGCACCACACACATCTGACTGGCATCAGCTGCTAGCCCGGCTGAAGAGAACCTGAAAGATTTTCGATTTTTGGGACCGGGAGCTGGAGGAATGCTCCTTCTAGGGTGCATATACTCAGCCTGGGCCTCTGCCGCTCTTCTTCATCCCTCGTCTGCAGATTGGAGAACTTTTAGCTCAGTTGGGAGCATTCTCGCCTCTGGATCAGAAGATCATTGGTTCAAGACCCACTCTGCGTTTCCGACATTTCAACAGTGACTACAAATCCAGATTGAGAGGCTGGCTGGCTATCAGGCAGGTAGGCCTTCGGCACCAGGCCGCAGCCGGGAAGCAGAGTGGAGGGAGGGAGGAGATTAGAGGGGCGTTGGGTGGGAATCGGAGGCCGTGTCGGTGATGGGGGTAGATCGCAGACCAGTGTTGGCGGGGGTGACGGGGGAGGGGGTGCGGGGAGACCTGAAGAGTTGGTTTAAGGGTGGAGATTGGAGGCCGGTGTCAGGAGTGGGGAGATGCTTAGGGTCGGGTGCAGATCAGAGGCCAGGGGGGAAGGAGATCGGTAGAGTTGGGGTGGGGGAGGGGGAGCCCAGAGGCCAGAGAGGAGGCGGGGGGTTGGGAGATCGGAAGGGTTGGGATGGGATCTGAGGCCACAGCCGAGGAGTGCAGAGGAGGGAGGGCGGGATCATAAAGATCAAGATGGGGGACATCGTGGCCCCAGGGAGAGATCGGATTGTGTGGAGTTGGGGTCTGATCACGGGGTGGGGTGGGGGGAGGGGAGGGGAGAAGCAGGTTAGCTTGGTGGGCCAGGGGAGAAGCACTCCTATCCTCCAGGCCCACAAGCAGTGCTGGAAGGGCATTTAACCTCTTCCATGCAGCACTCCTTGCCTCCCTTTAGCTGCCGGGTTTCCCGAGGCCCAGAAACCGCAGCAAGCCAGGGTTAAACCTAAAATGGAGGTAATATCTGAGGCACGCAACCTTATTAAAATATTTAAATGAGGGACACGCCTCCTGTGAGTGGATTGGTCGGCAGAGGAACAGGCAGAAAGAGGGACAAAGTAACACAGGTGAACGAATGACAGATACAGAGAAAGAGAGGAAGGGACAGAGACAGATACACGGGCTGAGACCTGCATACAAATGTAAGCAGATGGAGACAGAGACACACAGACTGGTGTTTGAATGTCTGGTGCTGTACCCCTGACAGTTTAACAATAAGAGCATTGCCTGCGTTCTGTATGATAAGGAGCGGTTGGGGGTTGCGGCGGCATGGAATAGGGTGAAATTTTAAAACTTTCTTTTCATCTATTTCAATAAATGTCATCTATTTGAAGGCAACCAAGAAGAACAGAATCCCCGACAAGCGACATAATGGAATGTCATCCGATCAACCATCATTGCACCCGGAGCAGTCACGGGTCCTGCACTATCTCAGGGACACTCCGTTCCTCAAAGCCACAGAAATGCTGAAATAAACAGATTGCAGCTGAACAAGGCACGGAGACAGTGAGTGAATCGTGATAACCGACCCTGCACTGGGAAGCTGAGGATAGCAGAGTGATTGAAGGACCCAGCCTGCAGTCTCACGCATCAGATTGTCCTGTCTATCCGTGCTGCCACTGCAGTACACAGAGGTATCAGTTCTTTCTTAAAATTGGAGCTCAACTTTATTCGGCCTTCCTTAAAATCTAGATAACACAGGGAAAAAAGGCTTGGTCAAGGAGGGAGGTTTTAAGCCTTATCTTAAAGAAAAGATAAAAGAAAGGCTTACATTTCTATAGCACCTTCCACGACCAGCGGACGTCTCAAAGCGCTTCACAGCCAATTAAGTACTTTTGGAGTGTAGTCACTGTTGTAATGTGGGAAAGGAGGAGAGAGAATTGGTGAGGCAGGGAGGCTTGGGGAGGGAATTCCAGAGCTTAGGGCCCAGGCAGCTGAAAGCAGGGCCACCACCAGTGGAATGAAGGATGTGGAGGATGCACAAGAGGTCAGAATTGGAGGAGTGCAGAGAACTTGCAGAGTTGGAGGGCTGAAGGAGACTCCAGAGAAAAGGAGGGGGTGAGGCAATGGAGGGACTTGAACAAGAAGCTGAGAATTTTTAAATTCAAGGTGTTGCTGGACCGGGAGCCAATGTAGGTCAGCGAGCTCAGGGATGATTGGTAAACTGGATCCAAATCCTGCTGGAGGGAACAATCCCACTGGTAGGAAATACCATCCCATATTACTGCCATCTTTCACTTTGATGGGCCCAACACTCAACTCCAAAACTAGCTTGAACCTGGAGGAGCTCACCTCAATGGGAAATAATCCTGACATTAGCGTGACGGTAATCACTGATATCTGTGAGTATCAGGTGAGCAGCTGTGTAAGTGAGTTAATGCCTATGTCCAACCTATTCCTGTTCCCTGGCTTTGGATGGAGTGAATAGACCATTATGGGAGCCAACATTCCATTAAGCGCACGCTGTTGTTTCGACACTGGGCCTTCCAAAGGACTGCACCTTCGATATGTGCACGTTTTAGTAGAGAGCGCACCCGTCCTCACTTTTACATGAGAGCAAAATTGAGAGGAAGCACAAAGCACTAATGCCCACTGCCTGCTTGAGATCTTGCACCAGGCAAGGACACAAACTGCCCATAGATCAAGCACCAGCTCACTCTCCAAACATCATGGATCAACCCATCTGTTTACCGTGCCCCCCTTTCACTATAGTAACTTTCAAGATGTGAGAGAGGGAGGAAGAAAGGAAAGAAGGAAGGGAGGAAGGGAGGAAGGAAGGAAGGACTTTTAAGGTGTAGTCGCTATTGTACTGTAGGAAACGCAGCAGACAATTAATGCACAGCAAGCTCCCACAAACAGACATGAGCTAAAAGATCAGATAATCGGTCCACCTGAGAGAACAGACATGGCCTCGGTTTAGCCTCTCATCTGAAGTACGACACCTCCGATTGTACTGCACTCGAGTGTCAGCCTAGATTATGTGCTCAGGTCTCTGGAGGCAGATGGAGTTGCTACTCTTGCAAGACCAGCAGCAGGTTCCCTTGCTGGGCATGGCGTAGAGGATGTTAAGGCCTTAGGGCTGGGCAGAGGGAAGGCACGGCTTACTCAGAAGGGAACTAGGCCGGGAAGCAACGGCAAGGGAGCGGAATCAACTGGGTGTACACGTCCAGTGAGTCAACTGAGTCATGCTTCTGAGTAACCTGAGTGGGACGGAGTAGGTATCTTGAGTGGACTGGCATTATGGGAGGAAGAGGCAGGAAGTGTCAAGTGTGCAAACTGGCACAAAAAGAAAGACTGACATTTATATAGTGCCTTTCATGAACTCAAGACGTTCCAAAGCGTGTTGCAACCATGAAATCCTTTTTGAAGTGTAGTCACTGTTGTAATGTAGGAAACACGGCAGCCAATTTGTGCACAGCAAACTCCCACAATCAGCAATTTGATAATGATCAGATAATGTGCTTTTTCTGTGATCTTGGTTGAGGGATAACTCCCCTGCTCTTCAAATAGTGGCGTGGGATCTTTTTCATCCACCTGAGAGAACAGGCGGGGCCTCAGTTTAATGTCTCATCTGAAAGATGGCATCTCCGACAGTGCAGCACTCCCTCAGCACCAATGTTGTCTGTAAGCTGCGCAGCCCTGCAACGCTCCAGGGACTCCGCGCAGCCGGCTTGCTGGCTTTTCAATGAGAAAAACAGCGCATGCACGGTGTAATATGAGCACCTGTGAGTATGCTCACAGGTTTATTGAGCTGTTGAGTTGTGAGTGACTTAGCTAGTAAAGTGATGTTCACCAGACTCAATAAAACCCCAGCCAGTTGGGTTCAGGAGATCCTCGATAAGGCAGGTGGTTGTGAGCCTAGTGGATGAACTGGTAATGTGTAATGTGATTGTTAAACCTTTGCTAATAAATTAACTAGTTCTTAGTAGCAAGGTGTTGCTATGAATTCTTAAGCAAAGAACCCATGAAACAAATACATTGCACACGGTATTTTGAATGGTCCTTGAGGTCCCAAACAAACTGACAGGGAACATTGCTCAGCATTGCACCGAAGTGTCAGCCTGGATTATGTGCTCAAGTCTCTGAAGCGGAACTTAAATCCACAACATTCAGACTCAGAGGCAAGAGTGCTGCCAACTAAACCACCGGGTGGCACAAGAATACAAAGAGGACACTAAGGACCAGAACACCTGTCAACATGTGCACCTCCAAGTGAAGCAGTAGGAAAGCCTGTATTGCATGAGCAATTGCATTAGCTATTCTCTACATGACACCAGGATTGGCACAGTGCATCTTGCTAATAATCAGTTGTTAATGTACACAGAGATACACTGACAGTGTTTCATTATCCTTGCCTACCTAGTCTGTGATCCATGATTGTAAATTCTAATCTTCTCACCAACAGCCTTTCATGAAAGATTTGTATCAGTAAGAGCTGAGCTTCAATGCCTGTGTCTGGATGCACTCAACTATTCCCGTCTCTCTGACTAAATGTACTTGAAATGCTTATTATAATCTGTGGTTCCATCTCAACCAGGGTAATAGAGAGACTGCATAGTTATTTCTTGACAGATGGGACTCATTTAAGTTCCGCTGGTTACGGTGTAGTAGTTTTCACAAGCCTTGGACCTGTCGACAAGTGTGAAGTTGCAGGCGCCCGGTTTGAGGAGCCCGCCTTCAGGCAGTGAAAACAATGACTGCGATGGGCGCTCGAGCAGTGGGTGATCAGCTGACAGCAGAAGACATTTTTGATTAATTATAATACTTGCAGCCAATCTCGGCTTGAGCCTGTGTAGGTGTCTAACTTTGTGTTGAATGATTTAAAAATGTGTGTAATTAAATGGACTCCCTTGGGGATTCCCCTCAATTCGCCTCCTTCAGCAGCTCATTTAATTTCTCTCCCGATCTTTATGTTCATTGGCGTAGATTTTGACAGTGCGCTTGTTAATAGCGTGATAAAATATAGGAAAACATCAATAAACTTGCAGAATAGGCATGTCATTGGGAAAAGAATATCAATATAGATAAGTGTGAGATGTTACATTTTGGTAGGCCACATATTCCTTGAAAAATAAGTCAAAATTGGCTAGAAGAGCAAAGGAATCTAAGCGTACAGATTCACAAATCATTAAAAATAGCAACAAAATTTAATAAGGACATTAAAAATGAAAACAAACCATTGAACTCAATAATGTTGCCAAAAAAGAGTAATAAGCCTGAGGATTGGAAGGATTTTAGAATTCAGCAAAGGAGGACCAAGAAATTTATATCGAGACAGAAAATAGAATCTGAGAGTAAACTAGCAAGACACATAAAACAGATTGTAATAGCTTCTATAGGTATGTAAAAAGGAAGAGATTAGCGAGAGTAAATGTGGGTCCCTTATAGGCAGAGGCAGGAGAAATTATAATGGGGAATAAGGAAATAGCAGAGGCGTTAAACAAGTACTATGCATCTGTTGTCACGGAAGAAGACACAAAAACATTCTGGAAATAGTGGGGAACAAAGGGTCTGGTGAGAATGAGCATCTAAAATAAATGAGTGTTAATAAAGAAATAGTATGGAGAAATTAATGGGAGTAAAAGTCAATAAATAAAGACCTGTGCCTTTCACAATCACCAGATGTTTCAAAGTGCTTTACAGCCAATGAAGTACTTTTGGAGTGCAGTCACTGTTGTAATATGGGAAACGCGGCAGCCAATATGCGCACAGCAAGCTCCCACAAAAAACAATATGATAATGACCAGATAATCTGTTTTTGTTATGTTGATTGAGGGATAAATATTGGCCAGGACACTGAGATAACTCCCCTGCTCTTCTTCGAAATAGTGCAATGGGATCTTTTACATCTCATGACAAAAGACAACACCTTTGACAGTGCAGCACTCCCTCAGCACTACGTTGCAGCGTCAGCCTAGATTTATGTGCTCAAGTCCCTGGAGTGGGACTTGAACCCACAACCTTCTGATTCAGAGGCGAGTGTTGTAAGGACTGTAAGTATCGCATCCCCAAGGATCTGGACATTGCGTTTTAATCCCCAAGGATTTGCGTTTTAATATTTTTCTCACCGCAGAAAAAGCTGGAAGCTGTTTGTGGGAGAGGCCCGGGTGCTGCTCCATGTTGGACTTAGAATGATGGGCAGGAGTTCTGGGAAGACAATGGCCAAGCTAAGGCAATTCATCGCAGGTGATGAGCAAATGGACTGTGTTCGTTAAACAATGTGAACTCGTCAAGTGAATTGATCAGTGATCGAGCCATTACCTGGATGAGTTATCAGAACAATAGAAAGCCATTAAGCACAGACTGCTCAGAAGCGAAACTCATCACTGGAAAAACAGGAAACCTCGAAACAAAGAAAGAAAACTTTATTGAGCTAAAAGCAGAATACACACCCATGGGAAGTCTCACTTCGAAACAAACTTTACTCAGCCAGAAAGGATGGACAGTATTGGGATATAAAAGTGGCCATGTGGGTCACACTCTCTCTCTTGCCTCGCTGCTTCACCTCTACAAGAATCCAACCCTCCGTATGGGACTGAGAGAAGAAACCAGAAGAGACACCTTTTCATCAGAAGAAGCAGCGAGTAAGCCAGCAAATTGGTAAGCATCATCTCTACACACACATCTTTTAAGATCACAGCCACGGTGTGAGGGGGTATCGTGCGTTCTCCCAACCAAATTCTTAGTGATTTTCAGGGGAGGTGTTTTAGACATGGGTACTTCGCGTTAGGAGCCTGTTTAGACAAGCCAGACTGTGTATTGTACTGCATTTTGTTGTTTTACACACCAGGATGTGTTTTTACTGGGTGCAGGTGTGTGTTTTAACTTTAATAAAAGCATTGCTGGTACTCGGACCAAGGTACCCATCCCTGACTCATTCATCTGTTCAGTACAGTAATTCCCAGTGTTAGAACTATTGTAAAGTGGGGGTGCTTCATAAACACCTAAGGGAAACCACTTACAGAATTTGGTGACTGCAGGCTGGATGCTGGGTGTACTGAACAGAGAGTTATGGAAGATATTAAGGCCAAGAGATCGGCAATGGGGGATAGGATTTCCTCATATATCTTTGGGAAAGTTAACGTAACACAACAGTGGGTACTAGACCTTTTGCGGGCTGAGAGTCCGGAGGACAAATCTGCTGCGTGGACAGGGAGTAAGGGGCATAGAAAGGCAAAAGAAATGGCTACTTAATTTTTGAGTAGACCATGTCTGCCGTTGTTCCCCCGTGGACTTTCACCAGTTTTATATTCTCAGTGTCAACTCACACAAGAATTTGATCAGCCTGGTCTTGCCACAGCCAGTCTCCCCCTGCAGACTCCTGTGTCTCCAGAAGCAAGTCCAACTGCTTAGGGAGCAGGTTGGTAGGCTTAAGGCGGAGCTCAAAGAGTCCATAGAAGCAGTCAGCCACAAGGCCCGTGGTAGGAACGAGGCTTTTAAATGAGATGAGCAAAGAAAACAGGAGAGGTACACTCAGGAGGAAACCTCCCGTAACACCGGGGAATACCTGCAGTGTCAGGTAACAGAGGCCAAGCTCAATGAGCAGGTTGCACGGGAGGAGACTACTCATCTAGCGGGTAAAGTAAACGGGCTGGAGGGGCAACTGAAGAATATTAAGACAGCGTATGGGGTAGCCGCCAGTAAGTGTTTTGAGAGTGGGAATCATAGGCCCTGCCAAGAGAAAATCCAAAGCTTGACCCACGCTCTATCCAAGGCCAAAGGAATGATCTGCCTAATGGCCCCGGGGAGAGCCCGGGTGGACTGGGAAGAGGAAGGGGAAGACAGTGAGGATTGGAAACTGAACAGGGATGCACCATCTCCGCCAGAGGCGCTGGACAGGGACGCACGACCTCCACCATAGGCGCCGGGACCCATGCATCCCATACGGCAGCAGAATTACGGGGTGCGCCCATAGACGGCCAAGGTCAGGGGGCACTGCACAGCGATTTTCTGGTCCCATTCACAATCCCACAGCTGCAAAATATGATTTCAGGGGTGCCCAAGCTTACCAATGAAGGAAATCCATCGGTCCACTTCACGGAGGTGAAACAGGTGGGAGGGATTAATGGGTGTAACGAAGCAAAGCTGCTATTGTTTTCCCTGGAGGGGAAGCTGTATCAGGCCCTATCTGCCGAAAGCAAGAGGGGGCAGGGAACCATAGAGGGCTTAAAGGAGGAAATCCTAAAAGCCATGGGTCACACCAAAGGCAGTCCATTCTCCAGGGTGGAAAGGATGCTGCAACTAGCTGGGAAAGCACCTCAGACTTTTGCAGACCAGCTCTGGCTGGTCTATAATAAAGCCTTTAATGGAGTGCTGAACCGAGCGCAGTTGCAGGGGAAGCCAAGGAACCATCGGCTCAGGACCCGAGTGTCAAAGAGTTTGCCCCGGATTAGGGTAAGGTCCGAGAACTGGTTTGACCCTGAGAATCTCCAGAACACGGAGGCCGATGTGCTCCGTCACATGAGTCTGGCATTCAAGGCCGGCGTGGAGGAGGAGGTCAAACCAGTTAAAGGGAAGGTTCATGAGATGAAGCCCAGTGGGGGGAGTAAAAGGGAATGGCACCAGGAAGTGGGTAGCTCAGAAAGGGTTAGGACGTGTTTCGGGTTTGGGAAGATGTGACACTGGAGGAGAGACTACCCGGCCCAGAGGAAGGGGCAAGGCAAAGGGGATCCTCCAGTGCCTAAGACAAAACCTGTTGAGGCGAAGGGACCGACCCCGGAACAATTTGATGTTCTGGTCGCTGCCCTTCGTACAGCTTTTGTGCCAGAGCAGGGAAGGGTAGATGGTATCGTGAGCAGGGAAATCCCGACCGCTCTGGTAATCCCACCACCCTGACTAGCATGCAACCAGCCTGAGTACCTATGTTCGTTCACGTACGATGAGTGGAGTAGACCATGCGTGAAGATGGGAGTGGAGAAAGCAGTGGGGAACTATTTGTTGGACACCGGGGCTTCCAGCATGGTGATTCATGCAAATGATCCGACTACCTCACCTTGGTCTAGCAAGGTTCCACAGTCTAGTGGGGTTCACAGGGAACGAGCAGGCAGGTCGATCTCCAGGCCGCTAGCCATCGATTTAGGATCACTCCACGCAAAATGGAAGTGTGTCCTGCTGAAATGGGAGCAGCCGGGTAAGGAGTCCTAGGGGCCGACTTTATGTTAGCCCACACAATTATAGTAGATTTGAGGAAACCCTGCCTTTGGGGAGCAGTGGGTTCCGAACAGGAGAGAGAAGTTGTAGTGATCCCAAGGAAGGGGGAGGATAAAGGCACAGTTTGTACAATGAAGCCGAAGGGTAGTTACGACCTAGAGCAATTGGTCAATAATACCCCGGCCGAGTACCAGGCTTACATGTGGGACAATCTCGCATCGTTTGCCACACACAAACACGACTGCGGTAGGGTGACGGGGATAGAAGTCAAGGTACAAGGAGACTCCATGTCCCGACCGCAGAAACAGTATAATGTCCCCAAGGAGGCAGAGGCCGACTTAGAGATGGTACTGGGATCCCTGGTAGCCCAGGAGGTGTTGAGGCCCATAGCCACACACGTGAACTCTCCACTTTAGCCGGTTCGGAAACCAGAGCAGTCGTGGAGGGCCACCGTGGACTATCGGGTGGTCAACAAGAAGATCCCAGCTTGAGCGCCCACTGTCATGGCCATAGCTGACCTGATAGGGAGCATTCCAGCATCCGCAGGGTTTCTGGGAAGACAATGGCCAAGCTAAGGCAATTCATCACAGGTGATGAGCAAATGGACCGTGTTTTGTTAAGAATGTGAACTCGTCAAGTGTTCTGATCAGTGATCGAGCCATTACCTGGCTGAGATACCAGAACAATAGAAAGCCATTAAGCCCAGACTGCTCGGAAGCGAAACCCATCATTGGAAAAACAGGAAATCTCAAAACAAAGGAAGAAAACTTTATTGAGCTAAAAACAGAACACACACCCACAGGAAGTCTTGCCTCAAAGCAAACTTTATTCAGCTTGAAAGGACGGACAGTATTGGGATATAAAAGTGGCCGTGTGGCCATTCTCTCTCTCTCTCTTGCCTCGCTGCTTCACCTCTACAAGAATCCAACCCTCCGTATGGGACTGAGAGAAGAAATCAGAAGAGACATCTTTTCATCAGAAGAAGCAACGAGTAAGCCAGCAAATTGGTAAGCATCATCTCTACACACACATCTTTTAAGATCACAGCCACGGTGTGAGGGGGTATCGTGCGTTCTCCCAACCAAATTCTTAGCGATTTTCAGGGGAGGTGTTTTAGACATGGGTACCTCGCGTTAGGAGCCTGTTTAGACAAGCCAGACTGTGTATTGTACTGCATTTTGTTGTTTTACACACCAGGTTGTGTTTTTACTGGGTGCAGGTGTGTGTTTTAACTTTAATAAAAGCATTGCTGGTACTCGGACCAAGGTACCCGTCCCTGACTCATTCACCTGTTCAGTACAGTAATTCCCACTGTTAGAACTATTGTAAAGTGGGGGTGCTTCATAAACACCGAAGGGAAACCACTTACAGAATTTGGTGACCACAGGCTGGATGTTGGGTGTACTGAACAATGAGTTATGGAAGATATTAAGGCCAAGAAATCGGCAATGGGGATAGGATTTCCTCACATATCTTTGGGAAAGTTAACGTAACACAACAGTGGGTACTAGACCTTTTGCGGGCTGAGAGTCCGGAGGACAAATCTGCTGAGTGGACGGGGAGTAAGGGGCATAGAAAGGCAAAAGAAATGGCTACTTAATTTTTGAGTAGACCATGTCTGCAGTTGTTCCCCCGTGGACTTTCACCAGTTTCATGTTCTCAGTGTTAATAAAAGCATTGCTGGTACTCGGACCAAGGTACCCGTCCCTGACTCATTCATTTGTTCAGTACAGTAATTCCCATTGTTAGAACTATTGTAAAGTGGGGGTGCTTCGAAAACACTTAAGGAAAATCACTTACAGTGCGCTACCCAGCTGACACTAAGGGACCGAAATTATCTTCCGCCCTGTTTGGGGGCTGTAATCTTTGTGAGGCCAGACATTCTTCCCCTGACGCAGCAGTCCAGCCCCGGAAGCAAAATTGGGCATACCGCCCCTGTGAGGAAGTGAAGCTCACTGTCGGGCGCTTCACTTCCTGTCGGGGCTGGCTCGGGGGACATTGCCCGGGCAACAGTTGGAGCGCTACATGGTCTCTTGGTGTAGCACTGACGCGTTCCACGGGCGCCCCCCTTCCGTTAAAGGGCAGGGACGCTGCAAGCTCTACAGGGTCTTCAAGGGCCTACACCAGGCCACCGGGGATATGGGGTGTCGTGGCTGCAGCCTGAAACTGAAACAGAGTGCCGGGCAGCACAATCATGGCACGGACCCTGTAACAATCGACACCGAGGCCAGACCGGTAAGACGGTGGGCAGCACAAAATGGCATAGCGCGCACCTCCACTTTAAATTTAACCCCTCAAGCGGGAGTGCGGCCCGGTTAGCGGCCCATGAGGCTGGCGTTGACATCACCCACGGCAGCCGCACGGGTCGCTGCCCAATTTTTGCCGTGGGGTGAAAGTGGGCTGTCGCAGGGCTGAAGGGGGCGGAAAGGGGTCCCTTTTGGGATGGTAAATGGTATGGTAACCTTTATTACAAAAATAGTGGAGTATAAGAATAAAGGGGGCCAAAATTGCCCTTCTCCTTAAGGCCCGTTACCACCGAAAAGTCTGAATGAGGTTGCCTGTTTAGGACTGATGTGAGGAGGAATTTCTTCACTCAAATGGTTGTGAATCTTTGGAATTCTCTACCTCAGTGGGCATTGGCTGCTCAGTCAATGAGTATATACAAGACAGAGATCGATAGATTTTTGAATACGAAGGGAACCAAGAGATACGGAGATCGGCCTGGAAGGTGATGATGTAGAAGATCAGTCATGATCTTATTGAATGGCAGAGCAGGATTGAAGGGCCGAATGGCCTACTCCTGCTCCAATTTCTTATGTTTTTATATAATGTATCACCAAGGATCTAAGGACATCAGATCCAAGGGAATGAATATTTCTGGTGGGATAAGAATGGAGTTTTGCAGGAAGTCCAAATTCTTGAACAGCAAGATTTTTCAATGGGTATTCATCTTTTACTTTTATTTTGTAAAACAAAAATGAATTGGTGTAGAGGCAGATCATAGAATGATACAGAACAGAAGGCACTCATTTGTCCCATAGTGCCTGTGCCGGCGCTTTGAAATAGCTTGCCAATGTCGCACTCCCCTGCTCTTTCTCCATAGTCCTATAGATTTTTCTTCTTCAAGTATTTCTTCAATTCCTTTTGAAAGTTACTATTAAATCTGCTTCCACCACCCTTTCAGGCAGTGCATTCCAGATCACAACAATTCACTGCGTAAATTCCTCCTCACCTCCCCCGTGGCTCTTCAGCCAGTTATCTTAAATTTATTCTGTTACCGAACCTGCTGCCAGAGGAATCAGTTTCTCCCTATCTACTCTGTCAAAGCCCCTAATAATTTTGAACATCTCTATTAAATCTCCCCTTAATCTTCTCTGTAAAGTGAATAATCCCAGTTTCTCCAGTCTCTCCACATAACTAAAGTCTCTCATCCCTGACACCATTCTAATAAGTCTCCTTTGCACCCTCTCCACAGCCTTGACATCCTTCCTAAAGTGAGGTGCCCAGAATTTGGACGCACTACTCCTGCTGAGGAGGCCTACCTAGTGAATTATAAAAACCCTCATCATTTTTGAACACCTCTATTAAATCTTCCCTTAACCTTCCCTGCTCTAATATTAAGTCAATGACACCTGGGTCAAAGGGCTTCAACATTGTGGACAATGTGTCTGCAAGAGATTGTACCAACCAATACCTCCCATTTAAGCGAACATGCCTGGGCTAAATCTGCATGCTAAAGGCGTGCCAGTGTTTCATTAAGTATGTCTAAAAAACCAGACAGCGTTCACCAGCAGTGCAGAGCAACCCATCCCAGTGCAATAAATCATGTTTGATTACTAAGCCATTTGTCTCGTCAGGACTAATGGGTTTTTAGGAATACTTTTCTTGAGGGAGAATCATCTGTTTGTACAATTACATGCAAGCAATGAATGGGTAGTAATCATTGGGAATGGCTAAACTATCACAGCCAGCACAGGGACTGAAGGTCTGTAAGCATTCTTTGTGCCCTGTCCTTTGCAAAAAAACAGGCATTTTTTTTATTTCCATCAATAACTTCGTAACATTTGGTTTGACAAGAAACATTTGTGAACTCAGCCAACCTTACGATTGCTTGAATCAAATTATTCAGCTTCCTTTCGAAGACAAGGTGGTCTGTTACAAATAGATCTGTCCTTTCCCTCAGCTCAGCCAGTACCTGTTGCAGTGATGGATGTCGCGTCTATCTAATGAGCTGCTCGGTGACCTTTCACCTCCATGCCCACTCCTGCTCGGCAATTCGCTCTGCCAATCAAGAGCGAAGTGCAATTCACGCCGCTCGGTGTCCCTCAACCTGACAGTGTTATCTACTTGCCTTTCAGGCGAGGAGAAGCCGTTTAGTGATGACAGGTTTGTTGGTACTTATTATACGCTGTGGGCGCAGGTAACCCGTTGGGTGCTGAGGCCTATTGTGTACAGGGTGGCGCGGCTGGGCTGTGCTGGGTTCAATAAGGTCTAACAAAAAATGTTGATGAGATCTTTGCTCAGCGCTTTGAAAGTATTTTAACCACTGCCCTTCCCATATTCTTTCCCTTTGCGAGACGATTGTGTGTGCCTACTACATTCTGTGTGCACAATCTACCTTCCCTCCAGTGGGAGGAACAACTGAAGTGGTTGACTGCTGACTATTGAGTCAGTGGATGGCCTGAAACTATAAGGCACCATTGTGGTCAGCTTCAACAACACTCAATAAGCGTGACACCATCCAGGACAAACCAGCCCGCTTGTTCGGCACCCCATCCACCACCTTCAACATTCACTCCCACCATCACCAGCGTACAGCACCTGTAGTGTGTACCATCTAGAAGATGCACTGCAGCAACTCGCCAAGGCTTCTTCAGCAGCACCTCCCAAACCCGCGACCTCTACCACCTAGAAGGACAAGAGCAGCGGGTGCATAGAAGCACCATCCCCTGCAAATTCCTCTCCAAGTCACACACCATCCCAACTTGGACATATATCACTATTCCTTCATCGTCAAAATCCTAGAACTCTGTATCTAACAGCACTGTGGGAGTATCTTCACCGGCCGCAGCAATTCAAGAAGAAGGACCACCATCACCTTCTCAAGGGTAACTGAGGATGGGCAACAAATGGACACAACCCGAGAAAAAGAAAATCAGGGTATTGGTGTGGTGGCTGACTGGACTCACTTTCTGCCACATGGTGGTCTATAACTTAGTTAGTAGATGTGTATTTATGCATCAGGTTGTGGACCTCCTAAAACTGTGTAGGCTGCTTGGCACACACCGAAAAGACTGCATCAACTGGTGATCCTGAGCAGTGGGGTTGGGTGTTGGGTGTGTGTGTGTGGGTGGGGTTGGGTGGTTGGGGTGTGTGTGTGGGTGGGGCTGGGTGGTGGGGGTGTGTGGGTGGGGTTGGGTGGTGGGTGTGTGTGTGTGTGGGGTTGGATGGTGGTGGGGGTGTGTGTGTGGCTGGGGTTGGGTGATGGGGGTGTGTGTGTGGGTGGGGTTGGGTGGTTGATGTGTGTGTGGGTGGGGTTGGGTGGTGGGGGTGTGTGTGTGGGTGGGGTTGGATGGTGGGGGTGTGTGGTTAGGGTTGGGTGGTGGGGGTGTGTGTGTGTGGGTGGGGTTGGGTGGTGGGGGTGTGTGTGTGGGTGGGATTGGGTGGTGGGGTGTGTGAGTGGGTGGGGTTGGATGGTGGGGGTGTGTGTGTGGGTGGGGTTGGGTGGTGGGGGTATGTGAGTGGGTGGAGTTGGGTGGTGGGGGTGTATGAGTGGGTGGGGTTGTATGGTGGGGGTGTGTGGTTAGGGTTGGGTGGTGAGGGTGTGTGAGTGGGTGAGGTTGGGTGGTGGGGGTATGTGAGTGGGTGGGGTTGGGTGGTGGGGGTGTATGAGTGGGTGGGGTTGGATGGTGGGGGTGTGTGTGTGGTTAGGGTTGGGTAGTGGGGGTGTGTGAGTGGGTGGGGTTGGGTGGTGTGTGTGTGTGTGTGTGGTTAGGGTTGGGTGGTGGGGGTGTGTGAGTGGGTGGGGTTGGATGGCGGGGGTGTGTGTGTGTGGGTGGGGTTGGGTGGTGGGGGTGTGTGAGTGGGTGGGGTTGGGTGGTGGGGGTGTGTGTGTGGGTGGGGTTGGGTGGTGGGGGTGTGTGTGTGGGTGGGGTTGGGTGGTGGGGGTGTGTGAGTGGGTGGGGTTGGGTGGTGGGGGTGTGTGTGTGGGTGGGGTTGGATGGTGGGGCGTGTGTGTGTGGGTGGGGTTGGGTGGTGGAAGGGTGTGAATAGCGGGGGTGGGGGGGTTGGTGCTGGGCCTGCACCTGCAGTAGGTATAAGCACACTACAGTTATTCAGGTGAAGTCCTACACCAATGCATTGGCACTCCTGCGCCTGCAATAGGAGCAGCGTATTTTGGGTGCTACAACATCTTTGGGGCAATGTTCCAATTTTGCATTCCCAGTATGGAGCCTTGCCATTAATTTATACAGAGTGTATCCCGAAGTCCAATATGTGCTGATAGCCTGTGCAAAGTGCAAAGGTCGAATAACTTTATGCCAACTCTCTCTTGTCCCATCATGAAACTCCATCCCAAAAACATAATTAGTGGCAAATTCTATCCATAATCCAAGTTCCTCATTCGCGAGCTGGAAATGTGGAAATGCCTCCAATTAGTGGTAGCCACTGGTTAAAACCATGAACCTGTGCCATAGCAGCCAAGATATAGTAGATCAACAGGTTAGCCCATTGGTAGTACTCTTGATCTGAGTCAGACGGTTGCTGGTTCAAGTCCCAGTCCAGGTCTTGAGCACATAACCAAGGCTGACATTCCAGTGCAGTCCTTACTGGGGCGCTACACTGTTGGAGGTGTCATATTTCAGATGAGACATTAAACTAAGACCTGGTCTGCCCTCCGAGGTGGATGTAAAAGCTGTCACAGCACTATTTGGAGAAGAGCAGGGGAATACTCCTGATATCCTGACCAACATTTATCCCTCAGAGAAAATCACCACCAAAACAGATTAACTGGTCATTTATTGCTTTGATCTTTGTGGGATCTTGCTGTGCAACGTGTGCCTGCTGTGTCTACCTACATAACTCCTCAAAAGGAATCCATTGACTATGAAGCACTTTGGGACATCCTGAAGACATGAAAGACATAAAAGTGCAAGTTACTTCTTTTCAACATGCTTGTGCTAGCCAAATGACCAATAGAGCAATTTCAAAATTGTTCCTCCTTAATTAATTTGCAGTGAAGCCTAGCAATGCTTTACTTCACCAGGACAATCATCCAGAAACTTTGTTTGTTATTCTGGCCGAATACAAAAAAATCTAATTACTTTTCTTCTTAAAATGATACTTGCCGACACAAAAGGGACAATGATTCCAACTTTGCACTGAGCTCAGTCAACAACTTTGCTGAACCCATGTGGAACTGAGCCACACGGGGCAGGAAGATGTCAGGAGTTCAGTCTGTGCTGTGCTAGTTGATCTTAGTCAAGGTGGCAACTGAGACCATACAATTGGCTTCAGCACCTGCCATTTAGGATTGGGTTCTTGCTCCCGGGAGCAAAGATACAGGGCTGTGGGGAGACAATGGGGCATTGGGATTCCTCTTAAATTGCACCGGCAAAGAGCCAGCACAGAATGACCTCTTTCTGTGTTGTAAATCTCTACGGTTCTATGGACTGCCTGATGCTAGTACCGGTGTGAACGGTGACTAAGCATTGCATCCGTCAACAGTGACATTCCACACCTCAGTGGGCACAAAATCATTAGAACTGTTCAGAAAAACGTTTAAAAAAAGTAAAGAAAATAAACACAGTAATCAAAGTACCTAGTTGGGAAGATTGGGAATCAACTTGTACCAAAAGAATCAATTTATTTTGGGTTCCATTTTATAACAAGCTCAAGTGTAAAAAACATAAAAGTGAAAATCTACCAATATAGCTGATTGGCAATATCTATAAGGCTGTATAGCCTTGGATAGCTCTAATCTTCTCCTGGATACATCTATATGTGATTCTTTTCTGCCCATCTGAACAGATGAGGCAGCTTGCATTATGTCCTCCAGGGCTCCAAGGGTTACGTTATGAGGAGAGATTACATAAACTCGGCTCATATTCCCTGGAATATAGAAGGTTAAGGGATGATTTAATTGAAGTTTTTAGGATTTTGAAAGGAATTGATAGGGGAGTCCAGGACAAGAGGACAGAACCTTAAAATCAGAGCCAGGCTATTCAGGAGACACGTTAGGAAACATTGCAACATGCAAAAGGTGGTTGAGATGTGGAACTCTCTCACACAATAAGCAGTAGATGCTAGTTGAATTAATAATTTTAAATCTAAGGTGGATAGATTTATGCTGGCCAAGGGTATAAAGAACATGATCCCAAGGTGGATGGATGGAGTTAGGATACAGAACAGCCCTAATCTCATTGCATGGTGGAACAAGCTCAAGGGGCTGAATGTTTCTATGTCCTGAGATGGGCTTATGTGCCCAAGTTTCCACATGATTTACGCCTGATTTTTAGGAGCAACTGATGGAGAACGGACTATTTTAGAAATCGCAATTCTCCACATTTTTTTTTCTGCAGTTCTAGTCAGGTAGAACAGTTCTACTTAAGAACAGAATTTTTTCTTCAAAAGGGGGCATGTCCGGCCACTGACGCCTGATTTGAAAGTTTCCACAGTGAAAATGTACTCCAAACTAAAGTAGAATGGAGCAAGTGAAGATTTTTGTAGAACTGAAAAAACCTGTTCTACACATTAAAAAATCAGGCGCAGGTTACAAATTAGGCGTCCAGAACGAGGTGGGGGGGAGGGAACTCATTAAATTCGACAATAAATCCTTATTTATATTTATACAAATATTATACAAATAAATCCAACCTGAATAAACATTTATAAGCAAAGAAAAGATTAAATAAACCATCTTCCTACCTGTGTGAAAGTGCTTCAGGCAGCTCAGCGATGTTCCCGCGAACGGGAGGGAGGGAGGGGCAGGCAGTAACGAGGCAGCAAACAGCTTTCCACTTGAGGTGGAAGCCTTAGTCAGCTCAGCGATGTTCCCGCGAACGGGGGAAGGAGAGGTTGGGGGAGGGGAGGGAGAGGTGGGGGGAGGGGGGGAGAGAGAGGGAGGGGCAGGCAGACAGGCAGCCAAAGATACAGCAGCAGGCTTCGAGCTGTGAGGGGGACTGAGGCCATTTGGACAGGGAGAGGCAGCCACATCGACAGTTTTATATTTACATTTGCAGAATGGGTGCTGCATTGTCAACACCACGTATTATGCAATGGTTCGCTATCATAGGAGAGAATTGATTAGAGCTCCCCACAACAGGAATGTCGTAGCCCGTAGGTTGATGGGCAGGAGACCTTACCCACGTCGACAATATCGAACCAGGCGCTCGTACCTGGACATGAGCGAGGCTGATTGTATGAAAAGGCTGCGTTTCCGCAGAGAAGTTGTCACTGAGTTGTGTTAATGGAACATGAAACAGTTTTAATGAAAAAATATTTTATTGAAAAGTTAACGTCACTCTAATAAAATATTTGTTGTATCAAACTATACTTTTTAATATGACTCTTGAAGATCACTTAAAAACTTTAAGATCACTTATAAACTTGTAAAGTTACAAAAGTTACAAAACACTTTCTATGTGAAAAATTTTACACTCTAAGATCACTTAAACTTCAAGATCACTTTTTAGATGCAAAATTAAATAATTTACAGAATGTGCGAGCATTTACACTATAAGATCACTTGAAACCCCTGAGATCACTTATAAGTTGTAAAGTTACAAAACTTACAAAACAATTTCAATTTGAAAAATCTTACACTCTGAAGAACACTTAAACTTCAGGATCACTTTTTAGGTGCAAAATTAAATAAGATACAAAAAAATGTGAGAGCATTTACACTATAAGATCACTTAAAAACCATAAGATCCCTTATAAGTTGTAACGTAACAAAACTTACAAAACAATTTCAATTTGAAAAACGCTACTACAGCTGCATCAAGAACAAGAACAAAAGCAGCAAAGAAAGGCTGCAACCATGTCTCATCCACATCTCAGTGAATGTTCACTTCCTCATGGGGGTGTCATTTGATTGGCTGGGCTGTGTGCCCTTATTGCAGCAGCTACCTCAACCAGGCCCTCCCTGACGGCCTGTGCCGACACTTGCATGCCCTCCCTGATGGCCTGTGCCGTCGACTGCACTCCCTTGGACATTCCCTCCCTAAGTTCCCGTGTCATTACTGCTATTTCTCCCATCAGGCCCATCAACTCTTCACCTACTGCATTGACGCCACCGATGAGTGATCGGGTAAGCTCATTGGTCTCCATAGCCAATGCCACAACCTGAGCCGCATCTGTTGCATGCTGCATCTCAGGAGAGCGTTTCTCCAATCTCCTTCTCCTCTGCCTGGGTCTGCCTCGTGGCACCACTACACTGGGAGGCGTGGGCACGGACGGTGGGATGCTCGGTGTTGCAAGCGGCACCACTACACAGGGAGGCGCAGGCTGGGACTGTGGGACGCTCTGTGTTCCAGACGGCTGAACTAGAGGGAGAGACTCGGGCTGGAATGGTGGGATGCTCTGTGTTGCAGACAGCAGCACTCGAGTGCGAGCCATGGGCTGGGATGTTGGACGAATGGGTGTAAGCTGCTCGATGATATCAGCAGTAACACTCGGACCCGAAGCGTCGGAATCAAAACCATAGCAGGTGGAACCAGAACCTATGCGAGAGAGAGGCGTAGGCTGGGACGGTAGAGCAGTGACTGTAGAAAGCTGCATTATACCAGCAGCACCACTGGGACCCGCAACATCGGAAACGAAACCATGGATGGTGGGACCAAGACCTATGCTAGGGGTTGAAACTCTGATGCCCCTTGATGGGGGCTCATAAACATTAAATTGGAAGCTCCCCCCTGCAGACATTTCAGTCATCGCTGCCATCATCCAGTCTGGATCGTCCGCAGCTGGTTGTACTGGTTCTTGTTCTGTATCCTCAGGATCCTCAGGGTTGGCAGCAGCAGCATCGTCATCATCATCATCATCGTCATCATCATCATCATGTTCTGCAAAATACATCAGAATAGTCAAATGTTTAACAGCAAGGGAGGGGGCCGGGTGGGTGGCATGAGTACTCTCACACATAGCAGGTCAGGCAGCATGTTGATTTAAAGGGCCATGATGCATTTTCAGGACTTACCCTCTTCCTCGCGTGCGGGCCCAGCTTGTGCTGTACCGATTGCTTTTCTCCATCATAGCAGCTACCCTTTGTTCCAAGGGTGTCAGTGGATGCAGATTGGGCACGCCTCCTCCTGTTCGAGTTGCTTCCCTTATGTTGTGGGCCAATTTCTTCTGCAAAGAGTAAAATATAACTTTTTACAGAGTGTGTCAGTCTGCAAGGTGGGACATACAGATAGCCAGGTTACAATTACGATTAAATTAAAAATGGGATATACTACTTACACTAACTACTTGACCAAGGTCGTGCCATTTCTTTTTACACTGACTTCCAGATCTCCTGTATGCACCACTGCTCAGTAATCTTCTGCAACTTGGTTCCAGCGTTTCTTCATTTCTTTTGGTGGCACTTTTATGCGACCTCTGTTGCTGGTATCGAGCTCCTGCCATCTCTGCTCAATTATATTCACTAATATCTCAACTTCCTCATGCAAGAAATTCTTTTTTCTTGGTAGAGGTTGATCCATTGCAAAGTTGAATTGGCACTTTTATTTCTCCAAACACAGTCCTTAATTTGCAGGCACCGGTTCTGCAAGTTTAGCAGTGAAAAGCTGAACTCACTGATTTCAGCAGGTGATTTCTTCAGCAATGCTGCTAAAAGCACTCCCTCACACACAGAAATATCAATAAAATTAAAATACAAGCCTTTGCAGGGGTCCAAGAACAAATCTTCACGTTTTCTGCAGCACTTTCTAAATGGGCAAGTGCCAATATTTTTTTCACACTGCGCGTGCGCGAACGCTCCAACGCGCACGAGCGCAGCGTTGCCGGCAGGGAAAAAAACTAATTTAAATAGTACCCGCCCCCTCCCACTTACAAAATCGGCGCGAGTGTAGGCTCCGCCCCCCTGCACGCCGCGCCAGGCAGACAAGGAGCTGCAGAACGCACGAGAATCACAATTTTTTTTTTAGGCGCCATTTTAGGCGCGAAAAACGGGCGCCCAGCTCGGAGGGGCGCCCGTTTTTTTTCTTGTGGAAACTTGGGCCCATAATGTGGGAAAATGTGAGGTTATCCACTTTGGTAGGAAAAATAAAAAAGCAAATTATTATTTAAATGGGAAACGATTACAAAGTGCTGCAGTACAGAGGGACCTGGGGGTCCTTGTGCATGAAACATAAAAGGTTAGTATGCAGGTACAGCAAGTAATCAGGAAGGCAAATGGAATGTTGGCCTTTATTACAAGGGGGATAGAGTATAAAAGCGGAGAAGTCCTGCTACAAATGTATAGGGTATTGGTGAGACCACACCTGGAGTAGTGCGTAAGTTTTGGTCTCCTTATTTAAGGAAGGATATGCAGGTTGATCCTCTCTCATCCAGGACTCCCTTAGCCAGCACCAGCCCTCGTCCGGCACCATTCCTGGCTGCCGGGTGGCGCATGCACAGAACTCCGACCCAACCCCCCCCCTCAGGTTTCCTATTCCCTTTTGAGGCACAACGGTTATACCTTTCTTTTATGATTTAATTAAATCATTCACTGAAACAGAAAATCAACACACTTACTAGAAAGAAAGTGATCAGCAGTAGCAGAAGCCTCCTGAACATAGAACACCTCGGGGCCCGCTCGATCTGCCGACACCTCAAGGCCCTCTGAGACCTCGGGGTCCGCTCGGCCTGCAGACACCTCAGGGCCCGCTCGATTCGCCGACACCTGGGGCCCATCGAAGCCTCGGGGCCCTCCGACACCTCAGGGTCCGCTCGGCCCACCGACGCCTCGGGGCCCTCCGACACCTCGGGGTCCGCTCGGCCCACCGACACCTCAGGGCCTGACAGCCCACAGACACCTCTGAGCCCGACAGCCCACCGACACCTCGGGATCCGCTCGGCCCACCAACACCTCAGGGCCTGACAGCCCAGACATCTCGGGGCCCAACAGCCCACCGACACCTCGGGGTCCGCTCGGCCCGCCGACACCTCGGGGTCCGCTCGGCCCACCGACACCTCAGGGCCCGCTCGGCCCGCCGACACCTCGGGGTCCGCTCGGCCCACCGACACCTCAGGGCCCGCTCGGCCCACCGACACCTCGGGGTCCGCTCGGCCCGCCGACACCTCGTGGTCCGCTCGGCCCGCCGACACCTCGGGGTCCGCTCGGCCCGCCGACACCTCGGGGTCCGCTCGGCCCGCCGACACCTCGGGGCCCGCTCGGCCCGCCGACACCTCGGGGTTCGCTCGGCCCGCCGACACCTCGGGGCCCGCTCGGCCCGCCGACACCTCGGGGTCCGTTCGGCCCGCCGACACCTCGGGGTCCGCTCGGCCCACCGACACCTCGGGGCCCGCTCGGCCCGCCGACACCTCGGGGTCCGCTCGGCCCGCCGACACCTCGGGGTCCGCTCGGCCCACCGACACCTCGGGGCCCGCTCGGCCCGCCGACACCTCGGGGTCCGCTTGGCCCACCAACACCTCGGGGCCCACCACCTCGGGGCCCGATGGCCCACTGACAACGTGGGGTCCATTGGGGCTGCTGACATCCTAACCCCCCCCAACCTCGGGCAACCTCCTACCCCACCACCCTTCCCCTCGGGCCGATGACCTCCCCTCATCTGGCAAAATTCCTTATCTGGCACAGGCCAGGTTCGGAGGGTGCTGGATAAGGGAGGTTCAAACTGTACTTGCATTGGAGGCAGTTCAGGGAAGGTTCACGAGGTTGATTTCAGAGATGAAGGGGTTGTCATATGAAGAAAGGTTGAACAGGTTGGGCTTATATTCATTGGTGTTTAGAAGAATGAGAGGTGATCTTATTGAAACACGTAAGATTCTGAGGGGGCTTGACAGGGTAGATGCAGAGAGGATGTTTCCCCTCGTGGGGGAATCGAGAACTAAGGGGCATAGTTTCAGAATAAGGGGTCGCCCATGTAAAACAAAAATGAGGAGGAATTTCTTCTCTCAGAGGGTTGTGAATCTTAGTAATTCTCTACCCCAGAGAGCTGTAGAGGCTGGTTCATTGAAAATATTTAAGGTGGTGATAGACAGATTTTTGAGTGATGAGGGAGTCATGGGTTATGCGTAGCGGGCAGGGAAGTGGAGTTGAGTCTATGACCAGATCAGCCATGATCTTCGTGAATGGCGGAGCAGGCTCGAAGGGCCGAATGGCCTACTCCTGCTCCTGTTTCTTATGTTCTAATGTTCTTATCATGTTGTGGAGCCTTTTTGAGCCTTTGGTATGTTCAACTAATAACACCTCATGTGAAACCAAAAGTGAAGTTCAGGGAGGAGGTGATGTGATGCCCTTTTTGCTGAGCTTAAAATCAAGACCATTATAAGAAAGTTAGAAGAAGAAATTGGAAGGTGAAGATGAAGAGAGAGGGTTGAGCTCAACTCACTGTGACATGCGTTCTTCTGCAGCAATGCACCTCTTGTAACCTCAGTGTTGGCTGCGAGTATAGGTTGATTCATTTAATCCATAATAAACCTGCAATAGTTTGACTCTGTGTCTCAAAACCATTCTTGGCAAATAGACACAGGAATGCAGTCACCGTCTGCATTACACATATTATTACACAAATACATTTACAACAAAGTCAATGTAAAAGAAAATCAGGCAGTGTGTAAAATGGGCTGCCGATTCACTGTTGCCCATTTTTTGTTTTATTCGTTCATGGGATGTGGGCGTCGCTGGCAAGGCCAGCATTTATTGCCCATTCCTAATTGCCTTTGAGAAGGTGGTGGTGAGTCGCCTTCTTGAACTGCTGCAGTCCTTGTAGTGAAGGTATTCCCACAGTGCTGTTTGGGAGGAAGTACCAGGATTTTGACCCAGTGACGATGAAGGAACGGCGATATATTTCCAAGTCAGGATGGTGTGTGATTTAGGGGGGGAAACTTTAAGTGATGGTGTTCCCATGCGCCTGCTGCCCTTGTCCTCCTAGGTGGTAGAGGTCGCGGGTTTGGCAGGTGCTGCCGAAGAAGCCTTGGCAAGTTGCTGCAGAGCATCCTGTACATAGTACACACTGCAACCAGGGTACGCCGATGGCAAAGGTGGCAGATGAGGTGCCAATCAAGCGAGTACTTTGTCCCTGGATGGTGTTGAGCTTCTTGAGTGTTGTTGGAGCTGCACTCATGCAGGCAACTGGAGAGTATTCCATCACACTCCTGACTTGTGCCTTGTAGATGGTGGAAAGGCTTTGGGGAGTCAGGAGGTGAGACACGCGCCACAGAATTCTTCTCAATCGCCTTCTCCCTGTGGCTGAAGAGCTCCTCCCAGAGTCGTAATGCAGATTCCGCCCACTAAGGGGCACTATGGACATGATCTTCACCGTGGGGCAAATCCAAGAGAAATCCAGGGAACAGCACCAATCCCTGTACATGGCCTTCTTTGACCTCACAAAGGCTTACAACACTGTCAACCGTGAGGGATTATGGAGTGTCCTCCTCAAATTTGGCTGCCCTCAAAAGTTTGTCACCATCCTCTGCCTGCTCCATGATGACATGCAAGCCATGATCCTGACCAACGGATCCATCACAGACCCAATCCACGTTTGGACTGGGGTCAAGCAAGGCTGTGTCATCGCTCCAACGCTCTTCTCGAACTTCCTTGCTGCAATGCTCCATCTCATCCTCAATAAGCTCCCCGCTGGAGTGGAGCTAATTTACAGAACAAACAGGAAACTATTCAAGCTCGGCCACCTCCAGGCCTGATCCAAGACCATCCCATCCTCTGTAGTCGAGCTACAGTACGCGGACGATGCTTCCGCCTGCACACACTCAGAGGCCGAACTGCAAGCCATTGTCAACACCTTTACCGAAGCTTACGAGAGCATGGGCCTTACACAAACATCCGTAAGGCAAAGGTCTTCTACCAACCTGCCTCCACCACACAGCACTACCCCCTGATTATCAAAATCCATGACGAGGCCTTGGACAATGTGGACCATTTTCCATACCTCGGGACCCTACTGTCAACAAGGGCAGGCGTCGATGGCGACGTCCAACACCGCCTTCAGTGTGCCAGTGCAGTCTTCGATCACCTAAGGAAGAGAGCGTTTGAAGACCAGAACCTCAAACCCGGCACCAAGCTCATGGTCTACAGAGCAGTGGTGATACCCGCCCTCCTATATAGTTCAGAGACATGGACTATTTATAACAGGTACCTCAAAGCACTGGATAAGTACCACCAATGCTGCCTCCGCAAGATCCTGCAAATCCATTGACAGGATAGGCACCAACGTCAGTGTTCTCGCTCAGGCCAACATCCCCAGCATTGAAGCACTGACCACACTTGATCAGCTCAGTTGGCCAGGCCACATCGTCTGCATGCCCGATACGAGACTCCCAAAACAAGCGTTCTACTCGGAGCTTCGACATGGCAAGCGAGCTTCAGGTGGGCAGAGGAAATGCTTCAAGGACACCCTCAAATCCTCCTTAAAAAAATGCAACATCCCCACCGACACCTGGGAGTCCCTGGCCCAAGACCGCCCAAAGTGGAGGAAAAGCATCCAGGAAGGTGCCAAACACCTCAAGTCTCATCACCGAGAGCAAGCTAAAGCCGAGCGCAAACAGCGGAAGGAGCGCACGACCATCCGTTCCTTCAACCACTGTCTGCCCCACCTGTGACAGAGACCATAGGTCCCACATTGGACTCATCAGTCACCTGAGAACTCATTTTTAGTGTGGAAGCAAGTCATCCTCGACTCCGAGGGACTGCCTAAGAAGAGAAGAACCAGAGTTATACAGCTCAAGCATAACCTCCTTGCTCTTGTATTCCATGCCTCGACTAATAAAGGCAAGTATTCCATATGCCTTCTTAACCACCTTCTTAACTACCTGGCCTGCTACCTTCAGGGATCTGTGGAACTGCACTCCAAGGTACCTTTGTTCCTCTACACTTTTCAGTGTCATACCATTTAATGTGTACTCCTTGTCTAATTAGATCTCCCCAAATACATTACTTCACACTTATCCAGATTGAATTCCATTTGCCACTGTTCTGCCTACCTGACCAGTACATTGATATTTTCCTGCAATTTGCAGCTTTCTTCTTCATTATCAACCACACAGCCTATTTTCGTGTTATCTGCAAACTTCTTAATCAAACCCCCTACATTCAAGTCCAAGTCATTGATATATACCACAAAAAGCAAGGGACCCAGCACTGAGCCCTGCGGAACCCCACTGGAAACATCCTTCCAGTCAGAAAAACACCCATTAACCATTACACGTTGCTTCCTGTCTCTGAGCAAATTTTGGATCCAACTTGCCACTTTGCTCAGAATCCCATGGGCTTTTACTTTCATGACAAGTCTGCCATGTGGGGTCTTATCAAAAGCTTTGCTAAAATCCATATAAACTACATCATTTGCACTGCCCTCATCGAAAAATTCAATCAAATTAGTCAGACATGACCTTCCCTTAACAAATCCATGCTGACTGTCCTTGATTAATCCATGTCTTTCCAAATGAAGATTTATCCTGTCCCTCAGGATTTTTTCCAATAATTTTCCCATCACTGAGGTTAGGCTGACTGATCTGTAATTACTCGGTCTATCCCTTTCTCCCTTTTTAAAATGTGCAATATCAGCATTCCTCCAGTCTTCTGGCACCACACCTGTAGCCAGAGAGGACTACAAAATGATGGTCAAAGCCTCTGCTATTTCCTCTTTTGCCTCTATTAACAGCCTGGGATACATTTCATCCAGGCTTGGGGATTTATCCACTTTCAAAGCTGCTAAGCCCCTTAATACTTCCTCTCACACTATGTTTATCTTGTGTAATATTTCACACTTTTCCTCCCTCATTGCAAAGTCTACGTCGCCCCTCTCTTTTGTGAAAACAGATGCAAAGGATTCATTAAGAATCATACCCACGTCTTCTGCCTCAACACACAGATTTCCTTTATGGTCTCCAATAGACCAAAATCTTTCTCCAGTTATCCTGTTGCTCTGAATGTATTTCTAAAACATCTTTGGGCTTTCCCTGAATTTACTTGCCAACATTCTTTCATGCTCTCTCTTTGCTTTCCTGATATCTTTTTTAATTGCACCCCTGCACTTCTTATACTCCTCTATAATTTCTGCAGTACTGAGTTCTCGGTATCTGTCGTAAGCTTCCTGTTATCTTACCCTGTACGTCCCTTGACATCCAGGGGGCTCTAGATTTGTTATCCCCACTCTTTTTTTAAGGGAACATACTTGCTCTGTGCGCTCAGGATCTCCTCCTTGAATACCTCCCATGGCTCTGACACTGATTTACCATCAAGTACCGTTTCCAGTCCACTTTGGCCAAATCCCATCTCAGCTCAGCAAAATTGACTTTATCCCAATTGAAAACTTTTATTCCTGTTCCCCCTTTGTCCTTTTCCGTAACTATCCTAAATCTTACTGAATTATGATCACTCGCACCAAAATCCTGCTCTTAAGGTATTGGTCCTGGCGGAACCCAAACTGGCCATCAGTGAGCTGCTATCAAAGTCGAATTTCAACCCCTATCTTTCTTGAAATGGAATGGATAGGCTTTGTGGTTCCGAGTGCTTTCAGTGATCGATGAAAATAAACCTTAATGTGGAAGGACATCTATGCCTTGGGGGGCAGTGCAATAAATATTGTGGTTTGGTCTTCGTGTTAGAGAATCTGTGTTCAAAGGAGATTTGAGCAATTCAATCTGTTAGCAAATGAATAAGAGAGGATCTCAGAGAGGTAGAAGACACTCGTGGGCTGGATTTTGCTATGTTGCTGCCTCTGTTCGCGCCCCAGAGGGGCGGTAATTCAGGTGGGGCCATCCAGCTTTTAGTGCCCTTCCGAGAAATTAGCTGCCGGTTTTGTGCTGGCGCTGAGCAGCACCAGTCAGGAGCATCGAGCCAGCGTGCAACGCTGCACATTGAAATTTGCTGTGCGCTGACCCGATAGTGTCCTCAATCCTCCATATTTACAGTGTCAGCTGTGTCTCAGTGGGTAGCACACTCACCTCTGAGTCAGAAGGTTGTGGGTTTAAGTCCCACTCCAGGAACTTGAGCACACTTGTGTCATGTATTCAACCATCATTGTAACCCATGTATAAACTGACCTAAGTTGTACACTGTGAGAACAATGATCACTAGGTGGTGAACTTGTGGGAGACACTCCTAGCCTGGACTTTCAGGTATAATAGGGGAAGCTCCACCCACTTTCATCACTTCAGTGCTGGAAATAAAGGTTACTGGTCACAGAGTGACCTTCTCTCAAGTTTGGGCCTCGTGTGCATTTATACTGTATAGTAAGGACATATCATTGGCGACGAGAAACTGAGATTTAAACCACGCGAGCATGGCCATTAGCAGCACAGAAGAGAGGTACTGTGTTGGGGATGATTGGGACGATTTTATTGAGAGACTACAGCAAAGTTTCGTCACTAAGGAATGGTTGGGACAGGATTCGGCCGACAAACGCAGGGCTCATTTCCTGATGGTTTGTAGATCCAGGACATACTCCCTGATGAAGGACCTTCTAGCGCCAGAGAAGAAGGCGGACAAGACGTTTGAAGAGCTCAGTAAGTTAATCGGGGAACACCTTAAACCGGCGAGCAGCATGCACATGGCGAGACACCGGTTTTATACGCACCGGCGGTGAGAAGGGCAAAGCGTTCCATACTTCGTGGCAGATCTCCGGCGCCTGGCGAGCCTATGTAAGTTCCCAGATGCATGCAGAGCAGAGATGCTACGAGACTTTTTTATTGAGGGCATCGGGCACGCTGGGGTTTTCAGGAAACTGATTGAGACCAAAGACTTGACCCTGGAAACGGCGGCCTTGATGGCCCAGACTTTTATCTTAGGGGAGGAAGAGACCAGAATGATGTTTGACAAAAATCTGGGCTTAAATGCAGCAAATGCACAGGGAGTCAACATTGTTAAAGCGGCACACAGTTCTCCAGGCAGACAAGAGCAATCGGACATACCTCAACATGTAGTCAAACCCAGAGGGGGAATTCAACAGAGACAATGGTAAGCTGAACGGAGATTCACAGCATCGCAAGGGACAATGCAGCCAGTAATGGGGCCATCAACACCTGTTAATGGTGCACTTAAGGACAATCACAGAGACAGTCAGAGGAGATCGACTGGTAATGGACCTTTTGTTTCCAACAACGGCTCATGTTGGAGGTGTGGAGGCACACACCCAGCCAGAATTTGCAGATATCAGTAATATACCTGCAGAAATTGCAAAGTCAGCGGTCACTTGGCACGTATGTGCAGGAAGCCTGCAGCCAGGTTGATGTACGAGGAGGAAGACTTTGAGGAGGACGGGCCCGATGTAAGCCCTATGAGGCCAAATGGACACTGGGGGAAATCACTGGAAGCTGAAGTGCAGCGAGTTCATGTGGAGCACATATACAGTTCATACACCAGGACACCATCGATAATGATGAAAGTGCTCCTCAATGGCATCCCAGTATTAATGGAGCTAGACACGGGGGCCAGCCAGTCCCTGATGAGTATCAAACAGTTCGAAAGGTTGTGGGTGTCCAAGGCCAGGAGGCCAAAATTATCGGCGATTGACGCAGAGCTACGGACATACACAAAGGAGATCATTCCGGTGCTGGGCAGTGCCACAGTAGTCGTGACCCACAAAGATTTGGAGAATAGGTTGCCACTCTGGATTGTCCCGGGGGACGGTCCCACACTACTGGGGAGGAGTTGGCTTCCTGTCATGAACTGGAAATGGGGCGATGTCAATGCAATTTCCTCTGTGGAGCGAGTATCATGCTCACAGATCCTGGACAAATTTGACTCACTATTTCAACCAGGCATTGGCACTTTCATGGGGGCCAAGGTAGTGATTCACATAAACCCAGACGCCAGGCTAGCACACCACAAGGCCAGAGCAGTGCCGTACGTGATGCGGGAAAAGATAGAATGCGAATTGGACCGCCTGCTGAGGGAAGGCATCATCTCGCCAGTCGAATTCAGTGACTGGGCGAGCCCGATTGTGCCAGTGCTCAAGGCGGATGGGTCGATCAGGATATGTGGTGATTACAAGGCCACCATCAATCGGATGTCACTCCAAGACCAGTACCCGCTACCGAGAGCGGAGGACCTCTTTGCGATGCTATCCGGTGGCAAATTTTTTTCAAAATTGAACCTGACCTCAGCTTACATGACCCAGAAGCTGGCGAGTGAGTCGAAGAAGCTGACCACCATCACGACACACAAGGGGTTGTTTGAGTACAACAGATGCCTGTTCGGGATTCGCTCGGCTGCTGCGATCTTTCAACGAAATATGGAAAGCCTCCTCAAGTCGATTCCAGGGACGTTGTTTTTCAAGACGACATCCTCATCACGGGGCGCGATACTGTAGAATACCTCCACAACCTCGAGGAGGTGCTACGCAGACTGGACTGGGTAGGGCTGCGACTGAAAAAGGCGAAGTGCATTGTCCTAGCTCCAGAGGTAGAAGTCCTGGGGATGAGGGTAGCAGCAGATGGGATCAGACCTACTGCGTCCAAGATGGAAGCGATCCAGAGAGCACCCAGACCCTGTAACACGACGGAGCTGCGTTCGTTCCTGGGGCTCCTGAACTATTTTGGCAACTTTCTTCCCAAATTGAGCACGCTATTAGAACCGCTACACGTGCTCCTACGCAAAGGTCTCGATTGGGTCTGGGGGGACAGCCAGGAAAGGGCTTTTGATAGAGCACGCAATTTGTTATGCTCCAACAATCTGTTAACGCTATATGACCCATGTAAGAAACTTGTTTTAACGTGCGATGCGTCATCCTATGGTGTTGGGTGTGTGTTGCAGCATGTTAATGCCAAGGGTCAGTTACAGCCGGTAGCTTTTGTCTCCAGAAGTCTGTCCCAGGCAGAAAGGGGCTACGGGATGGTTGAAAAGGAGGTGCTTGCATGTGTATATGCAGTAAAGAAAATGCAGCAGTATCTGTTTGGCAGGAAATTTGAGCTGGAGACAGATCATGTCATGTATCTTACATTATTATATATAGCTGTATCCTAACATGCTATACATGACTGTAATAAGATATGACCTGTAACCACTAGCATACCTTACCACCAGGGGTGCACTTACAAGAGACAGGTATATAAAGACAGGTCTCAGGCAAGTGCAGCATTCCAGAGCTGTGAAATAAAGGTGAAGGTCCAGAGTGACCTTGACTTCACTATAGCCTCGTGTGAATCTGTACTGAGGGGACAGGACTTTACAGTGGCGACGAGTTACGGGATTACAGAATCCACAGAATGGCGAACAACGGATCAGATGAAAAGTACAATGTGGGAGACAATTGGAAGGACTTTATAGAAAGGCTCCAGCAAAGCTTTGTAACCAAAGACTGGTTAGGCGACGATAAGGCAGACAAGAGAAGAGCCCATCTCTTGACCAGCTGTGGCTCGAAAACATACGCTTTAATGAAGGATCTGTTGGCACCCGAGAAACCAGCAAGCAAGTCGTTTGAAGAATTGAGCACACTGGTAAGAGACCACCTGAAGCCAGCGAGCAGCCTACACATGGCCAGACACAGGTTCTACAACTATAGACACTGTGTGGGCCAGAGCATACTCGACTTCGTGGCGGAACTTCGGAGGTTGGCTAGTTTATGTGAGTTCTCCTATGAACTGAGGAGAGAAATGCTGTGAGACTTTTTCATTGAAGGAATAGGCCACGCAGGCATATTCCGAAAGCTCATAGAGACCAAGAACCTGACCTTAGAGGCAGCAGCACTGGTTGCACAGACATTCTTGGTAGGGGAAGAAGAAACGAGGTTGATTTACAATGCAGGTACTACAACTAACGAAATATTGGAACAAGAAGTTCACAGCACTAAACAAGCTGCTACCCCCACACACAGACAAAACCGGGAGAACAGGCTCTCGACAGCAGGCAGAAGCCATCAAGGGCCACAGGAACGGCCGTTCACACCTCATCAACCCATGATGCGAGCAATCAACTACAAACTGAGAGAAGCTCAAGAGAGATCAGCCACACGCAGCTCATTCTTTGGAAACACTTTGAACAATGGAACAGATCTGTGCTGGAAGTGTGGGGGTGGGCACTCGTCAAGGGGATGTCGATTTCAGCAGGCTGTTTGCAGAAATTGTGAATATACAGGACATTTGGCCCGCATGTGCAAAAAAAGGGCAGCTCGGCTGCTATACGAATCGGATGGGTCGGAAAGCGGGCCAGAAGATGGTGGGGACAGTACCCAGGACACCGATGTACAGAGAGTCAACACGATCAATGGCCGCTGCTCCTACAACAGGATGCCTCCTATAATGATGAGGGTCCTACTCAACGGGATATCTGTCAACATGAAGCTGGATACGGGAACGAGTCAATCTCTCATGGGCGCTCAACAATTTGAACAACTGTGGCCGCATAAAAGAGACAGACCAAAACTACAAGGGTCGACACCAAACTAAGGACCTATACCAAAGAAATCATACCAGTCCTCGGCAGCGCCATGCTCTCTGTCACACACAAAGGGACAGTGAACCGACTTCCCCTGTGGATTGTCCCCGGAGACCCCCCAGCACTGCTGGGGAGAAGCTGGCTGGCAAAACTAAACTGGAAATGGGATGATGTCCATGCCATGTCATTAGAGGAACGGACCTCCTGCTCAACAGTTATAAAGCGATTTGAACATCTCTTTCAGCCAGGTGTGGGCACTTTCAAAGGGGCCAAAGTCAAAATCTACATCACACTGGATGCTAGACCGGTCCATCACACTATGTGATGAGGGAAAAGATTGAACACGAACTAGACAGGCTTCTGCGAGAAGGCATTATATCACCTGTGGAATTTAGCGACTAGGCAAGTCCCATCGTCCCAGTCATGAAGCCTGATGGATCCATACAAATCTGTGGGGACTACAAATCTACCATAAACAGAGTCTCCCTACAGAACCAGTACCCGCTGCCCAGAGCGGAGGACTTATTTGCCACGTTGGTTGGAGGTAAACTTTTCTCAAAATTAGACCTCACATCTGCGTATATGACGCAAGAATTGACTGAGGAATCCAAGCTACTCACCACCATCAACACACATCGAGGCCTTTTCATGTACAATCGATGCCCATTCGGCATCAGGTTGGCAGCTGCCATATTCCAGCGCAACATGGAGAGTCTGCTCAAGTCCATCCCGGGGACGGTTGTATTTCAAGACGACATACTTATCACGGGTAGGGACACCGACTCCCATCTCCGTAATTTGGAAGAAGTACTAAAGTGGTTGGATCGGGTAGGCCTACGAGTCAAGAAATCCAAGTGCCCGTTTCTCGCACCCGAGGTTGAATTTTTGGGCAGAAGGATTGCCACTGATGGAATCCGCCCAACAGAGTCCAAAACAGAAGCAATTCGCCTGGCACCCAGGCCCCGGAATGTCTCAGAACTGCGCGCCTTTCTCAGGCTACTCAATTACTTTGGGAACTTTATGCAGAACTTAAGCATGCTGCTGGTGCCTCTCCACGTGCTACTCAGGAAGGGGTGCGATTGGTTTTGGGGGTACTCCCAGGAACGCGCCTTCAATAAGGCACGCAACCTTCCGTGTTCCAACAGTGTTTTGACTTTCTTTGACCCAGGTAAAAAGCTAGTTCTCACATGCGATGCATCAGCGTATGGGGTCGGGTGCATTTTGCAACATGTCAATAGTGCGGGCAAATTACAACCCATAGCTTATGCCTCCAGGTCACTTTTGCGGGCAGAGCGCGGTTACGGAATGGTAGAGAAGGAGGCGCTCGCGTGCGTGTACGGTGTCCAAAAGATGCACCGATACTTTTTCGGGACCAAGTTCGGTGTTAGAAACTCACGTTGCTCCTATCTGAGAGCAAGGCAATAAACGCCAACGCCTCGGCACGAATTCAATGGTGGGCACTCATGCTGGCGTCCTACGACTATACCATAAGGCACAGACCAGGCACAGACAACTGTGCCGACGCGCTCAGCAGGCTAGCCCTGGCAACCACGGAAGGGTCTGACGAACAGGACTGTGAGATAGTCATGGCAATCAATGCCTTTGAGTCCACAGGTTCGCCCATGACGGTTCGCCAAATCAGAGCCTGGACGGCCAGCGACCCCACGTTATCCTTAGTAAAAAGATGTGTCCTAACCGGTGACTGGGCAGAGGCTCGCGATGCCTGCCCCGAGGAATTAAAACCCTTTCACAGGCGCATGCATGAGCTATCACCACAAGCAGACTGCCTGATGTGGGGCAGCCGAGTAGTCATGCCTCTGCGAGGCAGAGAGGCATTTGTCCGGGAGCTCCACCGAGAGCACCTGGGGATCGTTCTCGTGAAGGCCATAGCCATATCCCATGTCTGGTGGCCTGGTATTGATGCGGACTTGGAGCTCTGCGTCCGAAGGTGCACCATTTGTGCCCAACTCAGCAATGCCCCCAGGGAGGCTCCACTGAGCCCCTGGCCCTGGCCTACCAAACCGTGGTCGCGGGTGCACGTAGACTATGCGGGCCCATTCATGGGCAAAATGTTCCTCGTAATTGTAGATGCATTTTCAAAGTGGATCGAATGCACCATTTTAAACTCGAGCACAACCTCCACCACTGTGGAGAGCCTCGCAACCATGTTTGCAATGCACGGAATCCCTGACATATTGTTCAGTGACAATGGTCCGTGCTTCACCAGTGCAGAATTCCAAGACTTTATAATTGACCACGGCATAAATCACGTCAAGACGGCACCGTTCAAGCCGGCCTCCAACGGGCAGGCGGAGAGAGCAGTGCAAATCATTAAACAAGGCAATGTTAAAATCCAAGGTCCCACGCTGCAGGGTCGTCTGTCGCGACTGCTGCTGGCATACAGATCTCGTCCGCACTCACTGCCTGGGATCCCCCCCGCGCAACTGTTGATGAAAAGGATTTTAAAAACAAGGCTCTCATTAATCCTCCCAGACATGCACGAAATCATTGAGGCAAAGCGCCGTAAGCTGACCATGACAGAAATTCGAGGGGGAGATGGAATGAAATAGGGGACAAAGTGTTTGTACTAAGCTATGGCAGGGGTCCCAAATGGCTTGCAGGGACAGTAACGGGCAAGGAAAGAAACAGGCTACTGGAGTACAAATGGACAATGGCAAAACCTGCCGGAGGCATGTAGACCAAGTCAAAAGCAGATTTACCAACAACACTGCGGAACCAGAGGCAGACTACAATGTGGAACTCGCACCACACCTGGTGGACAGACAGAGGGAACAACCTGAGGAAAGGGCAATCCCAACAGACAGCCCAGGCGAGTCAACAACAATCACACCAATCAAAACAGACAGCCCAGGCGAGATACCAGCAACCACACCCAAAGAAAAACAGACACCAAGGCAAACAACTGAACCACAACTCAGATGCTCCATGCGAGAGCGTAGACCACCTGAGAGACTGAACCTATAAAGAAAATAAGACCTTGGGGGAGGGTGATGTCATGTATCTTACATTATTAGATATAACTGTATCCTAACATGCTATACATGACTGTAATAAGATACGACCTGTAACCACTAGCATACCTTACCACCAGGGGTGCACTTGCAAGAGACAGGTATATAAGGACAGGTCTCAGGCAAGTGCAGCATTCCAGAGCTGTGAAATAAAGGTGCAGGTTCAGAGTGACCTTGACTTCACTATATGCCTCGTGTGAATCTGTACTGAGGGGACAGGACTTTACAGATCACAAACCCCTAACATTCCTTTTGGCCGACAAGAAGGCCATAAATGCGAATGCATCGGCCCGCATACAGAGGTGGGCACTCACGTTAGCCACCTATGACTATACAATTCGGCACAGACCGGGCACTGAAAACTGCGCTGATGCATTCAGTAGGCTCCCACTAGCCATCACTGAGGGGGCTACCGAGCATGCTGCTGAGATGGTCATGGCTGTTGAAGCTTTCGAAAGTGAAGGCTCACCCGTGACAGCCCGTCAGATTAAAGTCTGGACAAATAGTGACCCGCTACTGTCTTTAGTCAAGGAATGTGTCCTGAATGGGGACTAGGCAGCCACGTACGGGGCATGCCCTGAGGAATTTAAACCATTTCACAGGCGCTGGGATGAACTCTCGATTCAGGCCGAATGCCTACTATGGGGAAACTGTGTAGTCATGCCCCAGATGAGCAGAGAGGTGTTCATCAGAGAACTCCACAATGAGCACCCGGGCATTGTCATAATGAAGGCAATTGCTAGGTCACACGTTTGGTGGCTAGGGATAGATGCAGACCTGGAACTTTGTGTTCGCAGGTGCAACACATGTGCCCAGCTGGGCAATGCGCCCAGGGAAGCCCCCCTTAGCCCCTGGTCCTGGCCCGCCAAGCCATGGTCACGCATCCATGTGGACTACGCAGGCCCTGTCATGCGAAAAATGTTCTTAGTTGTAGTAGACGCCTACTCCAAATGGATCGAGTGTGACATTTTAAATTCAAGCACATCCTCTGTCACGGTAGAAAGTCTACGGGCAATGTTCGCTGCCCATGGTCTACCGGATGACTTGGTCAGCGACAATGGCCCGTGCTTCACAAGCACTGAATTCCAGGACTTCATGGCAGGCAATGGAATTAACCATGTCAGAACGGCACCGTTCAAGCCAGCCTCAAACGGCCAGACGGAACAAGCAGTGCAGATAATCAAACAGGGGATGCTCAGAATCCAAGGGGGTTCCCTACAAAGCCACTTATCACGCCTCCTGTTGGCCTACAGATCCCGACCACACTCGCTCACAGGGGTTCCACCCACAGAACTGCTAATCAAAAGGACGCTCAAAACCAGGTTATCCCTTATACACCCCACCATGAAAGAAATTGTTGAGAGCAGGTGTCAGTCACAATGTGACTACCATGACAGGAATGCGAGGGCACGAGGTATCGATGGCAATGACCCTGTTTTTTCCTCAACTACGCTGCAGGGCCCAAATGGCTCGCAGGCACTGTGATTGCCAAAGAGGGGAATATGATTCTGGTAGTTAAATTTACCAATGGACAAATCTGCCGCAAACACGTGGATCAAACAACAAGGTGGTTCAGCAACCCCATAGAAGAAGCAGAGGAAGAACACGATGTAGAGTTCACTCCACCACAGGTGACCGAACACCAGAACCGAGTGGAGGAGAGCCCAGTCACTGTGAGCAGTCCGGATAGGCCTGAGGCACCGCAAACAGCAGACACTCAGGCCAGCATCCAACAACCAGAGCCCCAACTCAGGCGCTCTACAAGGGAGCGTAAACCACCAGAGAGACTCAACCTGTGATCCCAATAAGACTTTGGGGGGCAGATGATGTCATGTATTCAACTATCATTGTAACTCATGTATAAACTGACCTAAGTTGTACACTGTGAAAACAATGACCACTAGGTGGTGAACTTGTGGGAGACACTCCTAGCCTGGACTTTCAGGTATAAAAGGGGAAGCTCCACCCACCTTTATCACTTCAGTGCTGGAAATAAAGGTTACTGGTCACAGAGTGACCTTCTCTCAAGTATGGGTCTCGTGTGCATTTATACTGTATAGAAAGGACATGTCAACTTGCTTTGGAGGTAGTTCAGAGAAGGTTCACTAGGTTGATTCCGGAGATGAAGGGGTTGATTTATGATGAAAGGTTAAGTAGGTTGGGCCTCTACTCATTGGAGTTCAGAAGAATGAGAGGTGATCTTATCGAAACGTATAAGATTATGAGGGGGCTTGACAAAGTAGATGCAGAGAGAATGTTTCCGCTGATGGGGGAGACTAGAACTAGAGGGCACGATCTTAGGGGCCGCCCATTTAAAACTGAGATGAGGAGAAATTTCTTTTCTCAGAGGGTTGTAAATCTGTGGAATTCACTGCCTCAGAAAGCTGTGGAAGCTGGCACATTGAATGAATTTAAGACAGAAATAGACAGTTTCTTAAACGATAAGCAAATAAGGGGTTATGGGGGGGCGGGCGGGGAAGTGGAGCTGAATACATGATCAGATCGGCCATGTTCTTATTCAATGGCGGAGCAGGCTCGAGGGGCCATATGGCCTACTCCTGTTCCTATTTCTTATGTTCTTATTATTAAAAATCGAGTCTGATACTCCAGCGCAGTGCTGAGGGAGTGCTGCACTGTCGGAGGTGCCGTCTTTTGGATGAGACGTTAAACTGAGGTCCCATCTGCTCTCTCAGATGGGCATAAAAGATCCCACGGCACTATTTTGGCGAAGAGCAGGGGAGTTATCCCTGATGTCCTAGCCAATATTTATCCCTCAATCAACGTAACAAAAACAGATTATCTGGTCATTATCATATTGCTGTTTGGGGAGTTTGCTGTGTGCAAATTGGCTGCTGCGTTTCCTACATTTTTCTTAGGCAGTCATCCCGCAGTCGAGGATGATTTGCTTCCACACTAGCATGAGTTCTAAAGTGACTAATGAGATCAATGCGGGTTCTACAGTCTCTGTCGCAGGTGGGGCAGCTGGTGGTTGGAGAGACAGATGGGTGGGGTGCTTTATTTGTCGTAGGCTCCTTCTGCTGTTTGTACTTGGCTTCCGCCTGCTCCCGACGAAGAAACTCAAAGTGTTCGGCGTCTTCTCGGATGCTTCTCCTCCACTTTGAGCGGTCTTGGGACAGGGATTCCCAAGAGTCAGTGGAGATGTTACATTTTTTCAATGAGGCTTTGAGAGTGTCCTTGAAGCGTTTTCTCTGCCCTCCGAGTAGAGCACTTTTTCCAGGAGTCTCGTGCCGGGCATGTAGACAATTTGGCCTGCCCCCCGGAGCTGATCGAGCGTGGTCAATGCCTCGATGCTGGGGTTGTTGGCCTGAGAGAGAACACTGACATTGGTGTGCCTATCCTGCCAATGGATTTGCAGTATTTTGCATTGGTGGTACTTCTCCAGTGCTTTGAGGTGACTACTGTACATAGTCCCTGTCTCTGAAGCATATAGGAGGACGGGTATCACTACTGCTCTGTAGGCCATGAGCTTGGTGCCAGTCGTGAAAGGCGCTATATAAATGCAAGTCTTGCTTTATATATCTACAATCTCCTCCAGCCCTACAACCCTTCGGGGTAGCTGTGTTCATCAAATCCTGGGCATTCCCGATTTTAATTGCTCCACCATTGGTGGCCGAGCCTTCAGCTAGCTGGGTCCTAAGCTCTGGACTTCCCTCCCTAAGCCTCTCTACTTTTCTGTCCTTCTCTAAGACATTCCTTAAAAGCTATCTCTTTGACCAAGCTTTTGGCCACCTGTCCTAATACCTCTTCGGTGTCAAATTTTGTCTGATAATACTCCTGTGAAGCGCCTTGCAATGTTTTACTATGTTAAAGGCGCTATATCAATGCAAGTTGTTTTTGTTGTTGATACCAGAGGAAGCTCTGACATGCCTGCAATTAGAGCCTTTGGGCTGGATTTTCCGCTATTTTGCACCTCATTTTGTGTCCCGGCGGGGGGTTATATGATGTTTCTGGGCATCAAATGGGGCGTCCAGGATTTAGCGTCCAGCCGGAAGTTTTGCCAATGGTTTTGCTGCGGCACAAAAACTTACTGCCCCGCCCTCCGTTTTGACCTTCAAGATGATATAAATCGTCGTGCAAGGCTGCGCTAGCGCCCAGGTGGAAGTTTCAGCCCTAACGCCTGATTTAGCGACTGCCCCAGGAACCGACCGAAAAAGCAGCTGGTCCCAGGGTGCAGCAAACACTATTAGCGGCAATTTAAAGGGAGACCAATATATCATATATCACAGTTGTCAGTGACTGCCATGGTTGGGCACAGAGTTTAAAGCGGCACTTTTATGTGCCATCACACTTTGTTTACCAGGTCAGTGAGAGATTTCAATGTGGGCAATGCTAGTTTGCAAATGTATCATGCTGGTTGTTATTGGCAGGCAGCTTCAAGCTGGAAGAAGGGTTCTTGGCCACGTTGGGCCACGGAATCGAAGAGGTCGCAGACATTTGGGGAGGAGACCTTACCCCCAAGAGTTTACAGGGAACATCTCTCATACAGTCCTACAGCCTACCAGCACCACCAGGACTGCGCTGCCCGTCGAGGTGAAGGTGACTGTGGCGATGGCCTTCTATGCCTCCGGCTCCTTCCAGGCAGCAGCAGGGGACATATGCTGCATCTCGCAGTATGCTCCACATTGCTGCATTCGCCAGGTTACAAGGGCACTGTATGCACGGAGGATGAACTTCATAAAGTTCCCAATGAGCAGACAGCCAGAATGAAAGAGCTCTAGGGTTTGAACGATTTGCAGGATTCTTCAAAGTTCAAGGTGCCATTGACTGTACACACGTCGCCTTGTGAGCACCATCACACAATGCAGCGCTCTTCCGAAACCGCAGCCAGAGCACACATGATGCCTTCATCTTGCATGAGAGCAGTGTCTCACAAATGTTTCAGCGACAAAGACAAGGTCAGAGCAAGGGGACAAAGGATACAGCCTGGCCACCTGGCTCATGAACCCCCACCTGCCACAGAAGCCGACCAGCGCTATAATGAGAACCATGCAGCTACCCGCAACATCATCGTACAGACAATAGGCTTGCTGAAGCAGCACTTCCAATTCCTGGACCACTCTGGAGGTTGCCTTCAATATTCCCCTCAACAAGTCTCCGAGTTTATTGTCATGTGCTGCATGCTACACAACTTAGCCATCATGAGAGGACAGGCATTGCCAGTGGGGATTGCAGGACCACCTCAGGAGGGAGAGGATCAGGAGGACGAGGAAGAGGAGCCTGCCAAGGAACCCATTGCGCATCTTGTGGGGAGCGGGCAGGGAAGTGGAGCTGAGTCCATGATCGGATCAGCCATGATCGTATTAAATTAGGTGCATGGCAGATGAAGTATAACGTGAATAAATGTGAGGTTATCCACTTTAGTTGTAAAAACTGAGAGACAGACTATTATCTGAATGGTGACAGATTAGGAAAAGGGGAGGTGCAACAAGACCTGGGTGTCATGGTACATCAGTCATTGAAGGTTGGCATGCAGGTACAGCAGGCGGTTAAGAAAGCAAATGGCATGTTGGCCTTCATAGCGAGGGGATTTGAGTACAGGGGCAGGGAGGTGTTGCTACAGTTGTACAGGGCCTTGGTGAGGCCACACCTGGAATATTGTGTACAGTTTTGGTCTCCTAACTTGAGGAAGGACATTCTTGCTATTGAGGGAGTGCAGTGAAGGTTCACCAAACTGATTCCCGGGATGGCGAGACTGACATATCAAGAAAGACTGGATCAACTGGGCTTGTATTCACTGGAGTTCAGAAGAATGAGAGGGGATCTCATAGAAACGTTTAAAATTCTGACGGGTTTAGACAGGTTAGATGCAGGAAGAATGTTCCCAATGTTGGGGAAGTCCAGAACCAGGGGTCACAGTCTAAGGATAAGGGGTAAGCCATTTAGGACCGAGCTGAGGAGAAACTTCTTCACCCAGAGAGTGGTGAACCTGTGGAATTCTCTACCACAGAAAGTTGTTGAGGCCAATTCACTAAATATATTCAAAAATGAGTTAGATGTAGTCCTTACTACTAGGGGGATCAAGGGTATGGCGAGAAAGCAGGAATGGGGTACTGAAGTTGTATGTTCAGCCATGAACTCATTGAATGGCGGTGCAGGCTCGAAGAGCCAAATGGCCTACTCCTGCACCTATTTTCTCTGTTTCTATGTTTCTAAATGGCAGAGCAGGCTTGAGGGGCCAAATGGCCCTCTCCTGCTCCTATTTCTTATGCTCTTATGTTCTTATGTATCCACCACAACCACAGGGGAGGCAGCGTGGAAATGTGGCTGGAGCAAGAGCCACGCGTCGGCAACTCATCGTTGACTGGTTTGGTTGAATGGGGAAGGGGAGGCTGGAGCATTGCCTCCATACTGACTATTCGACACCTGATTCTGCGAATGAGACACAAGACACCAATGGTAAAGATCAAACAAACATTTTTTTTGAAATGCAACATTTACAGTCCCCCCCCCAAAAAAAAACTATACAATTGTTAAAGACAAATGAACACAAAACTGCACCCTGCAGTGAACAAAACGTGAAATAACACAAGTCTGCTTCATGCAGCAATACCATTGAACAGGAGTGCATTGTTATCACACAACTATGTACAATGTGGACAATTGTAGAGACATTCCTGGCAATAAAGTGTTGCCAGCCCTTAATGGGTCTTCGCGAGACAGTTCTCCCCTCTTCCCTTCAATCCCCTCCCATGACTACTACCCCTCCTCAATGAGGCCTCAGAATGTACAGCAAGGCTGCTCGAGGGCTGCTGTATTGGTGGGCGCCCTGGACCAGCTCTTGGCATGGAAGGACCAGCTTTGAACTGGGGCGCCTCTTCATCGACGTGTTCAGTCATAGGTGGCTGGGTTGTCAACCGTGTATAGTGTATGGTTGGCGAGTGAGTGTTGGGATCCGGAATGCTGTCATCCTGAGGAATGAGACCACCTGCCATTTCCATGGAGCCACTCACTCTCCGACGGGGCTGGGCCTTAGCAACCAGAGCACGATGTCTCCCCACAACTTGCTGGCCTGCTTTGGCGCTGTCACTTCTCCATTAGACAGTGGGGAACGCAGAGAGTATGGAATCCGACATGGACTGCATCACTTGGCCAAGCTGAAGCAAAGCTTGTGCCTGTGACGAGCCCAAGTCTGCAATGTGTTCAATGGCACGCGCCACACTCTCTGGACATCCACTGTCACTGCTGGAGGCCACCAGCCTCTGTGTGTGGGGAATGATGACCTCGCTGGACTCACAATCTGCAACGCTGCCTCTGCAACAGTCGCAGTAAGCATGTCAATGCTAGCTGGATATCTGTCCCAAGGCAATCCTTAAGCTTACAGTTCATCACTGCACTCTCCCTAGATGTTTCCACCAAGTCCAGTTACATGTCTGCCTGTCTTTGAGCAGACCGACTTTGCCGACTCACCCTCCGGAGAGCTGGCTTGCGCTATTCCACCCCGGCACTGCGTTGCTGTACGCCACTGGGGCCAGGAATCTCCAATTCCTCAAACCCGGGAAGTCAGTGTCATCGCCAGATGAACTTTGTGCCAACAGGGTAACTGGTGGGCTGTGATGCTCCATCAAAGTAGTCTCCTCCAGTCCCTCATCATCTGCTCCATTGCCTAAAGTGGAGGCCTCCCTCGAGGGATGCTGTGCCTCTGGTTGGTCATCTGGAAGTAGGAAACAACAGACGAGTGGTTAGCAGTAGGGGAGGAGGCAGGGTGACATGAAATTGGCATTGCACGGGTTCATTTGAAGGGTCGCTGCAACTCCATTATATCTCACAGTGCAGTTTATTCAGTGTATTCAGTCACGTGATCCATTTACATACCCTCACTATCCAAAGGGGGCTCAGCATCGCCCTGGCAACTCCCGAGTTGGGACACCAATGAGGGCAGAGACTCTCTCCTCTACATCCGTCAGCGGGATTGGGGGAGGCTGACCCCCGCCTGTCCGCAGCTACTCCCTCCTGTTGTGGGAGTGTTGGACTGCAAAAGGAAAAATAGGAAGGGTTCAAAAAGGGTTTCTGCTGTTCTGCCACATATGCCTACCACAGTAGAATAGGTGATTGTATGTGAATGTTCTAGTGGCCTCCGTTCAATCTGTTTGGATGTTGCATGCACTTTGTTAATATTTCTTCGCCGGTTACAGACATCTAACATGGGGGCTGTAAGTGATCTTTCAGAAAACGATAGGAGCAGTTGTAGTATATTGCGAGGGATGATATTAATGATGCAAATTATGTGCATAGATCATTAAAAGCCAATGGGTGCCGAAGTAAACCTTCATCTTTGTTATGCATTGTGAAAGCCACCCCACAGAGTGTTGAGAGGGACGATATGCATGATAAACTTCACATAGTGTGTGAGATTAATGTTAGAAGTCATGGAGGCATACACCATGGTATTCACCCTGACTAACCTCGTAAAGTCGTTGAACTTTTTTCTGCAAGTGTGCCAGTCCTGGGCACAGTGTCTGCAGCAGACACCTCCTGAGGTATCTCCCTCCATATGCGTTTAAACATTGGAAGCAGTGGTCCGGCTCTCCCAGCAAAATGGAGTGAGGATCACCTCCTTTCCACCGCGCTCACCAATGCTTCACTTGCCTCCTGACTGAAGCGCCTGGCATGCTGCCTTTGCTCCTGCTCCTCCATTTCAGCAGAAGTAGCTGAAGTGGGGCAGTTTATATCCGTATGCGCGCAGGAAGCTGGAGCGCCATGCATTAACGTTTGTGGCCGGAAAAGAAACAAAAAAAAAATCAATGTGCATGCGCAAAATGGTCGTCTCCTTTAACGCCGAAAGTTTCGGCTCTGGCGAACAAAACCAGTTGTGCAACGCCTGACTTAACACCAACATTTGTCCAGATCACTTTGAAGTCAAAACTTCCAGTCGAAGGCGCAAACTATTTTCCAGTGTTAACGTTTATGCCCCGCCGCGATTAACTCCCCGAAAAAGCCGAAAATCCAGCCCTTTGGCTTTCAGCCCTTGAGCAACACTCCAGCCTGATGCACCAATGAAGCCAATCCCAGAAGTGTCGTAGGGTATTGCAATCCACAAAACTAAAACAAATGAAACTTTGTTGCTGTTTTACTTCTTATGTTTTGCACATTTAGGAGATAAAACTAAAAAGCCTCTACTTACTACACTTGGCAGTCATGTAGAAAACATTTCATTAACAGTAAGACATTAGATAAAGATTGATATCTGGTTCAGAGAGGAGGAATTTCACAGTAATGGATGAACTCAAGATTGCACATACTGTTCTGTTTGGAGATAGTAAGGCGAGAGGGAAAGGCAATTAAGTCAAACAAAGAGAAATTGTATGTGTTCCTGAAATACATCTGGTGATAAAGTGGTCCAATGGGTAATATGCAGCAAATCTAATTACTTAACCTTATATATAAAGCCTCAGAGTGCATGTTAAATCAGTCGGAGCCTTAAGCATGGTGTCATGAGAGTATTTTTAATTGACAAAAACTCATAATCCCATGGAATGCCTATACTTTGTCAAAGGTGCATATATTTGGAAAGAGGGCAGACACCCACAAAAATGACAGGAAAGAAAAAGTCAACTGGCCCATCAAGCCTTCGCCACACTCATGATGCCAAGAGCATCAAGATTAAACACTAAGCAGCCATGTAATCTCCTGGGAGAGGCAAAAAGAACCTAGAGCCAAAGAAAGAAAGAAACCTGGAAAGTTCACCTCCAATCCCCTCAGGCGATCGAAACCAGTCCAACAGACCACAGGGACCATGCGTATGTTAAATGTTAAACTGTTAATTATGATTGTGTTCAAGCTATCTGAGATATTCCACTGTTATATTCCATTCTTCCAATGTTCCACTGAGGGCAAAGAACGGAGAGATGCTCATCAAGGACAGAGAGACAGTCAAAGATCTCCTCAACCAAGATTCTGTCTTTGACATGAGTGTCCTTGACTCCATCCCACAACATGCTACCTATCACCACCTCAGCATAATCCTAGCCTGACATGAGGTTGAAAAGGTCATCCGTCAACTGAAAAACAACAAGGCCTCAGGAGCAGACGGAATCCCCGCCGAAGTACAAAAGCATGGTGGAGAAGTACTCTTGGCACAAATCCATGATCTCATCTCTCTGATCTGGAAGGAGGAGTGCATGCCAGGGGATCTCCATGACGCCGTAGTCATGACCATCTTCAAGAAAGGTGACAAGTCTGACTGGGGTAATTACAGAGGAGTTTCCCTGCTTTCTGTCGCAGGGAAAATCATCACAAGAATCCTCCTCAATCATCTCCTCCCAGTGGCTAAAGAGTTCCTCCCAGAGTCGCAATGCAGATTCCGCCCACTAAGGGGCACACAGACATGATCTTCACCGCGCGGCAAATCCAAGAAAAGTGTAGGGAGCAGCATCAACCTCTGATCTCACAAAGGTCTTCGACTCTGTCAACCATAAAGGATTATGGAGTGTCCTTCTCAAATTTGGCTGTCCTCAAAAATTTGTCACCATTCTTCATTGTTCTATCTAATGAGACAACAGGTATTGGAGTTAACATGAGAAAAGGCCCAGAAAGCCTGTTGCTGCCACAGACTTCACCCAAAGTGGTCTATCTCTCGGGGGGGGGGAAAATAATGGGAAGTTTTTTTTCCTGATCCCCAAAGGCAATGAAGCAAAACATTAGCATATCTATTGAGCATTTCTAGATTAGAGAGTGCAGAGATTGACACACTGCTCCTCCATTGCTGCCAGCTGTTCCTGCTCACTCACCCGGTCTGACGCACCCAATGAACCCCCCTCCAGCTCAGTTTCAGGGCGGCCTCAGTAACATTGTCTGCACAATCTGATGCCATTTGTTGCACCTCCACAGGCAGCTCATGCATTTGAAGAGCACAACGTAGGTAAAACAAAGGGGTAAAACGTGACGAAGGCAGCATGCAATGCATTGTAGGACACGTTCATCACTCCCAGAAGTCTTTAGTCAGTATACGTTCCTAATTATTGGAGTATCATATGACTTGGCTGTCTAGCTGGTCGCTGTCTACATATATAAACATCCCAGATGCTCTTGTGTGTACTATCAATCATTTAGTCCTAAATCTATGTAAAATTGTAAAGTTGCAGCTGAAGTATATTGTAATTTGGCAGTAATGAACAAGGTGTTGTTGAGACCACACCTGGAGTACTGCGTACAGTTTTGGTCTCCTTATTTAAGGAGGAATATACTTGCATTGGAGGGAGTTCAGAGAAGGTTCACTAGGTTGATTCCTGAGATGAAGGGTTGTCTTATGAAGAAAGGTTGAGCAGGTCGGGATGTTTCCACTTGTGGGGGAATCTAGAACTAGGGGGCATAGTTTCAGAATAAGGGGTCGACAATTTAAAATGGAAATGAGGAGGAATTTCTTCTCTCATAAATCTTTGGAATTCTCTACCCCAGACAGCTGTGGAGGGTGGGTCATTGAATATATTTAAGGTGAAGATAGACAGATTTTTGAATGATAAGGGAGTCAAGGATTATGGATAGCGGGCAGGGAAGTGGAGTTGAGGCCAAGTTCAGATCAGCCATGTTCTTATTGAATGGGAGCAGGCTCGAGGGACCAAATGGCCTACTCCTGCTCCTATTTCTTATGTTCTTATGAGTGCGTATGTGAGGATCCATCATGGACTTCATAGATTCATAGAATCACAGAATCTTACAGTATAGAAGTAAACCATTCGGCTCATCGTGCCCGTGCATCATGCTCTTTGAAAGAGCTAGCCAGTTAGTCCCACTCCATAGTCCAGCAAATGTTTCCTTTTCAAGTATATAACCAATTCCCTTTTGAAAGTTACCATTGAATCTGCTTCCACCGCTCTTTCAGGCAGTGCATTCCAGATCATAACAACTTGCTGACTAAAACATAAGAACTTATGTTGAAATAGGAGCAGGAGTAGGCCTTTTGGCCCCTTGAGCCTGCTCTGCTATTCAATAAGATCATGGCTGATCTGATCCTGGCCTCAACTCCACTTCCCTGTCCACTCCCCAAAACTCTTGACTCCCTTATCTTTCAAAACTCTGTCTATCTCCACCTTAAATATATTCAATGACCCAGCCTCCACAGCTCTCTGAGGTAGAGAATTCCAAAGATTCACAACCCTCTGAGAGAAGAAATTCCTCCTCTTTTCCATTTTAAATGGGTGACCCCTTATTCTGAAACTATGCCCCCTAGTTCTAGATTCCCCCACGAGGGGAAACATCCTCTCTGCATCTACCCTGTCAAACCCCCTCAGAAACTTATACGTTTCAAAAAGATCACCTCTCATTCTTCTAAACTCCAATGAGTACAGGCCCAACCTGCTCAACCTTTCTTCATATGACAAGAAATGTCTCCTCATTTTCCCACTGGTTCTTTTGCCACTAACTTAAATCTATGTCTGTGGTTTACCAACCCTGCCAGTGGAAACAATTTCTCCGTATGTACTCTATGAAAACCCCTCATCATTTTGAACACCTCCCCTTAACTTCTTTACTCTAAGGGGCACAATCACAGCCGCTCCACATATCTGATTAGATTTTATTGCATGGATCTGATTACATTTATATTCTTTCTGAGTGGAAATTGCTGTGCACACTTTGTTGAGCTCCCGATGCCAGCATGAAACACTGCATCGTTAAGTCAAGCTCGAACACCCCAGCGAGCAGTCAGCAAGGAAGAACAGACAAGGGGCTGGACTTTCAGCTAGTTTGTACCTCGTTTAGCGATGCGGCGGGGCGGCAAATGGTGTTTCTGGGCGGCAAACGGGGCTTCCAGGATTTTGTGTCCAGGAGGAACTTTCGGCATAGGTTTTGCGATGGCATTATAAGTTACCGCCCCGACCTTCGTTTGGACCATCAAGATGACGTAAATCATCATGCAACGTTGCGCTAGCGCCCCGGGCGGAACTTTCAGGTCTAGCACCTGATTTAATGTCCGGCTGAAAAACCGACAGGAAAAAGCTGCCATTCCCCTGGTGCAGCAGGTGCTATAGCGGCATCTTTCAAATGAAGTCGGGCCATCTCATATCGGAGTTGTCACACACTCCTACGGTTTAGCACCGAAGGCTGCGTGAATCTACAGTAGCGTTTCATGTGAGTTAACTCTTTGACAGCCAGGTTGCAAGGGCACAGTATGCACAACGACTGGAATTTATAGTTCCCAATGAGCAGGAACTGCATCCTGGAGTGAAGAACATTAATATATAAATAAAAATTGCATTCTGCAGTCAACAACATGAAAATAGAAATAAAATCTGTAACCTGCAGTCAACAATATGAATAAAAAAATAACAACTGCATCCTGCAGTGGACAATATGCAATATTGATTAATAAGGCATACTGCAATGCTCTACATTCTTGGGATGCCCTATTGCTTATGGCCAATGTTTTTACTGCCCCCCACCCACTTCCCTTCATCCCCCTCCCATACTTGTTCCTCCTCAATGTGGTGTCAGAACATGCAGCATGGCTGCCAGAAGGCTGCTGTCTTGGGGACTGAGACAATGGAGACTGCATCGGAGGACGCATTTGAGCAGCATCTGGTCTGGAAGGCCCGGCTTCGGACTGGCTCACCTCTTCCTCGGCGTTGCCAGCCACAGGTGGTTTGGGTGTCAACCGTGGTTGGTGCTTGGTTGGTGAGTGAGTGGGGGGAGACGGAATGCTGTCATCCTGAGGAATACCAGCACCTCCCTGGAGCCACTCTGTCGCTGACGGGGGCTGGGCCGTGGCAACTGGAGCACAATGTAAAGGAGCATCTTGCTGGCCTGCTTCGGCACCGTCACTTCCCCATGGGACAGTGGGGAATGCAGAGAGTATTGAGGGAGGCATGGACTGCATCACCTGCCCGAGCTGAAGCAAAGCTTGTGCCTGTGATGCGCCCGAGTCTGCGACGTGATCAATGGCACGCGCCACACTCTCTGGAACTCCACTGTCGCTGTTGGAGGCCACCAGCCTCTGTGTGTGGGCAATGATGGCCTCGCTGGACTCACGACTCGCAGCGACAATCTGCAACGCTGCCTCCACAACAGTCGCAGTGAGCTTGTCAATGTTCGCGGGGATCCGTCCCAATGCAGCAATGATCTCACGGTTTGTCTCTGTGTTTGTCCAATTCTAGGTCTGCCCGCCCATCAGCAGCCCGACTTTGCCGAGTCACCCTCCGAAGAGCTGGCCTGCGGGATCCCACCCCAGCACTGCGTTGCTGCACACCATTGGGCCCAGGAGCCTCCGAGTCCTCAAACCCCGGGAACGCAGCCGCGTCCCCAGATGAGCTGAATCCTGATGGGACATCAGGTGGGCTGGGATGCTCCTCCGGAGCTGTCCCATCCATCTCGTCCTCCTCCAAACTATGGCGTGACGTGGAGGAGTCCCTCGAGGGATGCAGCGCCTCTGGCTGGTCATCTGGAAGTAGAAAGCAGCAGGGGAGGGGGCAGTTTGGCATGAGGAAGATCGCATAGCACAGGCTCATTTGAAGGACCGCCGCTATTCCATTATATGTCTCAATGCAGTGTTTTGAGTCACGCGATCCATTCACTTACCCTTAGTATCTGACGGGGACTCAGCAAGCCCACTGACAGCTGTCTGACCTGTGAATCCGACAAGGGCTGACACTCTCTCCTCCACATCAGTCAGTGGAAGTGTCTGAGGCGGACCCCCGCCTGTCCGCAATTGCTCCCTGTGGTTGTGGGAGTGCTTCGACTGAAAAGATAAAAATGGGAATGGTTACAAAAGGATCCATCTGCTGTTGTGGCACAGATGGCCACCAATGTAGTTTAGCCCATACTGTGTGAACATTCGAGGGGCCTCTGTTTAATGCGCTTGGATCTTGCATGTATTTCGTCAGGAGGTTACCGAAGTCTACAAGCATCTAACATGAGGTGTTTAAGAGATCTTTCAGAAAGCGATAGGAGCAGTTGCAGTGCATTGCGATGAACGATGTTAATTATGTGCATAGATAATTCAGTGCAAATAGGGTGCCGAAGTAAGCCTTCCTTTCTGTTGTGCGTTGTGGGAGACAACCCACAGAGTGTTGAGAGGCACAAACAGTATGAGAACAATCAGATAGTGTGTCAGATTTATCCTTGAAGTCATGTAGGAGTTCATGAATGAAAATGTTACTCACCCTGACGACGCTCGTGAGGTTGGTAAACGTTTTTCGGCACTGTATGCCTGTCCTGGGCACAGTGTCTGTAGCAGACATCCCTTGAGCTATCTCCTTCCAGATCTGCTTGAAGACGGCAAGCAGAAGTCTGGATCCCCCTGGAAGATGCATTGCCACCCACTTTCTCGCCACCAATTCTTCATTGCCTCATGGGGGAGGCACCTGGCACACTACCTTCACTCCTACTCCTCCATCTCAGCAGAAGTGGCTGAAGTGGGCCAGTTTAAATGAGCACGTGCACAGGAAGTTGCCGTGCCCTGCATTAGCGTCTGCGACCGGAAACTAAACCAGGAGGAGGGAAAAAAAATAAAAATAAAAGCACATGCACAAAATGGCCGCCTCCTTCGACGCCGGAAGTTTCGGTTCTGGCGCAGAGACTCTGTCGTGCAACGCCGGACTTAACGCCAACGCTCCTCCAGAGCTTTCTGTTGGGGAAAGTTCCTTGCTGGGTCGCTAACGTTTTCCTGGCGCAAACTTTTGCGCTCCACCGTGAATTGCGCCTGGAAATCCTAAAACCCGAAAATCCAGCAGGAATAAAAGGAAAAGAAAGAAAGACTTGGATTTATATAGCACTTTTCATGACCATCAAAGCGCTTTACAGCCAATAAAGTACTTTTGAAGTGTAGTCACTGTTGTAATGTGAGAAACGCAGCAGCCAAATTGTGCACAGCAAGCTCCCACAAACAGCAATGTGAGAATGACCAGATAATCTGTTTTTCGTTACATTGATGAGGGATAAATATTGGCCAGGACACCGGGGATAACTCCCCTACTCTTCTTCAAAATAGTTCCATGGGATCTTTTACGTCCATTTGAGAGGGCAGACGGGGCCTTGGTTTAAGAGGGAGTTAGATATGGCCCTTACGGCTAAGGGGATCAAGGGGTATGGAGAGAAAGCAAGAAAGGGGTACTGAGGGAATGATCAGCCATGATCTTATTGAATGGCGGTGCAGGCTTGAAGGGCCGAATGGTCTACTCCTGCACCTATTTTCTATGTTTCTGTGTTTCTATGTTAACGATTCATCCAAAAGACGGCAGTGCAAAGGATGACACATATTAGATTGTCACAAGTTGAACATTTCCCGTTAAACTAGTTTATTTTTAAAAATAAATAGGACCACGTTTTTGAATGCAAACTATTCGAGTTCACTTTCTAGGTGGTATGCTGCAAATCTGGTCTGGTGTGAAAGGTGACTATAACAGGGAGATACTGTCCCTGATATTTCCGGGAGGCGGGGTGATGCAGGTGAGGCCAGAAACATCTTGCAGCTGCTCCTCCCGCCCAGCAGCCAGCCGAATGGACAGCCTGGCCAGCGGGCGGGAGGGAACACCAGTGGGAGAAGACCGCAGCCAGGGACCCTTGGGGACTGTTCCCCGGAAACAAGGCGGTCTTGGAGGGAGATCAGCAATCAGGAGAGCTGGGGGCAGGCTAGCGATCGGGGCTGGGGTAGTCCAAAGGCTTCTCTGAGGGTCAGTCCTGCTCCTGCTGGCCCACAAGCAGTGTTGGAAGAGTCATCCCACCTCCTTTTCAATGCTGGCCCCTGGCACACCCATACAGCAGCAGTTAACTTCAAGATGGGCACCCAACTGCACTGCAGGAGCCTGATTTAACTATGCTAATGAAAGTTTCACCTCTCCACGGCGGGACGCTCAGACCAATGCCTAAACCATAAGAACATAAGAATATAAGGAATAGTAGTAGGAGTAGGCTATATGGCCCCCCTCAAGCCTGCTCCGCCATTTAATACGATCATGGCTGATCCGATCATGGACTCAGGTCCATTTCCCCGCCCACACCCCATAACCCCTTATCCCCTTATCGGTTAAGAAACTGTCTATCTCTGTCTTAAATTTATTCAATGACCCAGCTTCCACAGCTCTCTGAGGCTCTGAGGTCACCCAAATGTGTAAATTAGTGGCATGATGCCGGTTAATGAACCCTTTCCCCAAATCAGTCACCATTCAGAATTCTTCAGCGGCCCCCGAACCAACAGTAAGTAATTTAAATAAGAAGCATCTTCCTGTTGGGCCCAGGAGGAGCAGGAGTCGCAAGAACCCCTCCGTTAGCACACTCCAAACCCCTCTCTTTGTCCCAGGACAACCCCGAGGGCTTTTGTTGGCTTTTGCTGCCTGAAGGTGACGTTTCCCGTCGGGTGGGCTACTTGTGGAACCAGCCCTAGCAGCTCGCCCCAACTATCAGGCAAGGCCCGAGGACCAGTTTCTATCACTCCTCTGGCCTCTGGCTTCGCACACTGCTCCTGCACCACCGAGTCGGGGCCTAATTTCTGAAGTGCTGCTTTGCAGCTGCTGATTTTGAGGATGCCTGACATTGTAAGCAAAGATGTCATCCTGAGCCTGCTTTATGGAATATCTCCCCAGACTGCAACACCGAACCAGCTGTTCCTTCATATGGATGTACACCTTAGCCCCAGGTATGGGAATTATATGATTAAAGGATTTGATAGGGTAGATAGAGAGAAGCTATTTCCTCTGGTGGGGGGAGTCCAGAACAAGAGAACATAACCTTAAAATTAGAGCGAGGTCAGAATGATGTCAGAAAGCACTTCTTCACACAAAAGCTCGTTGAAATCTGGAACTCTCCGCTAAAAAGTTGTTGAGGTTGGGGATCAACTGAAAATTTCACAAACTGAGGCCGATAGATTTTTGTATTAAGGGATAAGGAGCAACGAGCTATAGAGTTAAGATTCAGGTCAGCCATTATCTCATACATAATGGCGAAACAGGCTCGAAGGAACAGGAGTATGGCCTACTCCTGTTCCTACTTCTCATGTTCTTATGTTCTTATGAGGGGTTGAATGGCCTCCTATTGTTCCTATGTTCCTTAACTGACCGCCATGGATTAAATGTAAATTTCCCTCCAAAATGGTTGTCCTCATACAGGGTGTCAATAGACCACCTGAGATCAGTATCGATGCAATCACGGATGGCAAGCATTTTAGGCACAGTGCCTACGCATCTGTTGTTTTACACTTAAAAACTCACGGGATTAAACATTCCCATGCTGTCTCTGCCTCACCCCATAATGAACCTTCTCCTCCCTATAATACACTTCAAAAGTACTTCATTGGCTGTAAAGCGCTTTGGGATGTCCTGAGTCCTGAAAGGCGCTATGGAAATGCAAGTACTTTCTTTTTGGAAAACCTCCCTTGCACCTCTCCCCAGCACTTGTGCTTGAACTGAACATGTCTCAAGGAGAAGCAATTGGCCTCCCATCTCTTTGCGTGATCTGTGTGTAGTTCTTTGCTGGTTTATTGTATTATCAGCTGTGAGCACAATGAGGTGGTGAGCGGGATAGTGCATTTACCTTCCATTAATTATCAAATAGCCACACTTCTATGCCAAGGTCCAAGCTAGTGTTGTAAATCCTTTATTAATGTGATGTGGAATTACATGAAGTGCAGATTAATTGAAACAATTAAGTGCAAGTGTGCTCATATTTCAGTCATCAGATCCTGAGGTGATGTCACCCAATCGCATCCATCTTCTTGTGATTTGTTTTACTGTACACAGGACAATAATCTTGCATTTTATTTGTTCTTGGAATGTGGCAGACGCTGGAGAAGTTGGCATTGATCACCCTTCCCTAGTTGTCCCGAGAAGGTGGTAATGGACCTTCTCCTTGAACCACAGCAGTCCGTGTGCTCGCACAATGGCGTTGGGTGATGTTAGCCAGGGAACTCCAGAATTCTAACCCAGTGACGATGAAGGAAGAGGAGTATATGTCCAACACGGAATGGTGTTTCCATAATATTGCTGCTGTGCACCTTAGTGCCAGCTGCGGCTCAGTGGGTAGCACACTTGCCTCTGAGTTTGAAGGTTGTGGGTTCAAGTCCCACTCCAGGGACTTGAGCACAAAAATCTAGGCTGACTCCAGGGCAGTGCTGAGGGAATGCTGCACTGTTGACGATGTCGTCTTTCAGATGATACATTAAACCGAGGCCACGTCTGCTCTCAGGTGGATGTAAAAGATCCCATGACACTCTCTTGATGAAGAGCAGGGGAGTTATCCCCGATGTCGTGGCCAATATTTATCCCTCAATCAACATAACAAAAACAGATTATCTGGTCATTATCACATTGCTGCTTGTGGGAGCTTGCTTGTGCACAAATTGGCTGCTGCGTTTCCTACATTACAACAGTGACTACACTCCAAAAGTACTCATTGGCTGTAAAGTGCTTTGAGACGTCAGGTGGTTGTGAAAGGCGCTATATAAATCCAAGACTTTCTTTCTGTATTTTTTGGTGGCAGAGGTTGCAGGTCTCGGAAGTGCTCTTTGAAAGGAAAGGGGCAGACTGTCCTGAAGTCTGCTAATGTTAGTCTGCGATTGATGTATCTTTATTTTGAAGTAAAGTTAACCGTTAATCACTGCCTGTTAAACAGAGAAGTGTAAGTCAATTGAAAGTACCATTGGGCTATTGGACTAGGGCTGACCCTGCACGATGATCAGTTTCAGGATGAAGTAATTAGGAGTTTAATTAAAGACGGCCATTGCTCATTTGATAACAGTATGCGAAAATAGTTAGTTCAGCAAAGGCAAACATCTGAGCATACATCATCTGTCTTTTGGATGAGATGTTAAAGCTCTCAGGTGGTTGTAAAATATCCCATGGCAACATTGCAAAGAAGTGCACTGGAGTTCTCCCTTGGTGTTCTGGTCAATATTTATCCCTCAACCAACACTTAAAACACATTACTTGGTCATTATCACGTTGCTGTTTGTGGGAGCTTGCTGTGCGCAAATTGGCTGCAGTATTTCCTACCTTGCTACAGTGACTACATTTCAAAAGTACTTCATTGGCTGTGAGGTCCTTTGGAATGTTGGAAGGTCATGAAAGGAGCTATAAAAATGTATTCATTGCTTTCTTTCTTTAGTTGATACAAATGACACGGAAGCGAAGGCAGATATAATTAAAGGTTTCACTTGTTAGAATAGCAATTATATGGGACAAGAGTGAAGCTATCAATAATATAACAAAGTAAGGGTGTTATACTTGTTCGCTCAATGGAAAAAGAGCTCGTTTAGCAAGAAACATGAAAGTTATTGATAATGGATAAGCTGCTTAAATTATCCTTCTGCAGTGTTTTATTTTAACTTTTATAGAATTATGTAATGCAGAGTTGTATGGATTGTCACGTGGAGAGAGTAAGAAAAATGTATAAGAATTGGCTGCTTGTTATTAGTATTTGGAGCCCTAAAGGCCTAAGATACTGAGCTCTAAACTGGAACATGTTTGAATCACCAACCACCAACATTAGGTCTCGTTGTAAGTTATCATCATCATCGGCAGTCCCGTGAAATCGAGGAAGATGAGCTTCCACTCTAAAAGTGAGCTTGCAGGTGACTGTACAGTCCAATACGGGAATTACAGTCTGTCACAGGTGGGGCAGACAGTGGTTGAAGGAAAGGGTGGATGGGGAATCTGGTTTGCCGCATGCTCCTTCCGCTGTCTGCGACGAGACTCGAAGTGATCTGCGCCATCTGGATGCTCTTCCTCCACTTTGGGCGGTCTTGGGCCAGGGAATCCCAGGTGTCGGTGGGGATGTTGCATTTTATCAAGGAGGCTTTGAGGGTGTGCTTGAAACATTCTCTCTGCCCACCTGGGGCTCACTTGCCATGTAGGAGTTCCGAGTAGAGTGCTTGCTTCGGGAGTCTCGTGTCGGGCATGCGGATGATGTGGCCCGCCCAATGGGGCTGGTCGACTGTGGGGATGTTGGCCTGAGCGAGAACACTGACATGGTGCGCCTATCCTCCCAGTGGATTTGCAGGATCTTGCGGAAGCAGCATTGGTGGTACTTCTCCAGCGCTTTGAGATGTCTGCTGTATATGGTCCATGTCTCTGAGCCATATAGGAGGGCGGGTATGGTCCTGTAGACCATAAGCTTGGTGCCAAATTTGAGGTCCTCAGGCAACCGAACGCTGCGCTGGCACACTGGAGGTGGTGTTGGACCTTGTCATCGATATCTGCCCTTGCTGATAGTAGGCTCCTGATAACATGCAAGCCGTGATCCTGACCGACAGACCCAATCCACATCTGGACCGGGGTCAAGCAAGGCTGCATCATCGCACCAATACTCTTCTCGATCTTCCTTGCTGCAGTGCTCCATCTCACTCTCAATAAGCTCCCCGCTGGAGTGGAACTAAATTATAGAACCAATGGGAACTTTTTCAACCTTCGTCGCCTCCAGGCCAGATCCAAGGTCGTCCCATCCTCTGTCATCGAGCTACAGTTTGCGGACGATGCTTGCATCTGTGCACATTCAGAGGCTGAACTCCAAGCCATTGTCAACACCTTCACTAAGGCATATGAAAGCATAGGCCTACACTAAACACCCGTAAGACATAGGTCCTCCACCAACTTACCCCGCCACACAGCACTGCCCTCAGTCATCAAAATCCATGACGCGGCCTTGGACAACGTGGACCATTTGCCATGCTTCTGGTTGTAAGTACTACCTTTTAAGTGCACATTTTCATACTATTACATGTAAAGTAGTACTATATTCTTAATAAATCTGAGATGCCGATTTTCAATGTTTTTTTAATCGTTCATGGGATGTGGGTGTCGCTGGCAAGTCCGGCATTTATTACCCTTGAGAAAATGGTGGTGAGCTGCCTTCTTGAACTGCTGCAGTCCATGTGGTGAAGTTACTTCCACAGTGCTGTTAGGGAGGTAGCTCCAGGATTTTGACCCAGCGATTGTGAAGGAATTGTGATTTTTCCAAGTCAGGATGGTGTGTAACTTGGAGAGGAACTTGGAGGTGGTAGTATTCCCATGGGCCTGCTGCCCTTGTCCTTCTAGGTGGTAGAGGTCATGGGTTTGGGAGGTGCTGTCGCAGAAACCTTGGCAAGTTGCTTCAGTGCATCCGGTCCTATGGTGCGCCGGTGGCAGAGCGAGTCAATGTTTAAGGTGGTGGATGGTGTCCTGGATGGTGTCGAGCTTCTTGAATGTTGTTGGAGCTGCATCCATCCAGGCAAGTGGAGAGTGTTCCATCACACTCCTGACTTGTGCCTCTTAGATGGTGGAATGGCTTTGGGGAGTCAGGAAGGGAGACACTTGCCACAGAATACCCAGCCTCTGACCTGCTCTTGTTGCCACAGTATTTACGTGGCTTGTCCAGTTAAGTTTCCAGTCAATGGTGACCCCCAGGATATTGATGATGGGGGGTTCAGCGATGGTAATGCCGTTGACTGTCAAGGGGAGATGGGTAGACTCTCGCTTGTTGGGGATCGTCATTGCCTGGCACTTGTGTAGCAAATGTTACTTGTCATTTATCAGCCCAAGCCTGAATGTTGTCCAGGTCTTGCTGCATTCGGGCCTGGACTGCTTCATTATCTGAGGAATTGCGAGTGGAACTGAACACTGTGCAATCATCAGCAAACATTTCCACTTCTGACCTTATGATGGAAGGAAAGTCATTGATGAAGCAGTGAAGTCCTGGGGCTGAGATGATTGGTCTCCAACACCACAACCATCTTCCTTTGTACTAGGTATGTTGCTAGCCAGTGGAGAGTTTTCTCCCTGATTCCCATTGACTTCAGTTTTACTCGGACTCCTTGATGCCACACTCGGTAAAATATTGCCTTGATGTCAAAGGCAGTGACTCTCACCTCACCTCTGGAATTCAGCTCTTTTATTCATGTTTGGACCAAGGCTGGAGCCAAGTGATCTGGAGTCCATCGGTGAGTGTATAAGAACCTTATTGATTTTAAAGTAAATTATAAATAAGAGACCCTCCCATAATACTATTGAGGAAATGTTCGTCAATGATGACCATCAAGATATTGACGGAGGGGGATTGGATGATGTGGTGTCATTGAAGGACAAGATAAATTGATTGGACTTTTTCTGGTTACATGGCACTTATGTGGTGCAAATGCTACTTGCCACTTGTCAGCCTGGATGTTATCCAAGTTCTTCTGTAGAACACAGAGAAATGTGCTTCATTATTGGAGGAGCTATGACTGGAACTCAATATTGTGGAATCACCGTCAAACATGATTGGGCTGATGAAGCAGCTGAAGGCTGTTGGGATAAGGCTGCTGCCCTGAGGAACTCATGCAGCAATGTCCTGGGAGTGCCAAGATTGCCTCTGACAATCACGACCATCGGCCCAAGTAAACACCAACAGAAAAAGATGGAAATATTCAGCAGGCCAGGGAGCAGCTGTGGAGAAATGGAAGTCAGTCGAAGTTACAGCTCTTGCGACCCTTTTCTTTGTGTCAGGTATGACTCCAGCCACTGGAAGGCTTTCTCTTTGACCCCCAATTGACCTTAGTTTTGCTAGGGCTCATTAGTGCCATACTCATAAAAGCACAGGAGTCGGCCATTCAGCCCCTCGAGTCTTTTTCACCTTTCTATTAGATCATGGATGATCTGCACCTCAACACCAGTTACACGCCTTTGATCTACATCCTTTGATATCCTTACCTAACAAAACTGTATTAACCTCACTCTTGAAAATTTCCATTGATTTAGCACCACAGCCTTTTGCAGGAGAGAGCTCCAGCATTCCACGACCTTTGTGTGAAAGTGCTTCCTGATTTCAGTCTGGTCTAGCTCTAATTTTAAGATTGTGCCTCCTTGGACTGGATTTTTCCACCAGAGTAAATAGCTTCTCTGTATCTATCCTATTGTATCACTTTATTATTTTAAAAACTTCGATTAGATCTCCCCTCAACCGTCTAAACCCAAGGGAATAAAAACCAAGCTGTGCTCATAATTTTACCTTTGAAGCTTATCATTCTGCTGAATCTGCGCTGCACCCCCTCCAAGACAATATATATTTCCTGAGACGCACTGCCCAGAACTGAACACAGTGCTCCAGATGTGTTCTGACTAAGGCTCTATACAACTGAAATATAACTTCCTCACTTTTGAATTCCAAGCCTCTTGAGATAAAGGTCAACCTTCAATTAGCCTTTCTGATTAGTATTTGCACACCAACTTTTAGTGATTTATGAACATGGACACTTAAATCGCTTTGTTCCTCCATGGCTCTTAGTCTTTTGTCATTAAGAAAATATTCTGCTTTGTCTTTTTTAAATCAAAAATGCCTCGCTTTGCACTGTCCCACATTGAACTCCATCTGTCATAGTTTTGCCAACTCAATTAATCTAGCAATGTCTCTTTATAACCTTCTGCTCCCATCTGCAGTACTTACTGTGCCTCCTAACTAATTGTGATCGACAAACGAATCATAGAATGGTTACAGCATGGAAGAAGGCCATACGGCCCGTTGAGCCCGTGCCGGCTCTCAGCGCAAGAGCACCTCAGCGAGTCCCACTCCCCCGCCCTTTCCCCCGTAGCATTGCAAATATTTTTATTTCAAGCACTTATCCAACTCCCTTTTGAAAGCCGTGACTGAGTCTGCCTCCACTAACTTTTCAGGCCGTGCATTCCAGATCCTAACCACTCGCTGTGTAAAAAAGTTTTTTCTCATGTCGCCTTTGGTTCTTTTGCCAATCACCTTAAATCTGTGTCCTCTGGTTCTCGACCCATCCACCAATGGGAACAGTTTCTCTCTATCTACTTTGTCCAGACCCATCATGATTTTGAGCACCTCCATCATATCTCCTCTCAATCTTCTCTGCTCTAAGGAGAACAACCCCAGCTGCTTCAGTCTATCCACATAACTGAAGTCCCTCATTCCTGGAACCATTCTCGTAAATCTTATCTGCACCCTCTCTAAGGCCTTCACATCCTTCCTAAAGTGTGGTGCCCAGAATTCGACACAATGGGGCCAAGTTTTGGCCTGGTTTCCTCCTTTTTTTTGCAGCAACTGGTTTAGAATGAAGTATCTTAGAAATTTGAATTCTCGGCATTTAGTTTGCTCCAGTTCTAGTCAGTTAGAACAGTTTCACTTTGGAACAGAATTTTCTTTTCAAAAAGGGGCGTGTCCGGCCACTTACGCCTGTTTTCAAAGTTTAGGCAGTGAAAACTTACTCCAAACTAACTTAGAATGGAGTAAGTGAAGATTTTTGTACGCTCGAAAAAATCTTGTCTCCACTTCAGAAAATCAGGTGTAGGTTACAAATGAGGCGTAGGGAATGGGGACGGGGGGGGGTTTAAAGGAAAGTTTACAAACATTAAACACTCCAGTTTTACAAATAAAGAGCCATCATCAATAATAAATGATAAATACATCAATAAATCAACCAATAAATCAATCCAAAAAAATTAATAAAATATAAAAAAAAATTAAAAAATCAATAAATAAAATATTTTCTACTTACCGACTGCAGCACCAGGAGTCCTCCAACAGTGTGCTGGAACGGCCCCCCCAGTGTGTTTCTGTCAGTGTCTCTATCTCTCTATCTGTCTGTGTGTGTGTCTCTCACTCGCTGTCTGTCAGTGTCTGTGTTTCTGACAGCGAGAGAAGGGGGAGAAGGGGGGGTGGGAGGGAGAGAAGGAGGGTGGGAGGGGGAGAGGAGGGAGGAGGAGAGGAGGGGGAGAGAGGGGGGGAGAGAGGGGGGGAGAGGAGAGGAGAAGGAGGGGGAGAGGAGAGGAGAAGGAGGGGGGACGGAGGGGGGAGGAGAGGGGGAGGGAGAGGGAGGGAGGGAGAGGGGGAGAAGGGGGGAGAGGAGGGAGGAAGGAGGGGGTGAAGGAGAGGGGAGTGAGGGATGGAAGGAGAGAGGAGGAGGGAGGGAGGGAGGGAAGGAGAGAGGAGGGAGGGAAGGAGAGAGGAGGGAGGGAAGGAGAGAGGAGGGAGGGAAGGAGAGAGGAGGGAGGGAGGGAAGGAGAGAGGAGGGAGGGAGGGAAGGAGAGAGGAGGGAGGGAAGGAGAGAGGAGGGAGGGAAGGAGAGAGGAGGGAGGGAGGGAAGGAGCGAGGAGGGAGGGAGGGAAGGAGAGAGGAGGGAGGGAGGGAAGGAGAGAGGAGGGAGGGAGGGAGGGAAGGAGAGAGGAGGGAGGGAAGGAGAGAGGAGGGAGGGAAGGAGAGAGGAGGAAGGGAGGGAAGGAGAGAGGAGGGAGGGAGGAAAGGAGAGAGGAGGGAGGGAGGGAAAGAGAGAGGAGGGAGGGAGAGAAGGAGAGAGGAGGGAGGGAGGGAAGGAGAGAAGGAGGGGAGCAGGGATTGAGTGAAGGAGAGAGGGAGGGAAGGAGAGAGGAGGGAGGAGAGAGGAGGGAGGGAGGGAGGAGGGAGGAGAGAGGAGGGAGGGAGGGAGGAGAGAGGAGGGAGGGAGGGAAGGAGAGAGGAGAGAGGAGGGAGGGAGAGAGGGAAGGAGAGATGGGGGGGAAGGGAGAGAAGGGGGCTGAACGGCCGGGCCCAAGACTTCGAGCTGGATTTACAGGTAGGTGGCGTCGGGTCTCGGGGGGGTAGTCGCGGAGGTCTGGGGAGGTCGGGGTGGGGGCGGGGAAGAGTCGAGGAGGTCGGTGGGGGGGAGAGAGAGTCGCGGAGGTCCGGGGGGGGGGCGGGTGGCGCGGAGGTCAGGTCGGGTCGGTGGGGGAGGGGAGTGGAGGTCGGGTCGCCGGGTGGGGGTGGGGCGGGGGGAAGCACAGGTCGAGTCGTGGGGGGGAGAGCGGGGGTCGGGTCGGGTCCGGTCGGGTGGGAGGAGCCTTATCCACGCAGCCCCAGTGAGGCCATTCAGCCAGGGCTAGGGGCTGCGTGCTTCGGGCCCCTCCCACAGTTTGGGGCGCCTGGAGCTACTGCACATGCGCGCCCACTTTAGCGTGCATGTGCAGAGGTCCCGGCACTGTTTTCAGCGCAGGGACCTGGCTCCGCCCCCCACAACTCGTGCTGCGCCGCGCCCAGCTCCAGAGGGCCTGCTGTGAGCCGGAGAATAGGTTCGTTTTTTTTAGGCGCACTTTGTGGCGCGAAAAACGGGTGTCCAGGTCCGGGCTGCGCCGTTTTAGGTGCGGCCCGAAACTTGGGCCCAATACTCCAGTTGAGACCGAACCAGTGTGTTATACAGGTTTATCATAATTTCCACGCTTTTGTACTCTGTACCTCGATTTATGAAGTCCAGGATCCCGTAAACTGTTTTAGCTGTTTTCTCAACCTGCCCTGCCAGCTTCAACGATTTGTGCCAGATCCAGGTCTCTCTGTTCATGCACCTATTTTAGGATTGTACCCTTTAATTTATATGTTCTCTCCTCATTATTCCTATCAAAATGTATCACTTCACACTTTTCCGCATTAAATTTCATCTGCCACTGTGCTTTTGAAGTCAATCCCTATCCTCCTCACTATTCACTATACATCCAAGTTTTGTTTCATCTGCAAATTTTGCAATTGTGCCTTGTACACCCACATCCAAGTCATTAATATATATCAAGAAAAGCAGTGGTCCTTGTACCGATCCCTGGGGAACACCACTGTATACCTTCCTCCAGTCCGAAAAAGAGCCATTCACCTCCACTCTCTATTTCCTGTCACTTAGACAATTCCGTATCCATGCTGCCGCTGTCCCTTTTATTTCATGGGCTTCAATTTTGCTGGCAAGCCTATTATGTGGCACTTTGTCAAACGCCTTTTGGAAATCCATGTACACCACATCAACTGCATTGCCTTCATCAACCCTCTCTGTTACCTCATCAAAAGACTGATAAGTTGGTTAAACACAATTTGCCTTTAACAAATCCGTGCTGGCTTTCCTTAATTAATCCACACTTGTCCAAGTGACTGTTCATGTTGTCCCTAATTATTGTTTCGAAAAGTTTCCCCACGACCGAGGTTAAACTGCTTGGCCTGCAGTTACTAGGTTTGTCTTTGCACCCTTTTTTGAACAGGGGTGTAACATTTGCTATTCTCCAGTGGTCTGGCACCACCCCTGTTTCTAAGGAGGATTGGAAGATTATGGCCAGTACCTCCACGATTTCTTCCTTCACTTCCTTCGGCATCCTATGATGCATCCCATCCCGTCCAGGTGACTTATTTACTTTAAGTACAGCCAGCCTTTCTAATCACTCATCTTTATCAATTTTTATCCTATCCAATATCTCCTCTACCTCATCCTTTACTATGTCTATAGCACCATCCTCTTCCTTGTTGAAGACAGATGCAAAGTACTCATTTAGTACCTCAGTCATATCATCTGCCTCCATGTGTAGGTCTCCATTTTGGTCCCTAATCGGTCCCACCCTTCCTCTTACTACCCTTTTACTATTTATATGCCTACAGAATACTCTTGGATCACTTTTATGTTGGCTGCCATTCTATTCTCATACCCTCTCTTTGTCCCTCGTATTTTCTGTTTCACTTCTCTTCTGAACTTTCTATATTTAGTAAGTATGTTCCCTTAAAAATAAAGGGTTAGGCTAACAAATCTAGTGCACCCGGATGTCAAGGGAGATTCACGGTAAGATAAAGAAAAAAAGGGAAGCTTATGTGAGGTTATCCACTTTGGCAGAGAAAGTAGAAAAGCAAATTATAATTTAAATGGAGAAAAATTGCAAAGTGCTGCAGTACAGATGGACCTGGGGGTCCTTGTGCATGAAACACAAAAAGTTAGTATGCAGGTACATTAAGTAATCAGGAAGGCAAATGGAATGTTGGCCTTTATTGCAAGGGGGATAGAGTATAAAAGCAGAGAAGTCCTGCTACAACTGTACAGGGTATTGGTGAGGCCACACCTGGAGTACTGCGCAGGTCGGGAGTATAAAGAGCTGGAGCATGCCACTACAGTTTCCAGCACGAGTCCACCTAAGTGTGCGCCAACTTTGAGGTGGGCGACTGGGTGACATCATCAAGGCCCAGGTCATTGGTTAGAACATGGGCTGGAACATCGGCGAGGCCCAGGTACAGCGGAGGAGCGGGAAGGTCGTAGCGGAGGTGCGGTAAATGTGGGTACGGGGCCCAGAAGAGCCGAGGGCCCAGGAGCAGCACGGGCCAGCCCACACTGCGATATGTGTGCGCACTAGGTCCGTGCAGCAGAGCAGGTCTGCAGTCGTCCTGGTCAACCCTTGCCACTGGATAAAGACCTAGCTCTGTCAAGCCCGTGTGGTGGCTGATGTGCAACGGTCACCACACGTTAAAAAAAATCCACGACAGGCATCTTCCACCCCTGGAGTTCAGGAATGGAATATTGGGTTCTTCATTGAAACATCTATGAACTCATTCCTTTTGGTGTGGAAGCAAGTCATCCTCGTTCGAGGGACCACCTATGATGATGATGACTGCCTACAGTTTTGTTCTCCGTATTTAAGGAAGGATATACTTGCATTGGAGGCTGTTCAGAGAAGGTTCACTAGATTGATTCTGGAGATGAGGGGGTTGTCTTATGAAGATAGGTTGAGTAGGTTGGGTTTATACTCATTAGGGTTCAGAAGAGAGGTGATCTTATCGAAACATATAAGATAATGAGGGAGCTTGACAAGATGGATGCAAAGAGGATATTTCCACTCATAGGGGAAACTAAAACTAGGGGACATAGTCTCAGAATAAGGGGCCGCCCATTTAAAACTCAGATGAGGAGGAATTTCTCCTCTCAGATGATTGTAAATCTAGGGAATTCTCTGACCCAGAGAGCTTGGAGGCTGAGTCATTGAATATATTTTAGGCGGAGATAGACAGATTTTTGAGCAATAAGGGAATAAAGAGTTATGGGGAGCGGGCAGGGAAGTGGAGCTGAGTCCATGATCAGATCAGCCATGATCTTATTAAATGGCGGAGCAGGCTTGAGGGGCCAAATGGCCGACCCCTGCTCCTATTTCTTATGTTCTTAGGTTCTTATGATAGATTCTGAGAACTCAATACTGCAGAAACTCTAGAGAAGTATAAGAAGTGCAGGGGTGCAATTAAAAAAGATATCAGGAAAGCAAAGAGAGAGCATGAAAGAATGTTGGCAAGTAAATTCAGGGAAAACCCAAAGTTGTTTTATAAATACATAAAGAGCAAGAGGATAACTACACAAAGAGCCTATTAGAGATCATTGAGGTGTAAAAAATTATGAGGGGCCTGTATAGAGTGGATAGGAAGGACCTGTTTCCCTTGGCAGAGGGGTCAACAACCAGGGGACATATATTTAAAGTAATTGGGAAGAGGTTTAGAGGAGATATGAGGGTAAATGTCTTCACCCAGAGGGTAGTGGGAGTCTGGAACTCACTGCCTGAAAGGGTGGTAAAGGCAGAAACTCTCTCCATATTTAAAAAATACTTGGATGTGCACTTAAAGTGCCATAACCTACAGGGCTATGGACCAAGAGCTGGAAAGTGGGATAAGGTTGGATAGCTATTGGTCGGCCGGCGCAAAATGGCCTCCTTCCGTGCTGTAAATTTCTATGATTCTATGATTCTATGATTTAGCCTATTCTCAGATGTGTTCTCGATCTAACATCTGTCATACATGCTCTTTTTCTGCTTCGTCTTGCTCTCTATCTCTTTCATCATCCAGGGAGCTCTGATTTTAGTTGCCCTACCTTTCCCCCTAGTGGGAATGTACCTCAACTGTAACCACATTATTTCTACTTTAAAGGCAGCCCCATTGTTCCACTATAGTATTGCTGTTATGTATGTAAACTTGTATTTACTCTGTACAGCCACCAGAGGGCTCATCCCCTGGAGTCCCAAGGATACCATAATCCCTTTGAAGCACAGGTACTTAAGGAGGCCTCACAGGCTGGAGAGACACTCTGGAGACCGGAAATAAAAGACTAAGATCACACTTTACTTTGAGCTCACAGTATCCAGTCAAGACTCTTTATTCATATACAACAACTGGTGACAAGATACAGATGACGAACCCGATGACGCAGACAACAGTGGACATCCTGAAGAAATTTTCAGAGGGAGATGATTGGGAAACCTTTGTGGAGCGACTCGACCAATACTTCGTGGCAACGAGCTGGAAGGAGAAGCGAACGCTGCCAAACGAAAGGCGATTCTCCTCACCGTCTGCGGGGCACCAACGTATGGCCTCATGAAAAATCTGCTTGCTCCAGCAAAACCTACAGAGAGATTGTACGACGATTTGTGCACACTGGTCCAGGAGCATCTGAACCCGAAGGAAAGCGTTCTGATGGCGAGGTACCGGTTCTACACCTACAAAAAGCCTGAAGGCCAGAAAGTGCCGAGTTATGTCGCCGAGCTAAGACACCTTGCAGGACATTGCGAATTTAAAGGACATTTGGAGCACATACTCAAAGACTTTTTCGTACTTGGCATTGGCCATAAAGTGATACTTTGCAAATGTTTGACTGTAGAGACCCCAACCTTGAGTAAGGCCATAGCGATAGCCCAGGCGTTCATTGCTACCAGTGACAATACTAAGCAAATCTCTCAGCACACAAGTGCTGCTACAAGTACTATGAACAAAGTGATGTTGTTTTCAAATCGCAACGTACAGGGCAGGCCCTACATGCCTGCATCTGCACGTCTACAGATGTCTCAGAATTCACAATCAAGGGTGATGAATGCAAGGCCATTAACACCTTGTTGGTGCTGCGGGGTGATCATCGTTTCCATTCATGCCGCTTCAAAGGGTACGTTTGCAAGTGCTGTGGAACAATGGGACACCTCCAATGTATGTGCAGGCGAGCTGCAAACCCTGTTAAGCCTGCAAACCACTATGTTGCAGAGGAGGACAGATCCACGGAGGATCACAACGAACCAGAGCCTCAGATCGAGGAGGCAGAAGTATATGGGGTACACACATTTACCACAAAGTGTCCCCCAATAATGCTGAAGGTTGAATTAAATGGATTCCTGGTGTCAATGGAGCTGGACACGGACACGAGCCAGTCCATTATGAGCAAAAAGACTTTCGAAAAATTGTGGTGCAGAAAGGCCTCAAAGCCCATCTTGACTCCCGTCCGCATGAAACTGAGAACTTACACAAAGGAACTCATTCCCATAATTGGCAGTGCTACTGTAAAGGTCTCCTACGATGGAGCGGTGCACAAGCTACCACTCTGGGTGGTACCGGGCGATGGTCCCACGCTGCTCGGCAGGAGCTGGCTGTGAAAGATACGCTGGAACTGGGACGACGTCCGGGCGCTCTCGTCCACTGACGACACTTCGTGTGCCCAGGTCTTAAACAAGTTCCCTTCGCTGCTCGAACCAGGCATCAGGAAGTTCCAAGGAGCAGAAGTGCAGATCCACCTAATTCTGGGGGCACGATGCATCCATCACAAGGCGAGAGCAATACCGTACATGATAAGAGAAAGGGTAGAGATCGAGCTGGACCGGCTGCAACAAGAGAGCATCATTTCGCTGATCGAATTCAACGAGTGGGCCAATCTGATTGTTCCAGTCCTTAAGGGAGACGGCACCGTCAGAATCTCTGGTGATTACAAAGTAACTATCAATCATTTCTTCCTGCAGGATCAATACCCACTACCAAAGTCTGACGACCTTTTTACTATGCTGGTGGGAGGAAAGATGTTCAGGAAGCTGGACTTGACCTCAGCCTACATGACGCAGGAGCTGGAGGAATCATCGAAAAGCCTCACCTGCATCAACACGCACAAAGATCTCTTCATTTATAACAGATGCCCGTTTAGAATTCGATCAGCCGCAGCGATATTCCAGAGAAACATGGAAAGCTTACTGAAGTCGGTGGTCTTCCAGGACGACATCTTGGTTACAGCTTGGGACACAGTCTGCAGAACCTGGAGGAGGTTCTTAGTCGACTCAACCGCGTGGGGCTCAGGTTGAAACGCTCGAAGTGCGCTTTCCTGGCCCCTGAAGTAGAGTTCCTGGGGAGAAGAATCACGGTGGACGGCATCAGGCCCACCGATTCGAAGACGAAGGCAATCGAGAATGTACCGAGGCCACAGAACGTGACGGAGCTGCGGTCGTTTCTAGGTCTCTTGAACTACTTTGGTAACATCTTACCGGGTCTCAGCACACTGTTAGAACCACTGCACACCTAACTGCGTAAAGGAGATGAATGGGTATGGGGCAAAAGCCAAGAAAATGCCTTTGTAAAAGCTAGAAAATTGTTATGCTCAAACAAATTGCTTGTGTTGTATGATCCATGTAAGCGTTTGGTACTAGCATGTGATGCATCGTCATATGGCGTCCGATGTGTATTGCAACAAGCTAATGAATCTGGGAAATTGCAACCGGTTGCTTGTGCATCCAGAAATCTGTCTAAGGCTGAGAGAGCCGACAGCATGATTGAAAAAGAAGTGTTAGCATGTGTCTATGGAGTAAAGAAAATGCATCAATATCTGTTTGAGCTAAAATTTGAATTGGAAACCGACCATAAGCCACTAATATCCCTGTTTTCCGAGAGTAAGGGCATAAATACTAATGCATCGGTCCGCATCCAGAGATGGGCACTCACGTTGTCCGCATACAACTACGCCATCCGCCACAGGCCAGGCACAGAAAACTGTGCCGATGCTCTCAGTAGGCTGCCATTGCCCACCACGGGGGTGGAAATAGCACAGCCCGTAGATTTAGTCATGGTTATGGAAGCATTCGAGAGTGAGCAATCACCTGTCACAGCCCGACAGATTAAAACCTGGATGAGTCAGGACCAAAAATTGTGTGCTTCATGGGAGCTGGTCCAGTGTCCCAGTGAAAATGCAGGAAGAGATAAAGCCATACCAACGGCGCAAAGATGAAATATCTATACAGGCAGACTGCCTTCTGTGGAGCAATCGAGTAGTGGTCCCCAAGAAGGGCAGAGACACTTTCAACAGTGACCTCCACAGTACCCACCCAGGCATCGTAATGATGAAAGCGATAGCCAGATCCCACGTGTGGTGGCCCGGTATCAATGCAGACTTAGAGTCCTGCGTGCACAGATGTAACACATGCTCGCAATTAAGCAATGCACCCAGGGAGGCGCCACTAAGTTTATGGTCATGGCCCTCCAAACCGTGGTCCAGGGTCCATGTCGACTATGCAGGCCCATTTTTGGGTAAAATGTTCCTTGTGGTTGTAGATGCGTACTCCAAATGGATTGAATGTGAGACAATGTCGGCAAGCATTTTCGCTGCCACCACTGAAAGCCTGCGGGCCATGTTTGCCATGCATGGACTACCTGATGTCCTCGTGAGCGACAACGGGCCATGTTATACCAGTGCCGAGTTCAAAACGTTCATGACCCGTACCGGGATCATACATGTTATATCTACCCCGTTCAAACCAGCATCCAATGGTCAGGCAGAGAGAGCAGTGCAAACTATCAAGCAGGGCTTGAAAAGGAAAACTGAATGCTCACTGCAGACTCGCCTATCCCAAGTCCGGCTTAGCTACCGCATGAGACCCCACTCGCTCACTGGGATTCCACCTGCTGAACTGCTCAAGAAAAGGGCACTTAAGACAAGGTTCTCGTTAATTCACCCTGATCTACATGAACAGGTAGAGAGCAGGCGGCTTCAACAAAGTACATATCATGATAGCGCAAATGTGTCATGTGAAATTGAAATCAATGATCCTGTATTTGTATTAAATTATGGACATGGTCCCAAGTGGCTTCCCAGCACTATAGTGGCTAAAGAGAGGAGCAGGGTGTTTTGGGTCAAACTTTCAAATGAACTCATTCACCGGAAACACTTGGACCAAATCAAACTCAGATTCACGGACTATCCTGAGCCACCCACATTTGACCCTACCTTCTTTGACCCCCCAACATACACACCAGTGGCAACCAACACAGCGGCTGGCCACGAAGCAGAACCCATCACCCGCAGCAGCCCAGCAGGACTCACCACATCAGGCAGCCCAGCAAGGCCAGCTGCACAACAGCCCAGTGAAGGCCCAACAAACGATTCACCAAAACTAGCATTTGCATTGAGAAGATCAACCAGAGAAAGAAAGGCCCCAGATTGACTCACCTTTTAAATAGTTACACTGTTGACTTTTGTGGGGGAGTGTTGTTATGTATGTAAACTTGTATATACCTTGTACAGCCACAAGAGGGCTCATCTCCTGAAGTGCCAAGGATTCCACAATCCCTTGGGAGCACAGGTACTTAAGGAGGACTCACAGGCTGGAGAGGCACTGTGGAGACCTGAAATAAAAGACTACGGTCACACTTTACTTTGAGCTCACAGTATCCAGTCAGACTCTTTATTCATATACAACAATTGCCTGTCAATCTTTGATTCCAATTTACCTGGGCCAGATCCATTCTCATCCCACTGACATTTTCCATCCTCCAATTAAATATTTTTGCTCTAGCTTGCTCTCTGTACTTTTCCATAGCTAATTTAAACTTTATGATACTATGATCACTGTTCCCTAAATGTTCCCTGACTGACACTTGCTCCACTTGACCCACCTCATTCCCCAGAACCAGATCCAGCAATGCTTCCTTCCTCTTCCCCCTCTCTGCCCTTTACACTATTATTATCCCAGTCTATATTAGCCTCCCATTATCACTATAGTTCTTGCATCTCTCTGTAATCTCTCTGCAAATTTGCTCTTCCATATTTTCTCCACTAGTTTGTAAGACAATAGAATACACCTAGTAATGTAATGGCGCCTCTATTATTTCTTACCTCTAGCCATAGAGATTCTGTCCTTGACCCCACCAGGACATCCTCTCTCTCCAACACTGTAACATTCTCCTTAACTAATATTGCCACCCCACCTCCTTTCTTTCCCTCCCTATCTTTCCTGAGCACCCTATATCCAGGAATATAACTTGGAGATACAACTCTCTATTCCTTCATCCAAGTCATTAATATACACTCAGTTGAATGCTAGCCTCAAGGTTTGCAACTCCCACCTCCTCTTTGGAATTGAGCTTTGGATCATTGTCCTTCTAAATTCATGTGGAGGATCTAACTAATACCGAACAATCATGAGGAGGATGAGATATTTCTGGTGGGAGTGAATAAAAAACATTTCACAGAAAACAAAGCTAAATTGCAAAATGAGATCTGAAAACACTAATAAAAATCCTGAAATCCACTGTGATAAAAAGAAAATTAACATATGTCCAAGATCACTTACAGATGAGGCAGACCAATCAGCCCATCTTAATTCACAATCCTACAGTTCCCACATTGCTGCACCAATTGTTCCTTAAATGATTCTAGAGTTATTCACCTTCCCCACTCTGCCTGGGAGCCCAAGTTTTGGTCACTCTTTGCTTGAAGAAGACCACCCAGTTATCAGTCTTTAAGATACATTTTACTAATTTTAACCTGTGTCCCCTTGCCCTACTCTTTAATTGGAGTGATATTCCAGAATAACCTTTACCACACTATTTACTATCTTATCCACTTCTGTTATTTCATCTCTCAGAGCCTTTCTTGTGGCTGAAAGTCCTCTTTCCTCATACCTCAAATCCCCAACACTAGGAATTATCCCTGTGGCTCTTCTCTGCACTGCCACCAATGCTTGAATGGCTCCCTTGTTTCTAGGTGACCAGAACTGGACGCAGTACTCAAGGTACAGTCTGAGCAGAGCATTGTGCAGTCAGACTTTCTATGGCTTATATCCTAAAGTTTTGTCTATGTAATCAGCTTGAAGTAGTAGCCTTGGCCATTGGCTTTTATTCATAGAACCATACAGCGCAGAAGGAGGCCATCTGGCCCACCATGCCTGTGCCAGCTCTCTGAAAAATCTAGCCAATTAGTTCCACTCCCCCACTCTTTCCCTACAGCTCTGCAAATTCAGGATTTTTTTTCAGTTGTACATTTGAGTTGTCAGGTTTTTTGCAGGCTGTTCGCCAACTTTTCTGAGTTTCATAGGTTGACAGGTATGTGCTTTCCAGCTGCAAGCAGATGTTCCTTGAGGACAGGGACCAGCTCAGAGCAAACAAATCTCTCATGCCTGCAGCCGCACCCCATTTTCCTTCTCAATTGCAAGGCCCGGCCAAGGGGTGGGCCTTCTGGTAACGGTTTAGTACCCCAAATTCAGCCACAGCTGGAAGAAACTGGCCAACATTATTGCTCTTGCTCACTCTCAATTGGATCCTGCTGAAAAGGGCTTGGCCTCCCATCTCTTTGTATTGATATGTCTGTAGTTCTGTGCTGGGATCATTATATAAAAAGCTGTGAGCACAGTGAGGCGATGAGTGGTATAGTGCATTTACCTTGCATCACTTTATCAAATATCCATATTTCTATGCCAAGGTCCCAGCTATTGTTGTATTCATGTGATGTGGAACTATCTGAAGTGAAGATTGGATCTTTTATGCCACAGGATCCATCTGGAAGGGCGGATAGGGCTTCGGTTTGATATCTCATCTGAAAGATGGCACCTCTGACAGTGCTGTGTTCCTTACGTACTGCACTGAAGTTGCAGCCCTAGATTATACGCTCAACTCTTTGGAGTGGGACTTGAACTCACGACCTCTGACTCAGAGAAGAGAGTGCTACCACTGAGCAAAGGCTGACACCAGCCTTGGTACCACATGGAAGCAGGAGAGGAGCGGAGAAAATGTGGGATCATTGCCAAAATGAGGAGCCCTGCTCAGATGTGGCAGAACCCATTGCAGGTGAATTTAAGTCTTGACTACATGAAGTGTTGAATGAAATCCAAAAGCTGGAGGGATTGAAGCACCCTGCTGTTGAAAAGAGCTTGTCTACCCAAGAAATATATCAAAGAGAGTAAGTGCTTGATGCACCAGATAAATGTATGCCAAGGTCAAAAACAGATGTCTACATTGCTCTGTACCTTAAATAAATTATGTAACTGTAGACAGAGAGGAGAAAAAAAACATTAGATTTGCTAAGCAATCCAACATCCCTTGGAGAAACAGGTGAATAATTTCTGCCTGGCTTTGATTCATTCATACTGCACAACTATGTGCCTTATGCTCAGTAATTGACTCCTCTGCATAGAGCATCCTGTATAATCTTCAGCTGGCTCTGCTTCCATTATACAGAACATCAACTTGCATTTATATCGTGTCCTTTATGTAGTGAACTGTTACAGGGTGCTTTAAAGGAGCAATTATCAAAAAAAATGTGACATTTTAAGAGATAGTCAGACAGGTGACCAAAAGCTTGGTCAAAGTAGGTTTTAAGGAGCATCTTAAAAGAGAAGAGAGAGGTAGAGAGGCGGAGATATTTAGGCAGGGGATTCCATTGCTTAAGGCGGAGGAAGCTGAAGGCACAGCCGCCAATAGTGGAGTGAAGAAAATCGGGGCCATGCAAGAGACCAGAATTGGAGGGGAACAGAGTTCTTGGAGGTTTGTAGTGCTGGAGGAGGTTACAGAGATAGGGAGGGGATAGGCATGGAGGGATTTCAAAAGACGGATGAGAATATTAAAATCGAGGTGTTGGTTATTTGTTGGGAGGCTGCAATGCCTTTTTCTTTTAAATCATTCTGGGGATGAGGGCATCGCTGGCAGGACCGGCGTTTATTGCCATTTCCTACTTGCCCTTGAGCATTTGGTGGTGATGGGCCTTCTTGAACCGCGGCAATCCGTGTGGTGAAGGTGCTACCACATGCTTTAGGTAGGGAGTTCCAGGATTTTGACCCAATGATGATGAAGGAATGGCGATATACGTTCAAGTCGCCACATAAGTGTCAGCAGTACCTCTCAAATCTGCGACCTCTACCAGCCAGAAGAACAAGGGCAGCAAGCACATGGGAAACCCTACCACCTCCAAGTTGCCCTCCATGTCCTGATTTGGATATATATTGCCCTTCCTTCATTGTCGCTGGCTCAAAATCCTGGAACTCCCTACCTAACAGCACTGTGGGAGAACCTGCAGCGGTTCGAGAAGAAGGCCCACACCACCACCTTCTCAAGGGCATCCAGGAATGGGCAATAAATGCTGGGCTTGCCAGCGAAGCCCACATCCTGAGAATGAATGTTAAAAAAGTTGCGATGGTATGTGACTTGGCGGGGAATTGGAGCTGATGGCATTTCCATCCATCTGCTGCCCTGGTCCTTCTAGGTGGCGAAGGCCACATTCTGGAAGGAGCTGCCGAAGAAGCCTTGGCGAGTTGGTGCAGTGTGTCCTGTAGATAGCGCACACTGCAGACACATTACGCCAATGATGGATGGAGTGGATGATTGGACCTTGAGTGTCTGGGGCAGTACTGCAAACTTCACAGGAGATATTTAAGAGGTTTGCATCATTCTTCAAACTTAAGAATGTGAGTCAAACCCTTGAGTAATTTATAGCTGATCGGTGACATGCCCCATGACCAATATCTGGGACTTTAATGTGCAGCAGTATTAGAATCTAATAAAGCAAGATGTATCATTTCTCAGCCGCCCGCTCTTCCTGTCAGCTCATGTTATCACAGCCTAGCCTAATGTCACAATCATGAGTAGGAGTTAGGTGTGGAATAAACATCAGGCTACACATCCATTGCACTTTCATGAAAATAAATGAAAGAAAGAACTCGTATTTCTATAGCACCTGCCATGATCTCAGGATATCCCAATGTGCTTTACAGTCAATGAGGTACTTTTGAAGTGTAGTACCTGCTGTAATGTAGGAAACGCGGGAGTCAATTTGGGCACAACAAGATCTTACCAACGGCAACGTAATAATGATGAAGTAATCTGTTTTAGTGATGTCGATGGAGGGATAAATAATGACCAGGACACCAGGGCGAACCCCCACGTTCTTCATCGAAATAGTGCCATGCGATCTTTTTCATTTACTTGAGAGGGCAGACGGGGCATTGATTTAAATTCTCATCTTCGACAATACAGCGCTGCTGGTGTTTGCAAGGCCGTAAAATGATCGGCACACAGACCTCACTGCTCACAGGAGAGCACCTCAGACAGTGCAGCACTCCCTCAGTACTGCACTGAAGTGTCAGCCTGGATTATTTGAGCCAGTCTCTGGAGTAGGGCTTGAACCCATGGCCTTCGGACTCAGATGTGAGAGTGCTACCCACTGAGCCACGGCTGACACCATAGCACTTTATTATCCCCTGTGGCCCATGTGACATCCAATTTAGCACTTTTAATCCTCTTTATATTCTTGGGTGTGAGTGGAAGTTCGAGGTATATGACCAGTGACTGAAAATCTCACATGGGTGTGGGAGGTGGGGGTGAAGGGAGGCTTTCAACTGCTGTGTTGCCTGCTTCTCACCTGAAAACGTGCGGACTGCAGTTGAAGATCTGGTGGGCGCCCATGTTCCGCTTGAATCTTCTTTCAGGCGAGCGTTCAAGACGCTGCCCACCACACTAGCTCAAATCTGGTGGGGAGAGGTTGTTTAGTTATGCTAATCGGAGGTTCGACATGTGTTTTAGGAACCCTAATTGCAACCTTTAGAGAGAAATGGGTGTAGCGTACACGGTTCATGCCAATCCCACATCGGCAGCACGAGAGGCAATTCTTAGAGCATTTGTCGGACAAGGAGGAGCAGGAATGTTCCGCTGGTGAAAGTAGTGAAAGGCACTGTATAAATGCAAGCCTTTCTTTATTTTCTTTTAACATTAATAAATTCAGACAGAAACTTCCATTGTAGAAAACAACTGATTTATGAAATGTTGATTTTGTTTTGTTGAATTTAGAAAGTAATTAAGTTTTATTAAGTGCATGCAATAAGGCAGGAATTAACAAATGCAGTGAGTAACTTAATTAATCATGAATCGCTGGCAGTAAGTTAATTAATTATGGAATTCAGTAAACTAATTAACTGTAATGAGTAATACAAGTTAATAATGAAATCTACTTAGTAGTGACAGACAGAGCTGTGTAGGTGCGGATGTCAGTCTCAGGCACTGTGACAGAATTGAGTCACTTTGAAGTAAGAGTGACATCCTATGTGAGAACAACTATAAAATCCAAGAGCTGGATTTCCAGCTTTGATGTTTTTGGGGCGATAATGGCGATGGGACGGTAAAGTTAGCACCCGGGAACAGTTTGCGCCTCAGCAAGTAAGTTTGTGCAGCTGGGCTCTGAGTCAGGGGGCGCAGCGCTAAGAGAGGCATTGTACACCTTTCTTGGGCGCTAGGATGGGAACCTCCCAAGCTAAAGAGCCGGGCCAGGAGCGCTTCAAGAGACGCCGGGGGGGGAGGGGAGAGGTAGCTAATAATAAAGCCACAAAAACATTCCAAAAACATTGCCCACGCCACCACAACACAAATTGCAAACAAAATTTAAAGAAAAAATATTCACACTTACTTTACTTAGAAGTCCATTACTTACCCCTCCGCTGTCGGTATCGTCGGGCCGCTCTTATTTCCCAGGTGTTCACTGCGGGGCGCACTTCGGGGCGGACAGGTCAGGCAAGAGTCAAAACTCGTGCCGGTGTCGCAACCAGGGGCGTTGCACACTGAGCGCAGCTCTTCCGGGTGGTGCTACTCTGTGCCGCTGCAAAACCAGACCCGAGGATCGCTGTGGGGCGCTGGAGGCTGACCGCCCGACCAGAACACCTCACCGCCGCCATTGTCGCCACTCCGGGCCGAAAAACAGAGCGGAGAGGAGCGAAAAATCCGCCTCATAGAATCACATCGAATTTACTGCACAGAAACAGGCCATTCGGCACAACTGCTCCATGCCGGTGTTTATACTCCACACGTAATATCAAGAAACGGCTGAGCGCACTGGATACCGCAAAGGTTGTGGACCACGACAACATCCCAGCTGTAGTACTTAATAGCTGTGCTTCAGAACTAGCCACAGCTTTAGCTAAGCTGTTCTACTACATCTACAAAAACATAGGAAAACATCCGAAGGTGCTTCACAAAGGTTTCATCAAAGCAATGGATGTTGCGCCAAAGGTATCAGGTAGTGTGGCCAAAAGCATTGATCAAAGAGGGGGGGCTTTAATGTTGGTCTTAAAGGAGGGCAGCAAGATAGATCTATCAAAAGGTATAGAGAAAGAATGCCAGAGCATGAGGTCTAGGTAAAGGGAAATTGGGAGCCAATGCAGGTCAATTATCATAGGGATGATGGATGAGTGGGACTTGGTGCATGATACGATACAGGCAGAGTTTCGTATGAGGTGAAGTTTACAGAGCATGGAGGATGGGAGCTTGGCCATGAGAGCATTGGAACAGTCTTGCCTGGCAGTCACAAAATCATGGATGAGGGTTTCAGCAGCAGATAGGTTGATGTAGGGTGGTGATCCTACAGAGGTGGAAGGAAGTGTCTTCGAGATGGAGAGAATATGGGGTCAGAAACTCAGCTCGGGATGGAATAGGATGTGAACTGTGTGGTTCAATTCGAGGCAATGGCCGGCAAGGGAGGTGGAATTGGTGGCAATAGTACAGAGTTTGTGGTGGGGACTGAAGAAGATGGCTAAAGTGGACTGGGAAGCTAGATTAAAGGATAAGACGGTAGATAAGCAGTGGCAAACATTTAAGGGGATATTTCATAACTCTCAGCAAAGATATATTCCAGTGAGAAAGAAAGATTCTAAGAGAAGGATGAACCATCCGTGGCTAACTAAGAAAGAAAAGGATGGTATCAAATTGAAAACAAAGGCATACAATGTTGCGAAGAATAGTGGCAGGCCAGAGGATTGAGAATTTTTTAGAAAGCAGCAAAGGATGACTAAAAAAAGAATAAAGAGAGAGAAGATAATTTATGAGAGTAAGCTAGCAAGAAATATAAAAACAGACAGTATGAGCTTCTACAGGTATATAAAAAGGAAGAGAGTAGCTAAAATAAGTGTTGGTCCTTGAAAGGGTGAGATTGGGAATTTCATAATGGAAAGCAGGGAAATGGCAGAGACTTTGAACAAATATTTTGTATCGGTCTTCACGGTAGAAAACACTGAAAGCATCCCAATAATTGACGATCAAGGGGGAACTTAAACTAATCACTATCATTAGAGAAAAAGTACTAGGCAAACTAATGGGACTAAAGGTGGACAAGTCCCCTGGACCTGATGGCCTGCATCCTAGGTCTTAAAAGAATTGGCTGCAGAGATAGTGGATGCATTGGTTATAATCTACCAACATTTCTTGGATTCTGGAGAGGTCCCAGCAGATTGGAAAACGCAACTGTAACGGCCCTATTTAAGAAAGGAGAGAGACAGAAAGTAGGAAACTACAGACCAGTTAGCCTAATATCTATCATTTGGAAAATGCTGGAGTCCATTATTAAGGATGTAGTAGCAGGACATTTAGAAAATCATAATGGAGTCAAGCAGAGTCAGCATGGTTTTATGAAACTGTAATTAGTGGGGTGCCACCGAGATCGGTGCTGGGGCCTCAACTATTTACAATTTATATTAATGACTTGGATGAAGGGACCGAGTGTAATGTAGCCAAATTTGCTGATGATATAAAGATCGGTGGGAAAGCAAGCTGTGAGGAGGACGCAAAGAATCTGCAAAAGGATATAAATAGGCTAATGAGTGGGCAAAGATTTGGCAGATGGAATATAATGTGGGAAAATGTGAGGTTATCCACTTTGGAAGGAAATATACAAAAACAAATTATTATTTAAAAGGGGAGATTACAAAATGCTCCGGTACAAACGGATCTGGGGGTCCTTGTACATGAAACACAAAAAGTTAGCACGCAGGTACAGCAACTAATTAGGAAGACAAATGGAATGTTGGCCTTTATTGCAAGGAGGATGGAGTATAAAAGTAGCTAAGTACTGCTACAAATGTACAGGGTGTTGGTGAGACCATACCTGGAGTACTGCATACAGATTTGGTCTCCTTATTTGATATACTTGCATTGGAGGCAGTTGAGCGAAGGTTCACTAGGTTGATTCCTGAGATGAAGGGGTTGGCTTATGAAGAAAGGTTGAGCAGGTTGGGTCTATACTCATTGGAGTTTAGAAGAATGAGAGGTGATCTTGAGAGGCTTGACAGGGTAGATGCAGAGAGGATGTTTCCCCTCATGGGGGAATCTAGAACATAGTTTCAGAATAAGGGGTTACCCATTTAAAACGGAATTGAGGAGGAATTTCTTCTCTCAGACGGTTGTGAACCTTTGGAATTCTCTACCCCAGAGAGCAGTGAAAGCTTGGTGATTGAATAAGTTTAAGTGGAGATAGACAGATTTTTGAACGATAAGGGAGTCAAGGATTATGGGGAGCGGGCAGGGAAGTGGAGTTGAGGCCATGATCAGATCAGCCATGATCTTCTTGAATGGCGGAGCAAGTTCGAGGGGCCAAATGGCCTACTCCTGCTCCTATTTCTTATGTTCCCAACCTTTCGCTGGAGGAAATTGCAGCTCATGCAAGTCTGAATGTCAGACAAGCACATCTGACATTAGAGAGGCTATTAACTGTGTCTTTCCCATTCTCCAGTAATTCCACACATTTTTAAGTTATGGACATAGAAATTCCATGATGCTGTGCCCATTACACAGGCAGAATTACAGCATCTGTTATTTTAGCAAAGGCATCAATAGAGCCGTCCAGTGCTCATGTCTGAAATAGGTGTTAAGCCCTTTGCATTGCAAATGGGGGGGGATTAGCACCCGTTTCAGGTGCCTCTTTTTAAAATTGGGCTGCCCTGACGTTGCTGGTGCCGGACCACCTTGTTCAGCTCAAGAACAACAAGGCATCAGGAGCGAGGCACTAAATTATGGTGGAGAGGCATTATTGGCACGAATGCATGACCTCATCTTTCTTATCTGGAAGGAGGAGAGCATGCTGGGAGATCTCAGAGATGCCGTAATCGTAACCATCTTCAAAAAGGGGACAAGTCCGACTGCGGTAACTATAGAGGAATCTCTCTGCTGTCACCACAGGGAAAGTCATTGCAAGAATCCTCCTCAATCGTCTTCTCCCCGTGGCTGAAGAGCTTCTCCCAGAGTTGCAATGTGGATTCTGTCCACAAAGGGGTACGATGGACATGGTCTTCACTGTGCGACAACTACAAGAGAAATGCAGGGAACAGCAACAACCCTTGTACATGGCCTTCTTTTACCTCACAAAGGCCTTTGACACTGTCAACTGCGAGGGATTATGGAGTGTCCTCCGTTTCGGCTGGCCCCAAAAGTTTGTCACCATCCTCCACCTGCTCCACAATGACATGCAGGCCGTGATCCTGACCAACGGATCCACCACAGACCCAATCCATGTCCGGACCGGGGTCAAGCAGGGCTGCGTCATCGCAGCAATGCTTTTCTCGATCTTCCTTGCCGCAATGCTCCATCTCACTCTCAACAAGCTCCCCACTGGAGTGGAAATAAACTATAGAACCAATGGGAACCTGTTCAACCTACTCCGCCTCCAGGCTAGATCCAAAATCGTCCCATCCTCCATCATCGAACCACAGTATACCGACGACGCTTGCGTCTGCACACACTCAGAGGCCGAACTCCAAGCCATCGTCAACACCTTTACCGAGGCGTACGAAAGCATGGGCCTTACGCTAAACATCCGTAAGACAAAGGTCCTCCACCAACCTGACACCCCCACAAAGCACTGCCCCCCGGTCATCAAAATGCATGGCGCGGCCTTGGACAACATGGACCATTTTCCATACCTCGGGAGCCTACTATCAGCAAAGGCAGACAGACATCGACGACGAGGTCCAACACTGCCTCCAGTGCGTCAGCGCAGCCTTCGGTCGCCTGAGGAAGAGAGTGTTTGAAGGCCAGGACCTCCAATCTGGCACAAAGCTTATGGTCTACAGGGCAGTAGTGATACCCACCCTCCTCTATGGCTCAGAGACGTGGACCAAATATAGTAGACTCCTCAAAGCGCTGGAGAAGTACCACAGCTCTGCCTCTGCAAGATCCTGCAAATCCCCTGAGAGGATAAATGCACCAACGCCAGTGTTCTCGATCAGGCCAACATCCCCAGCATCGAAGCACTGACCACACTCGACCAGCTCCGTTGGGCAGGTCACATCGTCCACATGCCCGACACGAGACTCCCAAAGCAAGCGCTCTACTCGGAACGCCTACATGGCAAGCGAGCCCCAGGTGGGCAGAGGAAACGTTTCAAGGTCTCCCTCAAAGCCTCCTTGATAAAGTGCAACATCCCCACTGGCACCTGGGAATCCCTGGCCCTAGACCGCCCTAAGTGGAGGAAGAGCATCCAGGAGGGCGCTGAGCACCTTGAGTCTCTTCACCGAGAGCATGCAGAAAACAAGCGCAGGCAGTGGAAGGAGTGTGTAGCAAACCAGACTCCCCACCCACCCTTTCCTCCAACCACTGTCTGCCTCACCTGTGACAGAGACTGTACTTCCCGTATTGGACTGTACAGTCACCTGGAAACTCACTTTTAGAGTGGAAGCAAGTCTTCCTCAATGTCAAGGGACTACCTATGATGATGATGTGCCGGGCTAGCTTCATTCAGGAAATCCAGGTCTACATGCGGCCTAACCATTTGTCCTCAAAGGCAGCCAGCATAACGATAAGTCTTAAAAAAAAACTTACCTGATTGTAGAGCTGGAAGTAGCAGGGTTTACTTTTAAATGCGTTGCATAGAAACATAGAAACATGGAAAATAGGTGCAGAAGTAGGCCATTCGGCCCTTCGAGCCTGCACCACCATTCAATAAGATCATGGCTGATCATTCACCTCAGTACCCCTTTCCTGCTTTCTCTCCATACCCCTTGATCCCTTTAGCCGTAAGGGCGATATCTAACTCCCTCTTGAATATATCTAACGAACTGGCATCAATAACTCTCTGCGGTAGAGAATTCCACAGGTTAACAATTCTCTGAGTGAAGAAGTTTCTCCTCATCTCAGTCCTAAATGGCTTACCCCTTATCCTTAGACTGTTTCTGTCATGTATTCAACCAGCATTGTAACCCATGTATAAACTGACCTAAGTTGTACACCGTGAGAACACTGACCACTAGGTGGGAGACACTCCTAACCTGGACCTTCAGGTATAAAAGGGAAAGCTCCACCCACCTTCATCACTTGAGTGCTAAGGAATAAAGGACAGGTCACAGACTGACCTTCTCTCAAGCATGGGCCTCGTGTAGTAAGGACGTATCAATGGCGACAAGAAACTGGGATTTAAACCACGCGAGCGTGGCCACTAGCAGAACAGACGAGAGGTACTGTGTTAAGGAATGGTTGGGATAGAGATTCAACATTGTTAAAGCAGCACACAGTTCTCCAGGCAGACAAAGGCAGTCAGGCATGCCCCAACATGTAGTCGAACCCAGAGGGGGAGTTCGACAGAGACAATGGCAAGCTGAACAGCGATTCATGCCATTGCAAGGGACAATGCGGCCAGTAATGGGGCCATCAACACCTGTTAATGGTGCACTCAAGGACAATAACAGGGGCAGTCAGGGACAATCGACCGGCAAGGGACCTTTTGTTTCAAACCGCAACTCATGCTGGAGGCGTGGAGGCATACATTCAGCCGGAGTTTGCAGAGATGAGCAAAATACCTGCAGAAATTGCAGAAATGGACACTGGGGGAAATTGCTGGAAGCTGAAGGTGTGGGAATCCAAGGCCAGGAGGCCAAAATTATCGCCGATTGACGCACAGCTACGGACTTACACAAAGCAGATCATTCCGGTGCTAGGCAGCGCCACGGTAGTCGTGACCCACAAAGATTCGGAGAACAGGTTGCCACTCTGGATTGTCCCAGGGGACGGTCCTGCACTACTGGGGAGGAGTTGGCTTGCTGTCATGAACTGGAAATGGGGCGATGTCAATGCAATTTCCTCTGTGGAGCGAGTATCATGCTCACAGGTCCTGGACAAATTTGACTCATTATTTCAACCCGGCATTGGCACTTTCATGGGGGCCAAGGTAGTGATTCACATAAACCCGGACGCCAGACCAGTACACCACAAGGCCAGAGCGGTGCCGTACGTGATGCGGGAAAAGATAGAAGGCGAATTGGACCGCCTGTTGAGGGAAGGCATCATCTCACCAGTCGAATTCAGTGACTGGGCGAGCCCAATTGTGCCGGTGCTCAAGGCGGATGGGTCGGTCAGGATATGTGGCGATTACAAGGTCACCATCAATCGGGTGTCACTCCAAGACCAGTACCCGCTACCGAGAGCGGAGGACCTCTTTGCGACGCTATTCGGTGGCAAACTTTTTTCAAAACTGGACCTGACCTCAGCTTACATGACCCAGGAGCTGGTGAGTGAGTCGAAGAAGCTGACCACCATCACGACACACAAGGGGTTGTTTGAGTACAACAGATGTCCATTCGGGATTCGCTCGGCCGCCGCGATCTTCCAACAAAATATGGAAAGCCTCCTCAAGTCGATTCCAGGGATGGTGGTTTTTCAGGACGACATCCTCATTACGAGTTACGATACTGAAGAACACCTCCACAACCTGGAGGAGGTGCTACGCAGACTGGACCGGGTAGGTCTGCGACTGAAAAAGGCGAAGTGCATCTTCCTAGCTCCAGAGGTAGAATTCCTGGGGATGAGGGTAACAGCAGACGGGATCAGCCCTACTGCATCCAAGACGGAAGCGATCCAGAGAGCACCCAGACCCCGTAACACGATGGAGCTGCGTTCGTTCCTGGGGCTCCTGAACTATTTTGGTAACTTTCTTCCCAAATTGAGCACGCTGCTAGAGCCGCTACACGTGCTCCTACGCAAAGGTCGCGAATGGGTCTGGGGGGACAGCCAGGAAAGGGCTTTTAATAGAGCACGCAATTTGTTATGTTCCAACAATCTGTTAACGCTATATGACCCATGTAAGAAACTTGTGTTAACGTGCGATGCGTCGTCCTATGGTGTCAGGGATGTGTTGCAGCATGTTAATGCCAAGGGTCAGTTACAGCCGGTAGCTTATGCCTCCAGGAGTCTGTCCCAGGCAGAAAGGGGCTACGGGATGGTAGAAAAGGAGGCGCTCGCATGTGTATATGCGGTAAAGAAAATGCACCGGTACTTGTTTGGCAGGAAATTTGAGCTGGAGACAAACCCCTCACGTCCCTTTTGGCCGACAACAAGGCCATGAATGCAAACGCATCGGCCCGCATACAGAGGTGGGCACTCACGTTAGCTGCCTATGACTACACAATTCGGCACAGACTGGGCACCGAAAACTGCGCCGATGCACTCAGCAGGCTCCCACTAGCCACCACTGAGGGGGCTACCGAGCATGGTGCTGAGATGGTCATGGCTGTTGAAGCTTTCGGAAGCGAAAGCTCACCCATGACAGCCCGTCAGATTAAATTCTGGACAAATAGAGAGCCGCTATTGTCTCTAGTCAAGAAATGTGTCCTGAATGGGGACTGGGCAGCCACGTACAGGGCATGCCCTGAGAAATTTAAACCATTTCACAGGCGCAAGGATGAACTCTCGATTCAGGCCGATTGCCTACTGTGGGGAAACCGCGTAGTCATGCCCCAGATGGGCAGAGAGGTGTTCATCAGAGAACTCCACAATGGGCACCCAGGCATTGTCACGATGAAGGCAATTGCCAGGTCACACGTTTGGTGGCCAGGGATAGACGCAGATCTGGAACTTTGTGTTCGCAGGTGCAACACGTGTGCCCAGCTGGGCCATGCGCCCAGGGAAGCCCCCCTTAGCCCCTGGCCATGGCCCGCCAAGCCTTGGTCACGCATCCATGTGGACTTCGCAGATCCTTTCATGGGGAAAATGTTTTTGGTTGTAGTAGACGCCTACTCCAAATGGATCAAGTGTGACATTTTAAATTCAAGCACATCCTCTGCCACGGTAGAAAGTCTACGGGCAATGTTCGCCGCCCACGGTCTACCGGACATCTTGGTCAGCGACAATGGCCCGTGCTTCACAAGCACTGAATTCCAGGACTTCATGGCAGGCAATGGAATTAACCATATTAGAACGGCACCGTTCAAGCCGGCCTCAAACGGCCAGGCAGAACGAGCAGTGCAGATAATCAAACAGGGGATGCTCAGATTCCAAGGGGGTTCCCTACAAACCCGCTTATCACGCCTCCTGTTGGCCTATAGATCCCGACCGCACTCGCTCACAGGGGTTCCACCCGCAGAGCTACTAATGAAAAGGACGCTCAAAACCCGATTATCCCTTATACACCCCACCATGAAAGAAATTGTCGAGAGCAGGCGCCAGTCACAATATCACTACCATGACAGGAATGCGAGGGCGTGATGTATTGATGTAAATGATCCTGTTTTTGCCCTCAACTACGCTGCAGGGCCCAAATGGCTCGCAGGCACTGTGGTTGCCAAAGAGGGAAATAGGATTCTGGTAGTTAAACTTACCAATGGACAAATCTGCCGCAAACATGTGGATCAAACAAAAAGGAGGTTCAACAACCCCATAGAAGAAGCAGAGGAAGAACACGATATAGAGTTCAATTCACCACGGGTGACCGAACACCGGAACCAAAGGGAGGAGAGCCCAGTCACTGTGGGCAGTCCGGACAGGCCTGAGGCACTGCAAACAGCAGACACTCAGGCCAGCGCCCAACAACCGGAGCCCCAACTCAGGCGCTCTACAAGGGAGCGTAAACCACCAGAGAGACTCAACCTGTGATTCCAATAAGACTTTGGGGGGGGAGGTGATGTCATGTATTCAACCAGCATTGTAACCCATGTATAAACTGACCTAAGTTGTACACCGTGAGAACACTGACCACTAGGTGGGAGAGACTCCTAACCTGGACCTTCAGGTATAAAAGGGGAAGCTACACCCACCTTCATCACTTGAGTGCTAAGGAATAAAGGACAGGTCACAGACTGACCTTCTCTCAAGCATGGGCCTCGTGTGCATTTATACTGTGTAGTAAGGACGTATCAGTTTCCCCTGGTTCTGGACTTCCCCAACATCGGGAACATTCTTCCTGCATCTAACCTGTCCAGTCCCGTCAGTTTCCTACTGTGTCTTCTGCCAAACTCTCCTTCCCCACCCCCACCATTCCTCCTTCCCTTCCTTTCCCTCCCCTTTCAGTTCCCCGAGTTTCCCACCTCCTTTCCCCTTCTACCTTCCCTTTCCCCACAATCCACTTTTGTTCCTTCCCGCCTCCCTCTTTTCCTTCTCCTCTCTAACTCCTTCCCTCCCTCTCTCACCATTCTCTGTCCTCTTCCTTTCTTCCCTTCCCTGCCTCCCCTCCCATCTTCCTGTCAGTCCTCCCTTTTCTTCCTCTGCCCTTCCCTCTTCCCCATCTCCTTCCCTTCCCCTCCCTTCTCCTTCTCTCCCCCATGCCTCTCTCCCTCTCCCCCCATTCCTTTCCCTACAATCCTTTTTTACTCTGTTAATGTCATTAGTTCCAGTACTGCAGCTGTTTCCTGTGACACCAACCTCGTCCTCAGCAACCTTCAATTCTCTCCCCCCATTCATTCGGGTTTTGACTGACCCCTTACTATGCTGTACCTATCCCTCCTACACACCAATCGATCTTCCTCCTCTTTCTATTTCTAGCCCTGCTTTACCTCCTTCCTGTTTCACATTTAACTCTGGTCCATCTTCTCCCTCACCTGACCTATAACCCTGATTCTTCTGTGCCAAGGCCTCTCACCCTTGCTCCCCCACCTCCACCATCCCCTGTACCTCATCCTCTATTCCTGCTTTGTCTTCTCATCTCCCTCAGCCTCCAACTATACTCTACCTTCTCCCTCTCTCAACCTCTATCCTTGCTCTACTTTTGCCCACCCCAGTGTCCAAGGACCTTCCCCTTGCTTCCACGGGCCCACCACACCCCACTCTACCTTCCCCTTGCCCCCACATGCCCTCCCCACCCCACTCTACCTTCCCCTTGCCCCCATGTACCCACCCCATCCCACTCTACCTTCCCCTTGCGCCCATGTACCCACCCCACCCCACTCTATCTTTCCCTTGCGCCCATGTACCCACCCCACCCCACTCTACCTTCCCCTTGCCCCCATGTACCCACCCCATCCCACTCTACCTTCCCCTTGCCCCCATGTACCCACCCCACCCCACTCTACCTTCCCCTTGCGCCCATGTACCCACCCCACCCCACTCTATCTTTCCCTTGCGCCCATGTACCCACCCCACCCCACTCTATCTTTCCCTTGCGCCCATGTACCCACCCCACCCCACTCTACCTTCCCCTTGCCCCCATGTACCCACCCCATCCCACTCTACCTTCCCCTTGCCCCCATGTACCCACCCCACCCCACTCTACCTTCCCCTTGCGCCCATGTACCCACCCCACCCCACTCTATCTTTCCCTTGCGCCCATGTACCCACCCCACCCCACTCTATCTTTCCCTTGCGCCCATGTACCCACCCCACCCCACTCTACCTTCCCCTTGCCTTCACATGCCTTCCCCACCCTACTCTACCTTCCCCTTGCCCGCACGTGCCTACCCCACCCTACTCTACCTTCCCACCCTCGCATCTTCTGCATGTAAACTGTCTCAGTGCTGCCTGCCCCAAACACCCACCCATCCCTTAACCTCAATCGATCTGAAGACTTCACTTACGCAGTGCCACAGTAGATCCACTAGTCTATATTTTAAAATCTTGTGTATCCACATACTTCCTGTCCTCGCATCTTACTTCCTGTTGTCACAATTGAGAGTAATGGGAGCCTCATACAAACAGAACTCACCATTATTATCAATGAGAATACTTCATTTTGATTGGTGGTCCGTGCCCACGTGATCCCAGGATGCCCGTATGCTCCTGGGGTGCATGGCTCTCTGTGCTGGGCTTTGCATCTAGGCCTCGGAGCCAAAGTATTAATTCCTCCGGGACCAGCAGGTACCTTTGTAAAAAAAATTTGGGTTGGAGGCATCTACCCGCGGGAAGCCTCCGACCGCAATTTCTGGCTCAATGTTATACTGCTGGTAAGGTGCAGCCATGTTTCAATTGCCTGTCCCTTTAAGGTCACATTCTAATGGCTGTAATAGGCACATCCAAAGGTCAATTAGAGGTTAGTTGATGTTGGCAAAGCAAGCTTTTCGATTTGCAAACGCTTGTAACTTCCCAGTCCCAGGTCAGAATAAAAAAAACAGGGATGAAACTCCTGTCCTCCATTCTCCGATTTACTTTGTTAAATGGAACATAATGTCTGCACTATGACGGACTCAAATACTTACATTTCAGCCCTTACTTTACTCCGCGGCAGTACTTCCATGTAGTCTGGGGTCTGCAAGTTGGTTGTGATGTCAAGATGGAGTTAAAGAGTGGCGGGGGAGGGGGGTGGAGGTAAGGAGGGTTGATTTTAACCATATCTGCCCCATACAAAGTAACAACGTCGGGATCCGACCGCGATTTTAATTGCCCACCCTAAGTGGGAAGCTGCTGTGACTCTCCCACCCAGTGAACACAGCGGCGGAAGAGGATGAGGACCAAAAGAGGACCAAACAGGTCAATCTTCTCTTACTTTCTTTGTCGACACGATAGTGCTCCTCCAGGCCAATGTTCCCTTTAATTATTTTTTGGGTGCGTAGCCCCTTTAATGGGCTGCGTGGCCCATTCAAATTTCTGCGCATGCGTGGTTTTTCAATTGTAAAGCGGACACATTTTTCAATAGTTTTTGGGAGAGCGAGTTTCAGATTTCCACTGCCCCTTGTGTGAAGAAATGTTTCCCAACATCATCTCTGAATGGCTTAATTTTAAGGTTTCGCCCCCTTGTTCTGGACTCCTCACCAGAGGAAATGGTTTCTCTCTACCTACCCTCTTAACTTCATTAATCCTCTTAAACACCTCAAGTATATCACCTTTTAATTCTTAATACTGGAGGGAATACAGCCCTAGTCTATGCAACCTGTCCTCATCATTTAACCCTATTAGACTCCTTGCAAGTCAGCCCCGATAACCGATCCTGTTGCATAACTGGTGTTAGCGGACGACCTCCAGGGCTTGTGATTTTCCAGACCTTCCCGGCCGGGACAGGTAGGATGTCAGCCAACAGGACTCAAATAAGGCCTGGGAGCTACGATAGCACAGGTCTCACTTCTAGAGCAACAGGTCAGTCTCTAACTCGCAGGATTCAGGGTTTCTGGTGAGGTCATGCCATCGGAGTAGGACCAGCTCCCAGCAAATTCCTAGCCAGATTTTTTTATGAATAATTATTTATTATCTAGGCATTTTTAAACAAAAAAGGGGTAGATTTTAGTCTGCGCTCCTGAACCGAGAGGCCCGCAGCTCACCAGGAATTGGTCCTCAGGCCTCATCTGCATATTTCCAGTCACACCCCCACAAGAGCTCGTCTGATGGAAACAATGGAGTTTGGGCCTCACCAGCACCGGCTCGCGGGTAAGTCCAGGTGTAGGGGTGTTGGTGTGAGCTCCAGGGGGTGCCGATTACGACGACTATGACATAGGGGGTGGGGAGGGTGTCATGTATGTAACCACAACGTAACACCACTGTATTACTGTATACACTCAACTTAGATGCACACCTTGACCACAAGGGGTGAACTTGTGCGAGACACTCCTTACCTGATCACACAGGTATAAAAAGGGAGGTCCCATGCAGGGTCATCGTCTTTGGAGTCCTGTAAATAAAGAGTTAAGGTCACAGAGTGACCTTGTCCCCAGAATGTACCTCGTGTGGTTTCATACTGTAGAATAAGGACTTTACATTGGCGACGAGAAACGGGAATTCATGACCCACGAGAATGGCCACCGGTAGCACAGAGGAACGGTACTGTGTTGGGGAAGACTGGGACGATTTTGTCGAGAGGTTTCAGCAAACTTCGTTACGAAAGAATGGTTGGGGGATGCAGCGGCTGACAAGCGAAGGGCTCATCTTTTGACCAGCTGCGGACCAAAGACTTACGCGCTCATGAAGGACTTACTAGCACCCGAAAAGCCGGCGGACAAAACCTTTGACGAAGTTAGCAAATTGATCGGGGAGCACCTCAAACCGGCGAGTAGCATACATATGGCCCGACACAGATTGTACACCCACCGACGTCGTGAAGGACAGAGCATATCGGACTTCGTAGGGGACCTCCGGTGGTTGGCCAGCCTCTGTAAGTTCACAGATGCCTACAGAGGGGAGATGCTAAGGGACTTCTTTATCGAGGGCATCGGTCATGCGGGAATTTTCCGCAAATTAATTGAGACCAAGGATTTGACCTTGGAAGCGGCAGCGTTGTTAGCCCAAACTTTCATGGAGGGGGAGGAAGAGATGAAAATAATATACGCGCGCAATTCTACCTCTAACACGGCGATGGATCAGGGAGTCAACATCATCAATGTGACTCAGAGCCCCGCAGGCAGGCAGGGGCAGTCCGACACTCCCCAGGCAGCAATAGACCCCAGAGTAGGACTTCAACAGAGACAATGGCAGGCTGAACAGACATTCACGCCATCACAGTGGACAATGCGGCCCGGGATGGGGCCATTGACACCCACTAATAGGGTACTTAAGAGCAGTCAAAGGGACAGTCAGCGTGGACTGGCTGGCCATAGTCCCTTTATTCCCAACAATGGAAACTTTAACGCATGCTGGAGGTGTGGGGGAAAACACTCAGCTCGATCTTGCAGATTTCAACAGTTTGTCTGCAGGAATTGCAATCTCAGTGGCCACTTAGCTCGAATGTGCAGGAAGTCTGCAACCAGACTAATATATGAGGAGGATGGAATAGAAGAGGGTTCTTTGAGGCAGGATGACTTTTGGGGCAAATCGATGGACGCCAAGGTTCAGCGGGTCCATGTGGCGAATATTCACAGTTCATACACCAAAACGCCACCAATGATGATGAGGGTTTTATTAAACAGTATCCCAGTATGCATGGAGCTGGACACTGGGGCCAGCCAGTCACTCATGGGCGTTCAGCAATTTGAGAAGCTATGGCCACTTAAAGCCAGTAGACCCAAATTAGCATGTATTGAGACACAATTACGGACTTACACTAAAGAAATCATTCCGGTGCTAGGCAGTGCAATGTTGGCTGGGTTAATGAATTGGCTGCCGCTCTGGATTGTCCCAGGTAATGGTCCCGCACTGTTGGGGAGGAGCTGGTTAGCCGAGATGAACTGGAAATGGGGGGATGTTCACGCAATGTCATCTGTGGAGTGAAGTTCATGCTCACAAGTCCTACAACAATTCGATTCACTATTCCAACCTGGCGTCGGGACTTTCAAAGGCACTAAAGTAGTGATACACATCACCCTGGACACCAGGCTAATGCACCACAAAGCCAGAGCGATGCCATATGTGATGCGGGAAAAGATCGAGAGCAAATTGGACCGGCTGTTGAGAGAGGGCATCATCTCACCTGTTGAATTCAGCGACTGGGCGAGCCCCATCGTTCTCGTCCTAAAAGCGGATGGCTCTGTCAGGATCTGTGGTGACTACAAGGCCACGATCAATCGGGTGTCCCGACAAGATCAATACCCACTCGCGAGAGCGGAGGACCTCTTTGCCACGCTGGCAGGCGGCAAGCTGTTCACCAAGTTGGACCTCACTTCAACCTATATGACCCAGGAACTGGCCAACGAATCTAAACTACTGACCATCATCACCACGCACAAGGGACTGTTCGTTTATAACAGGTGCCCGTTTGGCATTCGATCTGCTGCCGCGATTTTTCAAAGAAACATGGAAAGCCTGCTTAAATCCATTCTGGGAATGATCGTATTCCAGGACAACATCCTCATCAAGGGTCGAGACACCGAGGAACACCTCCACAACCTGGAGGAGCTGCTACGCCGACTGGACCGGGTTGGCCTGCGACTCAAGAAGTCTAAATATGTGTTCTTAGCTCCTGAGGTTGAGTTTCTGGGCAGGAGGGTTGCTGCAGATGGGATTCGGCCCACCGAATCCAAAACAGGGGCGATTCGACGAGCACCCAGGCCCTGCAACACATCGGAGTTGCGTTCATTCTTGGGACTGTTGAACTATTTCGGGAACTTTCTGCCGAACTTGAGCACGTTGTTGGAGCCACTACATGTGCTCCTGCTTAAGGGTTGCGATTGGTTTTGGAGGGACTGTCAGGAATGGGCTTTTGATCAGGCGCGAAATCTACTTTGTTCAAACAAGTTGTTGACCCTGTACGATGCCTGTAAAAAATTGGTTCTGACATGTAATGCATCGTCCTATGGGGTTGGGTGTGTGTTGCAGCAGGGCAATGCTGAGGGTCAACTACAACCTGTGGCTTATGCCTCCAGGTCGCTCTCTCAAGCAGAACGGGGATATGGGATGGTCGAGAAGGAAGCGCTTGCATGTGTCAATGGTGTAAAAAAAAATGCATCAGTACCTCTTTGGTAGGAAGTTTGAATTAGAGACGGACCACAAGCCATTAACATCCCTGTTGTCAGACAGCAAAGCTGTCAATGCCAACGCATCAGCTCGCGTACAGCGATGGGCTCTCACGCTGGCTGCTTATGATTACTCCATCCGGCACTGGCCCGGCACTGAAAATTGCGCTGACGCGCTCAGCAGGCTTCCACTGGCCACCACTGAGGGGGCAGTGGAGCAAAGCGCCGAGATGGTCATGGCTGTCAATGCCTTTGACAGCGCAGGCTCCCCCATCACAGCCCACCAGATCAAAATCTGGACAAACAGAGATCCCCTCCTATCCCTGATTAAAAAATGTGTCCTGACTGGGGATTGGGTGCCCACACACGGAGCATGTCCTGAGGAGATCAGACCGTTCCACAGGCGGATGGATGAGCTCTCCATCCAAGCCGACTGCCTACTATGGAGCAGCCGGGTAGTTATGCCCCAGAAGGGCAGGGAGGCATTCATCAGGGAACTCCACAGCGAGCACCCAGACATTGTGCTGATGAAGGCCATTGCCCGGTCACACGTTTGGTGGCCAGGAATTGATTCAGACCTGGAACACTGTGTTCGCAGGTGCACGACATGTGCCCAGCTGGGTAATGCCCCCAAGGAGGCCCTGCTCAGCCCGTGGCCCTGGCCCACCAGGCCATGGTCATGCATTCATGTTGACTACGCAGGCCCGTTCATGGGAAAGATGTTCCTTATTGTGGTAGATGCGTACTCGAAATGGATCGAGTGCATCATTCTGAATTCATGCACGTCATCCACCACCTTGGAAAGCCTACATGCAATCTTTGCAACCCATGGCTTGCCGGACATCCTGGTTAGTGATAATGGCCCATGTTTCACAAGCTGCGAATTCCGAGAGTTTATGTCAGGCAATGGCATCAACCACGTCAGGACTGCACCGTTGAAGCCGGCCTCCAATGGCTAGGCGGAACGTGCAGTCCAAATCATTAAGCAAGGTATGCTCAGGATTCAAGGGCCCTCCCTACAATGCCGCCTATCCTGCTGGCCTATAGATCCCGACCGCACCCGCTCACGGGGGTCCCGCCTGCAGAGCCACTAATGAAACGGACACTCAAAACTCGGATGTCCCTCATTCACCCAGTCCTGACCAACATAGTTGAGGGCAAGCGCAAGTCACAAAATGAGTACCATGACCATAATTCGAGGGGGAGATGTGTAGAAATAAATGATCCTGTATTCGTCCTCAATCACGCCATGGGGCCCAAATGGCTTGAGGGCACTGTAATTGACAAAGAGGGGAATAGGGTCAACGTGGTAAAACTCAACAATGGTCAGATATGCCGTAAGCATCTGGACCAAGTAAAAAAAAGGTTCAGCATCGACATGGAGGAACCTGAAGAAGACCATGAGATGGAGCTCACAACACCTCCAGTGAACGAGCAACAAGAGCATTCAGAAGAATGCACAGTCCCTGCGGACAGGCCGAAATCACCACAGGTAACAGACACTCACGTCAGTGTCCAACAACCAGAGCCCCAACTGCGGCGCTCCATGAGGGAGCATAGACCACCTAAAAGACTAAACCTATGATCCCAACAAGACTTTGAGGGGGTAGGTGATGTTATGTATGTAACCACAATGTAACACCACTGTATTGCTGTATACACTCAACCAGATGCACACCTTGACCACAAGGGGTGAACTTATGGGAGACACTCCTTACCTGATCACACAGGTATAAAAAGGGAGGTCCCACGCAGAGTCATCGTCTTTGGAGTCCTATAAATAAAGAGATCAGGTCACAGAGTGACCTTGTCCTCAGAATGTGCTTCGTGTGGTTTCATACTGTAGAGTAAGGACTTTACAGAGGGAATCATTACTGCTCCTCCTGGCTCCACAAGAAGGTTTGTCTTTCAAAAGAAAACATTTGAATAAAACTTACCTTTTGTTGGCTGAAGATACCTGAGGGAGGAAGGCCTGAAGTCTGCTCCTCCGCTCATCCTAAACTAATGTCAGCAAGAGGTCCTTCAGCAGATGCTACACCCCTCATGAACCTAGGCAAGGGGCCTAAGCCTGTTTTCAGCAGCCGCCTGGGATGCCTAAAGAAAGGGGCCCGATGAATTTATCCGAACTAGGTTTGCCAAACCTGGTTGGACATGTTCCTGGAGGTTTCATCACATGACCTCCTGTCTCCAACTGCCCCATCTCCACGCTCCTGCCATTGGTCGCCCATCCTCGCTGAGAACCGCCTTCCCATGCCAATTGGAAAGAAAGAAGAAAGACTTGCATTTATATCGCGCTTTCACGACCACCGGATGTCTCAAAGCACTTTACAACCAATGAAGTACTTTTGGAGTGTAGTCTCCATTGTAATGTGAGAAACGCGGCAGCCAATTTGCGCACAGCAAGCTCCCACAAACAGCAATGTGAGAATGACCAGATAACCTGTTTTTGTTAGGTTGATTGAGGGATAAATGTTGGCCCCAAGACACCGGGGATAACTCCCCTGCTCTTCTTCGAAATAGTGCCATGGGATCGATTACATCCACTTGAGAGAGCAGATGGAGCCTCGGTTTAACGTCTCATCTGAAAGACGCCTATCCATGCCAGTTGGAAAGCAAACCGACTCTTCATTTACTGATTGGATGATTTTTGACAGTCAGTCAAACAGCCTTTCTTTCCCATGTACAATATTTTTATCGTCCCAATAATTTTTCTCCTGGGTCGCTCGCAACAGTGTCCTGGAGATTGATGTTCAATTCCTGGGGACTGCGGAGTTGCCAACACTAGGCCGAATGCATGCGCAGATTGGGCACAGGCCATCCCTCTGCCAAATTGGTATATTTTACGTCTGTTTAGCGGCCGACAAACAGGCCCAACGCAGATCACTTTCTACTCCAAAATATTCTCCTTAAATGTTCGTACACAGAGAGAATTGAATGCAATATTTTCCACAGCAGTAGTCATTAGGAAAATAAGTATTAATGGGATGACACTATAATTGTTATATTCGGTATGGGAGTAGATGAGATCCTTGAATTTGATTGAGACAATTAGGGAAATTTGCTCAATTACCTAATGAAGCAACTGACACATCCTATTATTAATTGAACTGTTGCTGTGTGCAAGTCTAATGTCTCAGTTAGATGGGCCATGCGTGGTTATACTGTAGAAAGCAGAACTGTGATTGAACTGTTACAGGATTTTATGCGGTGATTTATTTAGTTCAGAAATGATTGTAGCTTGTGGAGCATCAGAAGGAAAGGGCTGAAGTATCTACTGCTATTAACTTATAAATGGTATCAGAGAAAAGACATGGCTTCTCTGGAATGAATTCAATCCTAATTTGTAATGATCTACTCATTAATATTACTTCTGTTAATCTGTTAGCGGAATACATTCGATTATCAGTCACTGCTCTGCCTCATTATTCAATTGGTAAACTACTCCACACAGTGTTAAACTGAGCCATACAGGCTAGAAAGAGTCCCGGTTCGATCCATCAGTCTATGCTGATCTCAGTCAAGTTGAAGCAATGCAATTGACCTTCCATCTTCCACCCTCTGTAAACTTCAGCTAATCTAAAACTCTGCAGCCTGCATCCTAACTCACGCCAAATCCTGTTCACCTATTCCTTATGTACCTGGCTCCCAGTCTGTCAACGCCTAAAATTTTAAATTCTCAACCTTGTGTTCAAATTCCTCAATGGTCACGTCCCTTCCCAATCTCTATATCGCCTCCAGTCCTACAACTCTCTGAGACGATACAAAGATGGGAAGAAAAGAAATGTGTGAGGAAAACACACTAAATCTGCAAAAGGACATAGACAGGTTAAGTGAGTGGGCAAAAAATTTGGCAGATGGTATATAATGTTGGAAAGTGTGAGGTCATGCACTTGGGCAGTAAAAATCAAAGAGCAAGTTATTATTTAAATGGAGAAAGATTGCAAAGTGTTGCAGTACAGCGGGACCTGGGGGTACTTGTGCATGAAACACAAAAGGTTAGTATGCAAGTGATCAGGAAGGCCAATGGAATCTTGGCCTTTATTGCAAAGGGGATGGAGTATAAAAGCAGAGAAGTCTTGCTATAGTTCTACAGGGTATTGGTGAGGCCACACCTGGAATACTGCGTGCAGTTTTGGTTTCCATTTACGAAAGAATATACTTGCTTTGGAGGCAGTTCAGAGAAGGTTCACGAGGTTGATTCCGGAGATGAGGGGGTTGACTTATGAGGAAAGGTTGAGTAGGTTGGGACTCTATTCATTGGAATTCAGAAGAATGACAGGTGATTTTAACAAAACCTGTAAGATTATGAGGGGGCTTGACAAGGTGGATGCAGAGAGGATGTTTCCACTGATAGGGGAGACTAGAACTAGAGGGCATAATCTTAGAATAAGGGGCCACCCATTTAAAACTGAGATGAGGAGGAATTTCTTCTCTCAGAGGGTTGTGAATCTGTGGAATTCGCTGTCTCAGAGAGCTGTGGAAGCTGGGACATTGAATAAATTTAAGACAGAAATAGACACTTTCTTAAACGATAAGGGAATAAGGGGTTATGGAGAGCGGGCAGGGAAGTGGACCTGAGTCCATGATCGGATCAGCCATGATAGTATTAAATGCCGGAGCAGGCTCGAGGGGCCATAGGGCCTACTCCTGTTCCTATTTCTTATGTTCTTATATCCGCGCTCCTCCAATTCTGGCATCTTGCATATCCCCACTCTCCTTCGCTCCACCATTGGCGGCCGTGCCTTCATCTGCCTAGGCCTTAAGTTTTGGAATTCATTCTCTAAATGTAGAAATAAACAGGTCATTTTCAGGTTAGCAGGCTGTAACTAATGGGGTGCCACAAGGATCAGTACTTGGGCCTCAGCTATTCACAATGATTTGGATGAGGGGACCAAATGTAATATATCAAAGTTTGCTGATGATACAAAGCTAGGTGGGAATGTAAGTTGTGAGGAGGATCCAAAGAGCCCTCAAGGGGATATAGACAAGCTAAGTGAATGGGCAAGAATATGGCAAATTGAATATTATGTGGAGAAATATGAAGTTATCCACTTTGGTAGGAAAAATAGAAAAGCAGAGTATTTTATAAATGGTGAGAGATTGGGAAATGTTGGTGTTCAGAGGGACCTGGGTGTCCTTGTACACATCATTAAAAGTTAACATGCAGGTACAGCAAGCAATTAAGAAAGCAAATGATATGTTGGCCTTTATTACAAGAGGATTTGAGTATAAGAGTAAAGGTGCCTTACTGCAATTATACAGTGCCCTGGTGAGACCACACCTGGAGTGCAATGAAGGTTCACCAGACTGATTCCTGGGATGGGGGGATTATCTTATGGGGAGAGATTGAGTAGACAGGGCCGATATTCTCTAATGTTTAGAAGAATGTGAGGTGATCTCATTGAAACATACAAAATTCTTACAGGGCTTGACAGGGTAGATGCAGGGAGGATGTTTCCCCTGGCTGGGGAATCTCAAACCAGGATTCACAGTCTCAGAGTAAGGGGTCGGCCATTTCGGACTGAGATGAGGAGAAATTTCTTCATTCAGAGGGTGGTGAATCTTTGGAATTCTCTACCCCAGTAGGTTGTGAAAGCTCAGTTTTTGAGTACATTCAAGACAAAGATTAATAGATTTTTGGATCTTAAGGGAATCAAGGGATATGAGGATAGTGCAGGAAAGTGGAGTTGAGGTAGAAGATCAGCCATGATCTCATTGAATGGCAGAGCAGGCTCGAGGGAGCGAATGGCCTACTCCTGCTCCTATATCTTATGTTCTAAACCTCTCCGCCTCTCTCTCCTCCTTTAAGACGCTCCTTAAAACCTACCTCTTTGAACAAACTTTTGGTTATTTGTCCTAATATATCCTTATGTGGCTTGGTGTCAAATCTTGTCTGATAACGTATCTGTAAAGCGCCTTGGGACGTGTTACACATGCAACTAACCTCTCTATAACCTGCTCCAACCCTCCACATTCACTCCGTTCTTTCAATTTTGGCCTTTTGTGCATTTCTGATTTCCTTTGCCCCACTATTGGCGGCCGTGCCTTCAGCTGTCTGGATCTATTTTTTGGAATTCGCTCCCTAAGCCTCTCCGCCTCTCTCCCTCTTTCTCCTCCTTTTAGACGTATCTTAAAATTTACTTCTGACCAAGCTTTTGGTCACCTTTCCTGATATGTCCTTATATGCGTTAATGCCAAAATTTTGCCTGATTATGCTCCTGTGAAGCATCTTGGGGCGTTTTACTACGTTAAATACGCAATATAATTGGAAGTTGTTTTTGCTGTAAAAATGGGTTAAAATAGAATTGCTGCTGATATCCCATTATCGTTGTCTTTGAGTTGGGGGAGGAGAAGAAAATTGCACTTTTCAGCTCATCAGTCTTTCATTGTGCGCCTGTGACCAATAGGACAGGGATGTAGTTCCCCAACTCATTCCTTGCAGGCCTCCTGTAGCCTACAACAAAGGGACCTCTTCAGTTATGGCTGGATTTGCACTCAAGTGCAAGAGCTGAACAAAGAGCACAGTTCAGTGCTCCTAGCTAGCAGCTATCCTAAGTCAAAGTTTATGGTTCATGCCTTAGGCGTTTTTCATTTCCAAGCTTTAGGTGTCAGCTGTGGCTCAGTGGGCAGTGTCTCATCTCTGAGTCAGAAGGTTGTGGGTTCAAGTCCCACTCCAGCGACTTGATGCTCAAAGTCTAGGTTGACACTTCCAGTTCAGTGCTGCACTGACAGAGGTGTAGTCGTTCAGATGAGATGTTAAACTGAAGCCCATCTGCCCTCTCACATGGATGTAAAAGATCTCAAGGCATTATTTTGAAGAAGAGCAGGGCTGTTCTCCCCGGAGCTAATATTTATCCCTCAACCAGCATCACTAAAACATATTATCTGGTCATTAACACGTTGCTGTTTGTGGGAGCTTGCTGTGCACAAAATTGGCTGCAGTGTTTCTTACATTACAACTGTGACTACATTTTAAAACTGGCTGTAAAGTACTTTGGGATGTCCTGAGGTCGTGAAAGGTGTGATATAAATGCAAGTCTTTCTTTGGAACTATACTTAGCAATTATAACTACGGAAGATATTACAGACTAGGTAGCAGCTCCCTTTCCATAATGCTCATAGACTACTCTTTGCTTTCAATTCCATATTATTTCATTCTAATTTTACATTCTCAAAACCATTTCTCTGCCAAATCCAATTAGAAGCCATTCAGAGCAGTTATACTTAATCAATAGCTCAATGAAGAAATCGATCCAAAGTAAATTGTCTCCCGATCTTGTGAATGGATTCTTGAGCACACCAATTCATTGAAAAAATTTGAAGAGGCCTACGAGGCCATCTCAGTTGAAACATATAATTATATTGTCAGTGTCGATGCAGCCACATCGAATGATTCATGATGTTAAAGACAGGAGACCCACTTGACATATCCCTGACGGCCAGTGAGAAAACCTTGTTATTATAAATCTTCACAAGCAGTTAGTTTAGGTGCACAACAACCATTTATGGACTTAAATATGAAAAGGAAATTTATATAGCACCTTTCAGGAGGTCCCAATGAAGTACATTTGAAGTGTAGTCACCATTGTAATGTAGGCGACCTTGATGATGTAGCGGATATGAAGTTGAAAGCTCATTTCAGGGTTAAAAAGGAAGGCAAGATTGCGAACAGTCTGGTTCAGCCTCAGACAGTGGCCAGGGATGGAGTCAGTGGCAGGCTTTGGCCTTCCCAATATTTAGTTAGAGGAAGTTTCTGCTCGACCAGTATTGGATATTGGATGAGCAGCATGACAAATCAGAGAGAGTGGAGGGGTTGAGACCAGATCATCTGTGTTTAGTGATGTTGATTGAGGGATAAATATTGTCCAAGTCCCCAGCAAGAACACCCCTGCTCTTCTTTGAAATAATGCAGTGGGATTTTTAAATTCACCTGAGAGGGCAGACGGGGCCTCGTTTTAATGTCTCCTCTGAAATACGGCATCTCTGACAGCACAGCACTCCCTCAGCACTGCAGTGGGAGTGTCAACCTGAATTTTGTGTTCAAGTCTGCTGGGTGGCTTGAAACCCACAAGCTTCTGATCCGGAAGCGAGAGCGATACCATAAGCCACATCTTGAGTACAGGTTTTAGCTGAGATTTACAAGCACTTCCTGTAAAAACAAATGAGAATAACTGGCTCCCTGATATCGATTGTACGATTGTAGGACAATGCTCCTCACGAATGTTTTGTCCAGGGTCACGCTTCAGTTAGAGATTGAGCTTGAGAAATAGTTAAAAGCATTTTACATGAAATAATTATCATATACTATTTTTCATTGAGATTAAGATCTATTGTTCAATCTAAAATTGAAATACTGGCAGTGTGCCTGTGCCAAAGTTCATTAAATTCACTGAGGGAGGAATGATACAGCAACGCTGTAGAAATCTGTACGCAAATTTCACAACTAGTATTGTCCAGGTTGACATATACTCTTGGAAATTTTATCTCACTGTCCACATTCACACTCACTGTCCATGTTCACACTCACCAATAGCCTGCTCACATTCGCTCGCCGGGAATTTCCTCGATGGTTTTCCCAATCGCTTTTGGCGAAAGATTGGCAGAAACGCACCGGATGGACGAGTAAACGGGGTTTCCACCAGCCCGACAGCGGTCCGATCAGGAGAACCTAACAGGGAAGACTGTTCGGTTTGACGTGACACACAATTGCTGTGACGAGGTGCCAGAAGGCAATTGTCGCCAATGCAGCTGCTCCCAGGTCTTTCAGAAGGAACGTGGAGGAAGATACGAAGGGGCAAGAGCCATTTGTTCTAAACAACCAGATAACAGCAAGGCAAGACCATGCGTTCCAATATACTCCATGATTGGTGAGCCTCTCGGCAGCTGCCTTCCAAAATAAAGCGTTTGTACACAACAAAAATGAGTGCCCCGGGAAGAAAAGTAATGGACTTAATTTTTCTCCCACTCAGTGACAGCCTCTATTTGTGTTTCCATTGGAAACAATTTGTTGGTACAGTCAGACCTAAACAATTGTGTTTCTTGAGAACTAGCGCGCTGAGCAAGAAGTCCTATATTGTTATCTATAAATAAAAAATAAATAAACTCATTACATTTGGACTTTAAGAAAGAAAGTACTTGCATTTAATGGGATCTTTTACATCCACCTGAGAGGACAGACAGGGCCTCGGTTTAACATCTTATCTGAAAGACAGCATCTCCGACAGTACTGCACTCCCTCAGCACTGCACTGGAGTGTTAGCTCCATCTCACACTCAACAAGCTACCCGCTGGAGTGGAACTAAACTACAGAACCAGTGGGAACCTGTTCGACTATCGTCATCTCCAGATCAGATCCAAGACCATCCCAACCTCTATCTTCGAACTACAGTACACGGATGACGCTTGCGTCTGCGCACATTCAGAGACTGAACTCCAAGGCATAGTCAACATCTTCACTGAGGCGTACGAAAGCATAGGCCTTACACTAAACACGAAGGTCTTCCACCAACCTGACCCTGCACACAGCACTGCCCCCCAGTTATCAAGATCCATGGCACAGCCCTGGACAATATGGACCACTTTCCATACCTCCATATCATAAGGGCAGACATTGAAGACGAGATTCAACACCGCCTCCAGTGTGCCAGCGCAGCCTTCGGTCACCTAAGGAAGTGAGTGTTCGAAGATCAGGCTCTCAAATCTGGCACGAAGCTCATGGTTTACAGGGCTGTAGTGATACCCACCCTCCTGTATGGCTCAGAGACATGGAGCATACACAGTGGCCACCTCAAATCGCTGGAGAAATACCACCAACGATATCGCCGCAAGATCCTGCAAATCCCCTGGGAGGACAGACACACCAACATTAGCGTCTTCAATCAGGCCAACATCCCCAGCATCGAAGCACTGACCACACTCGACCAGCACCGGTGGGCGGGCCACATTGTTCACATGCCCGACACAAGACTCCCAAAGCAAGCGCTCTACTCAGAACTCCTATATGGCAAACGAGCCCCAGGTGGGCAGAGGAAATGTTTCACCTTGATAAAATGCAACATCCCCACTGACACCTGGCCAAAGACCACCCTAAGTGGAGGAAGAGCATCCGGGAGGGCGCTGAGCACCTCGAGTCTCATTGCCGAGAGAATGCAGAAAGCAAGCATATGCAGCAGAAGAAGCATACGGCAAACCAGTCTTCCCACCTTTCCTTCAACCACTGTCTGTCCCACCTGTGACAGAGACTGTAATTCCCATATTAGACTGTTCAGTCTCCTGAGAACTCACTTTTAGAGTGGAAGCAAGTCTACCTCGATTTCGAGGGACTGCCTATGATGATACCAGGAACTATGCCATTATCATTCATCTTTTAGAACTTTTTTTTATTCTAGACGATTTTTTGTGGTATTATTCAGAATGAACGGAAGAGTGTCGTCGGACATGTGACAGGAGGTAAGTAATACTTACATGGGGTGAATTATATTCAAGTGTTTTAACGCATGTTTTTATGAGAAAATGTATTTAAGTAATGTAACTCAACATGGTCTCTTGGACTAGTTTCAATTGCCTAAAGAGGTCAGAGAGGAGTTTTACATGTTCTGTTCCCAAATTGGCTTGAGTTTTTATTTATTTTTTGCCTCTCCCAGATCCGGCTGGGGTAGTGGGTGTCTCTATCATGATGAATTACGCATCATAACTGTATGGGGCAGGCTAGATGGACCAATAGGTCTTTTCCTGCCGTCATTTTGATATGTCCCCGGACTCAACCAGACATTACACCCTAAACCTCAGATATATGTAATAAGAGGGCAACTACTGCAGTTTCTCAGGAGAATGATTATTTAGACATAGAACTTGCAATGAATAAAATAGATTTTTCTATTTAGGTAAAATTGATCTTCAGAGTAAGTCTCATGCTGGCATGAATGCGAGTAGGCATTCTGAAATATCAGCATCTGTAACATGAAAACAGCCAATTAAAATATTTTAAATAAGCATTGCAGAACTTAAAGAAATAAATCTGATCCTTAATTGCAGGACGGACATTATTATTCTTGAGGGGCTATAGTGGCAAGCAATGAAGATGATGCGTGGTATTTGGAATCCTAGAATATTACAACTCAGAAACAGACCATTCAGCCCATCGAGTCTGTGCTGGTTTTTCTTCACATTCTCCACCTACTCCAATCCCACTTTTCTTGCTCATTCCCCATACCATTTAACTCTTTTTCAAGCAACTATCAAATCCTCTTTTGAAAGAATTTATCAACTCTATTTCAACAATGGCTTGTTGCAGAGAGTTCTAAATTCAGGACAAAACAGCCCACTTGATTGGCAGCCCATCCACCACCTTAAACATTAATTCCCTCCACCACCGGCATACCATGGCTGTAGTGTGTACCATCTACAAGTTGCACTGCAGCAACTCTCCAAGGCTTTTTCAGCAGCACCTCCCAAACTCGCGACCTCCACAACCTTGAAGGACGAGGGTAACAGGAACATGGGAACACCATCACCTCCAAGTCACACACGGTCCCGACTTGGACATATATCATCGTTCCTTCATCGCCAGTGGTAACAGGGCGGTAAGGCTACCCACCCCATTTGGAGGCCTTTGCTGCCTCTATCAACAGCACGCAAGGGCAATGAAAGTCGACCGCCATCTAAGTTAAGGGACAGGCTGGTATTGCCAAGAAAGCTTTTGACATTGAATAAATAATAGTTTTACTGCTTCAGGATTTATTGCAAAATGCGATTTATTTACACTTAGTAAAGTGTAATGGAGGCTGTTATTATTATCTTGTCACCCTCTCCATTTATGTGTTGGGGCTTATTTGAAGGCAGATGAGGGAAACAACCACAGGACTCCTTGACAGGTGCTGAAATCTCTTGCCTGGCCCTTTCCTGAGCCTGTTTGCCTATCACAGAGTAGCAATCTCCCCTCCCTCCCTGACCTTACACCTGCTCCATGCCATCTAGAACAAACAGAGCAGCGTCACTGTCAGACCAACACGCTGCTCCTCCTATTCCCGTACCATCATTCTTCATGTTGTGTTTGTATAATATAAGTATACTCCCTGTACACTCAATGTACGGGTACACAAGACGACTGGATGTACCTTCACACTGTATACACTATGCTTGTACCACCAGAGGGTGCAACTGGTGGAGACCTAGGGGTCACCTGTACCCGACAGGTAACCAGGTGTAAAAAGGAGCTCACCATGCTGTACCCTCACTCAGGGGCTGTAATAAATGGACTAAGGTCACCACAGTTCAAGTACAGTACCTTACCTCGTGGAGTCATTACTAGAATGCGTACAGACACAATAACAGGCGACAAGATTACGAATTTCCACACGAAAATGGCTAACCTTGGCACGTTTCAACAATTCGCCGATGGGGAAGATTGGGAGGCCTTTGTGGAAAGGCTCGAACACTTTTTCATTGCGAACGACCTGACGGGAGACACACCGACCTCGCTGGCTGATAAACGCAGAGCTATCCTGCTCAGCAGTTGTGGGCCCACCGTCTATTAATTACTAGCCCCAGAGAAGACAACAACCAAAACATATGCGGAGCTAATAATAATGAACAATTCAAACCTAAAGAGAGCATCCTCACAGCCAGACACCGGTTCTATACACAGCGGCGACCCGAAGGCCCAGACCTCAGATGATTGGCTGCACCATGTGATTTTGGCGACCACCTCACCGAAGCACTGCGGGACATCTTTGTTATTGGAATCGGCCACAAGGGCCTTCTCCACAGGCTGCTTTCAGCGGACACCACGGTCACCCTGCAGAAGGCAATTAACGGGAGCCAGGCGTTCATGGTCTCGGCCTGCGATACCAAGCAGATGACACACCCCCAGGACTCTAACCTGGCAAGTACTGTGAACCGACTACCATCTTTTAGAGGCAAGCAGTCTTTCTCAGGGAAGAGAGAACAGAACCCGGAGTCCCGCAACCCTGAGTCCGCCACATGGAGCCAATCGGCCAATCCCATGCTGGTGCTGTGGAGGAAATCACAGGGCCCACCAGTGCCGCTACAAAGACTATACTTGCAAAGGCTGTAACACGAAGGGCCACCTCCAGCGAATGTGCAAGAGAAATTGTACTCACCGAATCAATGAAAAGTTGATCGATCATCCAGACTCCAGCGACGATGAAGAGAGAGTCCATGAGGTAGCTCAGCCCCACAATGAGGTGTACGGAGTGTTTACCTGCTCCATCAAGAGCTCTCTGTTGAAAATGGAAGTGGAAATCAATGGTGTTCCAGTCACGATGGAGGTGGACACCGGGGCGAGCCAGTCACTGATGAATCAGGCGGCCTTTGAGAAACTCTGGGACAATCCAATCGAACCACCTAAAATGATCCCGTTCCAAGTGAAGCTGATCACTTACACAAACAACACCATCCCAGTCGTTGGCAGCGTGGATGTCCAGGTGTCCCATGGCAGCGCGATGCACAAGTTACCTTTGTGGATTGTTGCTGGTGATGGTCCAATGCTGCTAGGAAGAAGATGGATGAAACAAATCTGTTGGAGCTGGGAAAACCTCCAGCCTCCGGCAATCAATGTCCTACGCGGCCCCGAAGTTGGATCCAGCACAACACCTGAAAAACCAACCGCCCAACTCGACTGTGTGGAGACGACACAGACCGCCCAACCCAACGGCGAGATGATTCAGCCCAAACGACCCGACCTCACCTTCCAGGCTCCAGTGGCAGGACTCCGGAGGAAGAAACTTCGCGCAGAAGGCAACTTCCCTGCTTCTGTGACAGAACATGGGGAAAAAAGGATCACCGCAGCCTACCTCGTGGAGAGAAAGAAGATGGCGCCCGCACCACGAGGTGAAGCACCTGAAGTAAAGATGGCGGCGGCCAGACCACAAGGGGCAGCGTTGAGGGAGCAACAACTGATGCCGAGCAATGAACCGGATTGGGGTAAAGATTGCAAGGCCCTCTTAAAGGAGACCGGCAACCCATCACAATTAAAGAGACAGTTCCACTCTTTATACAGCGATGCCGATGATACACATGTAAGCGATGCAATTGACAAATTCAAGTATGTAAATGTAACTAACCATGATAAGTCGGGCGATTGAATGTATTATGAACGTAAATGAAGAAATGATGTGCGATGCCAGGTTCTACCTGTACGCCGACAAAACCAAGGGCAATCTCCCATCGGAAGCACCCAGGTCCAGCGGGCTACCCGATCATGTAGCCTGTGCCTCTGGGATCAATGTGATGCCCCAGGGAGCGTGGCCACACACAGAGGGAGCATACCAGCTGCAGGACCAGCGATCAGTGGACGGCAAAGGCACCACTACCGGTACCCTGCCCCTGATCGGCTCTACCTCTCTGGCCACCAGGGCCAGTACCGGGAGCAAGAGGCTAGCCCCCTCCAGCCCTCCCGGTAGCACCTGGGATGACCAGGCTCCCACTATCATAGAAGGGCAGCAGGGAGACACTGCAGTCCTCAAAGGAGGAGCATTCACTAGGCAGCGGCAAAGACCCTGAGACTCAGCCAGGTGAGCGATCTGAGCCCACCCAGCTGGCAGGGGGCGCAGAGCTGCCATCAGACAACTTGGACAGAGTCCGGTTACTCTGGAACTAGCGTCCTCACCCACCTGCACCTACACAACCTAGGGGTAAGACTGCGATACCACGTATGTACCTTACCTGTAACATGTACTTGTTCCACTTCTGCAAAACCCAAACAGTGATGTAATTAGTCCTATGTTTTTTTTGGTTCTTTCTTTCTGTACATGTATGCACATGCAGTTGTTGAGCCACACACATGGTCTATATATGGGGGTGTGGGGAAATGGATGTATGTAGTCATGGGCACAGATGGGTCACACCCAGAACCCACTCAACCCCCATTGCAACTTCAAACCGTCCAGTGCTGACCATTTCCCAATGTTGTGACAATAAGGACTTGGGGGTCAACAGGGAGAGAGCCAAGCCAAAGCATAGACAAGGTGCAAGGGCTTTGGGCACTCAAGTCTAGGGCCAAAGCACAGAATGCAAAGGCCAGTGGCACAAGACTTAGGGGAGAGTGATGTTGTGTATGGATAATATAAGTATACTCCTCGTACACTCTCTGTACAGTTATATAAGATTACTGGATATACCTTCACACTGTATACACTATGACTATGCTTGTACCACCAGAGAGTGCAACTGGTGGAGACCTAGGCGTCACCTGTACACGACAGGTAACCAGGTGTAAAAGGAGCTCACCATGCTGTACCCTCACTCAGGGGCTGTAATAAATGGACTAAGGTCACCACAGTTCAAGTACAAAAACTTGCCTCGTGGAGTCATTACTAGAGTGCTTACAGATACAATACTTCATGCCCACACTTGATATCACTGTTCATCCACCTACTGCACAACTGGTCTATGCTGGTGTTTATGCTCCACCCAAGTCTCCTCCGACCCGACTACATCTAACCCTACCAGCACATCCTTCTATTCATTTGTCCCTCATGTTTATCTAGCTTCCCCTTAAAAGTATAAATGCCATTCACCTCAAATATTCTGTGTGGTAGCGAGTTCCACATTCAAACCACTCTGGGTAAAGAAGTTTCTCCTCAATTCCTTATTGGATTTATTAGTGATTATCGTGTATTAATGGCCCCTAGTTTTGGACTCATCTTAAGTGAAAACACCTTATCAAACCCTTTCATAATTTTAACAACCGCTATCTGATCACCTCTCCCTTCTCTCTTTTCTAAAGAAATAGCCCCAGCTTGTTTAGTTTTTACTGATAGTTAATTGTACCTTCTCAGTTCTGATATGATCCTTGTAAATCTTACTTGCATCTTGTCCATTGCTTCTATATCCTTTTTGTAATATGGAGGCCAGCGAAGTATGCACAATACTCTGTGTGGTCTCAGCAAAGTTCTCTCTAAGTTTACCATAACTTCTCTGCTTTTCAGTTCTATTCCTGTAGAAATGCTTTGTTAGAACTTTTTATGGCTTTGTGAATTCATGGTGCTACTCTCTTACTGGTCCCCACAAAGACAGAATGTCGCCATCTCAGCCATAGCACAGCTCCAAAACAACATCAACAACTTGTATTTATATAGTGTCTTTAATGTAATAAAACGTCCCAAGCTGCTTTACAGGAGTGTTATCAAACAAAATGTGACACCGAGCCACATTGGGAGATATTAGGACAGGTGACCAAAAGCTTGGTCAAAAAGAATTTGAGGAGCATCTTAAAGAATGAGAGAGATGCAGAGAGGTTTAGGCAAGGAATTCCAGAGCTTTGGGCCTCAGCAGCCGAAGGCATGACCACCAATGGTGGGGCGATGAAAATCGGGAATGGACAAGAGGCCAGAATTGGGGGAGTGCAGTGATCTCGGAAGGTTGTAGAGTTGGAGGAGGTTATAGAGATTGGGAGGGACAAGGCCCTTCCCAAAAATTAACCCCATAAAGCACCCTCAAATGTACACCCTGAAAAGTGCCCCCCAAATATGCCCACATGGCAGCTCCTTTACATGAATTAGGCCTGAGGACTGGCAGAGCTCACTACCTGCTTACTCTGCGCTAATCGTCCCTGGACAGCACCGGGGGAAGAAGATCGTCTCTACCATTTAAGCACTTGAATTTTGGCATGGAGGGAAGGAGGGAGGGAAGGAAGGACGGAGGGAAGGAGGGAGGCCAATCTGCTGCTGAAGTTGCGACAACAGCCATATAACCCACAACCTGGATATTAAGGAATCAAGGGATATGGGGATAGTGCAGGAAAGTGGAGTTGAGGTAGAATGGCGGAGCAGACCCGAGGGGCCGAATGGCCTACTCTTGCTCCTAATTCTTATGTTCTTAACCTGCACCAACTAGAAGGACAAGAGCAGCAGGAGTGTGGGAACACCATCACCTCCAGGTGCCCCTCTAGGTCACATAGCATCCTGACTTGGAAATATATCACCGTTCCTTCATCGTCGCTGGGTCAAAATCGTGGAATCCCCTAGCTAGCAACACTGTGGGAGCACCTTAATCAAACTGACTGCAGCAGTTCAAGAAGGCCCAACTCCAGCTTCTTAAGGGTAACTGGGGATGGGCAATAAATGACAGCCTTGCCAGAATTAACCACTTCACGAGGATGAATTAAAAAAGAAGAGACCTGTGGAAATTCTATCTTCCCCTGTTTCATAGCTGTCAGAGAGAGGCATGGAGATAGAACCACAGGATACTGACTGGACTGAGTTAACTATACCACGGCCTGTTTAGTTTAAGTTATCCCTGGGTGAGTCGAGAGAAGCTGGGATTATTCTCCTTTGAGAATAATCTTTCTTTTTTCTTTCTTTCTTTAGAGCGGAGAAGGTCAAGGGGAGATTCAATGGAGATGTTCAAAATGATATGGGGTTGTGATAGCGTAAATAAGGAGAAACGGTTTCCACTGGCAGGAAGGTCAATGGACAGAGGACACAGATTGAAGATAATCGGCAAAAGAATCACGAGGAGAGTTATTTTGAAGCAGCGAGTTATGTTCTGGATTGCATTGCCTGAAAGGGCGGTGGAAGCAGATTCAATAATAATTTTCAAAAAAGAATTGGATATATTCTTGGAAAGGAAAAAAAATTGCAAGGCTCTGGAAATGAGCTGGGAAGTGGGACTAATTTCAAAGAGCCAGCACAATCACAATGGGCCGAATGGCCTCCTTCCGTGCTGTAAGATTCTATATGAGTCATCCTTGAGTCCGAGGGACTGCCGAAGAAGAAGAAGAAGATTGTATGATTCACTGGCTTATATAAGTGCGCAGTACGAGTGTTGATATTTGTAAGCTTGGGCAGTTTCCTTCCATATTCCTCAAGAAATGAGAGTCCACAGTGTAAGTACTGCACCTTGCGTCACCTGAAACAGGGAATATTGCTCATCCGAGCCCAGGTTTAAGACTCATTTTGGTCAGAAACTCAAGGCATTCTTGTTTTAACCACAAGCCCATACAGCTCAAACTATTAGCACCAATAAATCTGACACTTCACTGCAATACTGAGAGAATATCAGTCACACATCACCCCTGTGCTCGCTGACCTACATTGGCTCCCGGTTAAGCAATGCCTCCATTTCAAAATTCTCATCCTTGTTTACAAATCCCTCCATGGCCTCGCCCCTCCCTATCTCTGTAATCTCCTCCAGCCTCACAACCCCCCCGAGATATCTGCACTCCTCTAATTCTGTCCTCTTGAGCATCCCTGATTAAAACTGCTCAACCATCGGTGGCCGTGCCTTCAGCTGCCTGAACCCGAAGCCCTGGAACTCCTTCAATAAACCTCTCCGCCTCGCTACCTCTCTTTCCTCCTTTAAGACGCTCCTTAAAACCTACCTCTTTGACCAAGCTTTTGGTCATCTGCTGTAATTTCTTCTTATGTGGCTCGGTGTCAAATTTATTTGTTTTGTCTTAAAACACTGCTGTGACGTGCCTTGGGACGTTTTACTATGTTAAGGGTGCTATATAAATAGAAGTTGTTGTTGTTGTTGATGAATGCTGCAGTGTCGGAAATGCCGCCTGTCGGATGAGACGTTAACAGTTAGACATCTGCTCTCTCAGATGGATGTAAAAGATCTCATGGCACAATTCGAAGAAGAGCAGGGGAGTTCTGGCCAATATTTATCCCTCAACTAACATCACTAAAAACAGATTGTCTAGTCATTATTTAATTGTTGTTTGTGAGAGCTTGCTGTGCGCAAATTGGCTGCCAAGTTTCCTACCTTGCAACGTCGACAAACCTCAAAAGTACTCCATTGGCTGTAGAGCGCTTTGGGACCTTCTGCAGTCGTGACTGGTGCTATATAAATGCAAGACTTTCTTGCCACTCAACACAAGGGCCAGGCATTCAGCACTCAGCTATCACCATCTCTCACCTTAAGAGTACTAGAAAGGAAAAAGGTTTTTTTATAAATTCAATGCCGAATGTAGTGCGAGAGTGAAAGGGAATATATAATCGTCACAGTCACAGAGTTAGCTGTATGTGCCTGCTTTATATGGAACTGTCTCCTCCAATTACTGTTAGTATTCTTTTTCTGCTTCCTGTACGTCCTGTCAGTTCAGAACTCATTCTCCCAGAGACTAAGGAATTACATTTCACAAAATAACTGAGCGGAATTACAAAGACCTAACCACCAGATGTATTAATAAAAAGCGAAATAAATGCTCCGTGCTTCATCATGTGAATTGGATGAATTATGGATGGAAGTGTAACATCAAGTGGAATTCCATTAACCCTGTAAGTAATCTATATCCAGATAACATTACACAGAAAATAACTCATGACAGGGGCCACAATAAAGCAATGCTCTACACCAGACACATGGGGGCCGAACTTGGTCAAGGCCTTTGCCCGCCCAATTGCCGCCCCAAGTGCCACCGATGACCGTCGAGGTACCAGACGTTACTTTCAGTGGGGTTTTCATCGGCGAGGGCCCTCAAAGGTCGGTGGGCGGGAAATCAACGACGTACGCTGCCAATCTGGGTGGCAGCGGGCGGGAGGTCTCATTCTCGGCGGCAGAGGGTCGAAGAACGAAAAATAAAAATCATCACCAACAAAAAAAACATCTGAGGACCTTCAGGGAACCCCATCCAGGTAAGTACCTGTAAAGAAATAATTTAAAAACATTCCACTTACCTTTTTTACAGGATCTTGACACTTACCGTTGAGGACAGAGCAGCCTCTGCGCAGCGGTCCACCGCCGTCCTGCCGCCAACTCCCGCTCGCACCAATCGGGCATCTCGGCGGGCGGGATTCTACTTACGCGCATCGGCCGTCCGCTGACGTCGGCAGGCACTTCCCGGCGGCTCTCCCCTCCCGCCCGCTCCAGGCCATGTCGAAAGTGGCACTGGGCGGTTCGAGCAGAGGAAGTCAGCGGCAGTAGGAGGTAAGTTCATCAATTTCGGCCCCATGAAGTATTAGTACTATGGGGGTGTTTCCTTGTATTCCTTTCATGTCACAGAATGGTTCCTACTTAAAAAGATACTGCCTGGACGCCTGGTGCATTACAATCCGCCCTATTTATACTGTAGTGTGGGTTCCAGAGCACTGCCAGCAATGGAGAAAATCAGTTCTAATTTGGTTAGCATCACTTGAATCTGAAGTGCTAATAGCATTCCCCCACACAACCAACGGTATTAAAATCACCGAATTCCCCCACCATCAACATCCTGCGGTCACTATTGACCAGAAACTCAACTGGCCAGATACATAAATGCAATGGCTACTGGAACAGGTTGGCTACAGAAGCTGGGTATTCTGCGGCGAGTGACTCACCTCCTGACTCCCCAAAACCTCTCCACCATCTACAAGGCACAAGTCAGGAGTGTGATGGAATACTCTGCACTTGCCTGGATGAGTGCAGCTCGAACAACACTCAAGAAGCTTGACATCATCCGGGACAAAGCAGCCCGCTTGATTGGCACCCCATCCACCACCTTCAACATTCACTCCCTCCACCACCAGCGCACCGTGGTTGCAGTGTGTACCATCTACAAGATGCACTGCAGCAACTCGCCAAGGCTTCTTCAGCAGCACCTCCCAAAACCGCGAGCTCTACCACCTAGAAGGACAGCAGATGCATGGGAACACCATCACCTACAAATTCCTCTCCAAGTCACACACCATCCATGATACATTGGACATATATCGCCGTTCTTTCTTCGTTGTTGAGTCAAATTCCTACAACTCTCTCCCTAACAACAGCAGTATGGAAGTACCTTCACCACACGGACTACAGCATTTAAGAAGAAGATCCAATCACCACCTTCTCAAGGGCAACTAGGCAAAGAGCCAGCACAGGCACGAAGGGCCAAATGGCCTCCTTCTGTGCTTTAAGGTTCTAACAACTAGCACAGGGTCTTTAACATAGAAAACCATCCCAAAATACCAAAAGCTATGACCCGTGAATGCTTTGAAATTCTCTGCCTTCTGCTGAGTGAATCTCCTGTAACTCAACACCACTCTTGACCCTATGAGGCTCGTTACACCTGGTTATTCTGCATTCGAAGAATGACAGACAGGAAAAGACCCTCTCGTCCATCCAGCCTGTCCCACACAACTGCGATGCCTTATGCATCACAATACTGACACACCCCACCCCACCCAGAAACTAGGTGGTCTCCTGGGAGAGGCGATAAACCAGATAAAACCCAGGCCAGTTAGAGAAAAAAATTTGGAAAATTCCTTTCCAAGCCCCTTTAGGCGATAAAAACTAGGCCTTGAGACCACTCTGATCCTGATGCTAAGGAATCACATCTGACCTGATGTCTTGCTCAGAGACACCACTGGATGCCAGTGTAAATGCAGCCAATATCTGCGAACAATAGGTTGTATGCCAAGTCTGATTGGCATTGCCTGGCAGTCTGTGATTCCAAGTTAGGTATATATATAAATATAAATATAGAATTAGCTAATGGGAGAACTCCACGCAGGTTTGTCATTAAACAATGCATATGTGGTTATGTAGCAGGACTGACCCAGAAGCACACAGAGAGAAAGATGGGAGCAGGGCAAAGGGTGGGATCATGGCTTAAGATCTGATGGTTAGTTCAGCACAGGTTAGAGATAGAACTACAACACTGTATCCAGATTCTCTGACCTGGTTTAAAACGAGAGTAATGTCAGCCTGCATCTAAATATGGCGTGTGTCTGCAGGTGACTGAGCTTAGCTCCACGTTGTAATTATGCACAGCTCCATGTGTAGATTTGGATGTGATGCACAGGGCATCTCAGTGGTAGGAGTGGAGAATTGTGTGTAGATGTCATTTAAACGTAGTCAATTAAAGAGGAGTGTCTGAATAGAGGAGGCATAACTCCTTATCGCCTCGGATAAGGCCCTCTAGGCACTTCAACCCGCCTGCAGAAGGCGGAGAGAGTGACAGGCAACAAGGAAGGTGAAGGAATCCCAGGTATGAATCTGCAGGCAAATGTCACAGCAACAGCTGATTAACTGGGTCTACATATCACCACACTCCTGATACTATCTGGCATCCCTGTATTTTAACCTTCTCCTGTACTGTCTGGTGCATCTGTATATTAGGCACTAGTACAGCAAGTCTGTTAAAATATACAGATGTTCCCAGTTATTTGTAGTCAGCTATGGGAGGATTGGAGTGTGACCTCAGGGAAGAGATGGAGAACATCAGTCAGAAGGGCCCATCCCCTCCCCAGGGCAGGCCTGTACTGGGAGGTGCGACCAAGCACTCAGAACGGTCTGGCCCACCAAAACCAGGGGTCCCATTTCCTGGACAGGCACAGTGTGGTCAATTTTAAATCTGGCAGGTGAGTTCCCAGGCGTCAAGCAGACCTCATGATGCAGCTCCTGATGAGGCCTCAAGATATGCCCGAGGCTGTCACCAGGTATATGATTTGTGGGGGAGGGAGAGTCATGATCACAGAGGGTGGGGGTCCATGGCAGCAGTGGCCCAGATTGTGGGCCCCACTCCTGCTCCTCCAGGGCCCATGAAAATAATTTGACACTTACTTCTTTGATTCCATAGGCCCATTTTACTGGTCCAAGTGAGCGCAGAGCAGGCTCCAACCAGTCTTGACCAAATCTTATGATTTGGGGTTTTAATCACCTCACAAGACCGTTATTCCAATATTAAAAGGAGCCTATCATCTAAAGCAGGCGGGTGCTTTGGACACCTGCCAGTAGGCCCCTTTCAAAATGGCACCGGCGATGTTAACGGGACATAAGACCTCCGACCCCATTTCGTGGTTGTTACTGCCGTGTTAAAGCCAGGCGAGGTGGGTGGGTCAAAATCGACCCCTCAATGCCCAGGATCTGCCCAGACCTAAGCTCATAATCCCTAGAAAAACTGTCCCTGATATATGTGATTTGCTGCTTGACCAGTTTGAATTTTGCGAGCCTGGAAATTTGTATAGCGATCTTAGTCGTGCTGTTGCTTCGGTGGTTGACAAATCATAAATCAGAAGACAAGGATCTGTTGGTGTCGTGAATTTGGGATATATGCAGATTAATGGGAACATGAATTGTAACATGATCTGGCCTGCCACGATCCTCTGCGGCCAAGGAAGACGGAAAGCTTTGGACGCCCTGAAAAACGCATTGATTCAGCCACCGATTTATTATTTCATGAGCCTCCGGCTTACATTGAGAAGAAGCAATTCCAATTTCTGTGCCGTAGTCTTCTGGGCCAGTTTCTGCTTACATTTCCTCCCTGTGCTTATTGCTTGCTATGGCGCGCACTCCATCATTTGAAGGAGCCTGTCACCCAGCAAATCATTCTGACAAACACAGACAGCAGGTTAAATTCTTTGGCCCTCGCCATCCTGCAGCAAGCACAGAAGGTATAGCTGCCTATATCGTCCTCCGCATAGCATTTCTCATGGCGACATCATTGTGACAGGAATCACTCGACCATGGGAGTTCTGGCAGTAAGGTGCAATTATTGTCATAGTTTAACCTCTCTCTGCACTGCCCCTTCAGGTCAGGTGTAGATACAACATGAATCACATGACATGGAATTTACAGCACAAAAAAAGCCCTTTCGGCCGAGCTGCTTCATGCCAATGTTTAGGCTCCACATGAGCCTTCTCCCACCCCCCTTCATATCACCCTACCAATGTAACCTTCGATTCCTTTCTCCCTCAAGCACTTATATGACTTCCCCTTAAATGCACCTATGCAGAGATATTTCATAACTCTCAAGAAAAATATATTCCAGTGAGGAGGAAAGGGTGTAAACGAAAAGATTAGCCATCTGTGGCTAACTAAAGAAATAAAGGATGGTTTCCAATTAAAAACAAGGGCACACAAAGTGGCCAAAACTAGTGGGAGGACAGAAGATTGGGAAGCTTTTAAAAGCCAGCAAAGAATGACTAAAAAAATGATTAAGAAAGGGAAGATAGACTATGAAAGTAAACTAGCACGAAATATAAAAACAGATAGCAAGAGTTTCTACAGGTATATAAAAAGGAAAAGAATGGCTAAAGTAAATGTTGGTCCCTTAGAGGACGAGACCAGGGAATTAGTGATGGGGAACATGGAGATGGCAGAAACTCTGAACAAATATTTTGTATCAGTCTTTACGGTAGAGAACTCTAAAAATATCCCAACAGTGGATAGTCAAGGGGCTATGGGGGGGGGGTGCGGGAGGAGGAACTTAACACAATCACAATCACTAAGGAGGTGGTACTCAGTGAGATAATGGGACTAAAGGTGGATAAATCCCCTGGACCTGATGGCTTGCATCTTAGGGTCTTAAAAGAAGTATCGGCATGGATAGTAGATGTATTGGTTGTAATTTACCAAAATTCCCTGGATTCTGGGGCGATCCCAGCAGATCGGAAAACTGCAAATGTAACGCCCCAATTTAAAAAAGGAGACAGACAAAAAGCAGGGAACTATAGATCAGTTAGCCTAACATCTGTGATTGGGAAAATGTTGGAGTCCATTATTAAAGAAGCAATAGCAGGACATTTGGAAAAGCGGAATTCAATCAGGCAGAGTCAGCATGGATTTATGAAGGGGAAGTCATGTTTGACAAATTTGCTGGAATTCTTTGAGGATGTAAGAAACAGGTGGATAAAAGGGAACCAATGGATGTGGTGTATTTGGACTTCCAGAAGGCATTTGACAAGGTGCCATGTAAAAGGTTACTGCACAAGATAAAAGTTCATGGGGTTGGGGGTAATATATTAGCATGGATAGAGGACTGGCTAATGAACAGAAAACAGAGAGTCGAGATAAATGGTTCATTCTCAGGTTGGCAATCAGTAACTAGTGGGGTGCCGCAGGGATCAGTGCTGGGACCCCAACTATTTACAATCTATATTAACGACTTAGATGAAGGGACTGAATATAACGTAGCCAAGTTTGCTGACGATACAAAGATGGGAGAAAAAGCAATGAGTGAGGAGGAAACAAAAAATCTGCAAAAGGACATAGACAGGCTAAGTGAGTGGGCAAAAATTTGGCAGATGGAATATAATGTTGGAAAGTGTGAGGTCATGCACTTTGGCAGAAAAAAATCAAAGAGCAAGTTATTATTTAACTGGAGAAAGATTGCAAAGTGCTGCAGTACAGCGGGACCTGGGGATCTTGGTACATGAAACACAAAAGGATAGTATGCAGGTACAGCAAGTGATCAGGAAGGCCAATGGTATCTTGGCCTTTATTGCAAAGGGGATGGAGTATAAAAGCAGGAAAGTCTTATATAAGGTATTGGTGAGGCCACACCTGAAATACTGCGTGCAGTTTTGGTTTCCATATTTAAGAAAGGATATATTTGCTTTGGAGGCAGTTCAGAGAAGGTTCACTAGGTTGATTCTGGGGGGGTTGACTTATGAGGAAAGGCTGAGTAGGTTGGGCCTCTACTCATTGGAATTCAGAAGAATGAGAGGTGATCTTATCGAAATGTATAATATTATAAGGGGGCTTGACAAGGTGGACGCAGAGAGGATGTTTCCACTGATGGGGGAGACTAGAACTAGAGGGCCTGATCTTAGAATAAGGGGCCGCCCATTTAAAACTGAGATGAGGTGAAATTTCTTCTCTCAGAGGGTTGTAAATCTGTGGAATTCGCTGCCTCAGAGAGCTGTGGAAGCTGGGTCATTGAATAAATTTAAGACAGAGATAGACAGTTTCTTAACCAATAAGGGAATAAGGGGTTATGGGGAGCGGGCAGGGAAGTGGACCTGAGTCCATGATCGGATCAGCCATAATCTTATTTAATGGCGGAGCAGGCTCGAGGGGCCGTATGGCCTATTCCTGCTCCTATTTCTTATGTTCTTATGTTCTTATTCGGCTCAACCACTCCTTGTAGTAATGAGTTCCATATTCTAACCGCTCTCGAGGAAAAGAAGATTCTCCTAAGTTCCCTATTGGATTTATTATTCACTATCTTATATTTATGACCTCTAGATTTGGTCTCCCGCACAAGTGGAAACTTCCCTGCGTCTACCCTATCGAACCCTTTCAGAATTTTAAAGACCTCTCTATCAGGTCACGCCTCAGCCTTATCTTTTTCAGAGACAAGAGCCGCAGCCTGTTCAGTCACTCCTGATCGTGATAACCTCTCAATTGTGGTAACATCGTTGTAATCACCTTCTCCGGTGCCTCTCCAAAGCCAACAATATCTGGTATGTCCAAATTATGGCCACAGGTCATCTGTGACCCGCACGCCTTGGCCACCTGACCCATTAGGTCTGAGAGAATCAGTTTCTACCTGCATTTATATTTCCACCTTTGATGGATTCACTTATTTGAGACTGATGGGCATGCTGCTCTGTTCACACCATTCTTCCCTCATTGATGCAAAGTTCTATATCCACCAAAAGGTGGCAGCGCCATGAAAAGTCCGTTCCAAGCAGCGAGCCCTGAAATTTAAAAAGGCAAACAGAGCCGAACACGGAATAAAAGTGTCCATAAATGGGATAGCAGCACCATTGGGAGATAGTTGGGAGCGTTGGACGCTGTGGAGAGTAATGGATTAACAATCGAACACCTTTGTATCATGGAGCAATAGACTGTCCAAAATAAACAGGATGGCTTTGAAGTGTCGTGAGAGAAACGCTTGGCTTGTCTTCTGATATGTAAAGTGTTCGTGCGAAGAAATACATGACAGCAGTATCAGCTAGGAGTGATTAAAATGTAACTTCAGGGGCCAGGATAATAAACATCAGTGGGAGGTATCCATTAGCTATAGAATGAAAGATAAACATTGGGTGTAGCATTTTCTTCAAAGATGTTAGTAACAGTTAGATGAGGAAGACTTGTTTAGGGGAAGAAGCTTGTGTTTACATGAATAGTCTGTCATCAAAGGATTTTGGAAAGGATACATCATGCAGTCTTATTTATGACATGCACCTTTGGTGTAGACAAATATGCTGTATAAAGGAGCATGGTTTTCAGCATTTCTTTGGGGGATTGAAAGATAGAAGTGAAGCCAACAAGCCACTCTGTGTACAGTTAGGCTGATCACCTCTACTGTGTATCAATCAATGGTAGGAAAAATAATAGAATCCCTACTAAAGGAGAAAATAGAGGAACATCTAGAAACCAAAAATATAATAACAAATAGGCAGCATGGATTTCAAAAGGGAAAATCTTGCTTGACCAACCTCATTGCATTTTTTGAAGAGGCAACAGAGAGAGTCGACAATGGTAATGCAGTAGATGTAATTTATCGAGATTTTCAAAAGGAGTTCAACAAGGTACCCCATAATAGACTGATGAACAAGGTCAGAGAATGCAGAGTCAATGGGACAAGTAGCAAAATGGATAGCTAACTCGTTTCAATTCAGAAAGCAGAGAGTAGAGGTAAAAGGTAGCTATTCACAGTGCCAGAAGATAGATAGTGGTCTTCCACAGGGATCAGTGCTGGGACCACTGTTGTTCACAATTTATATTAATGATTTAGACTTTGGAATCAAAAACACAATTTTTAAATTTGCGGATGACACCAATTTGTGTGCGATAGTCAATACTGAGGAGGACTGCAACAAATTACAGGAGGATATTAATAAACTTGCAGATTGGGCATTTAATTGGAAAATGAAGCTCACCACAGATAAATATGAGGTATTCAATTTTGTCAGGAAGAATAGGGAGGTCACTTATTACTTTGAGGGTGCAGATCTAGGTGGGGTAGAGGAACAAAGGGATCTCGGAGTACACATACACAAATCACTAAACATTGCGACACAGATTAGCAAGGCCATAAAAAAAGCAAACCAAGCACTAGGGTTTATTTTCAGAGGTATTGTTATATATTGAATAAAGAGTCTGACCAGATACTGTGAGTTCAAAGTAAAGTGTGACCGTAGTCCTTTATTACAGGTCTCCAGAGTGCCTCTCCAGCCTGTGAGGCCTCCTTATGTATGGGTGCTCCCAAGGGATTGTGGGATCCCTTGGGACTCCAGGAGATAAGCCCTCTGGTGGTTAAACAAGGTATTTACAGGTTTACATATATAACAACACTCCCCTTCAAAGTCAATAGTGTAACTATTTACAATGTGAGTCGATCTGGGGCCTATCTTTCCCTGGTTAATCGTCTCGGTGCAAATGCTGGTTTTGGTGAGTCATTTGTTGGGCCCTCGCTGGGCTGCTGTGCACCTGGCCTTGCTGGGCTGCCTGGTGTGGTGAGTCCTGCTGGGCTGCTGCGTGTGATGGGTTCTGCTTCGTGGTCAACTGCTGGGTCAGTTGCCACTGGTGTGTGTGTTGGAGGGTCAAAAAAGGTAGAGTCTATTGTGGGTTGTTCTGGATAGTCCATTTGGTTTGGTCCAAGTGTTTCCTGTAGGTGAGTCCATTTGAAAGTCTGACCAGAAACACCCTACTCCCCCCTTTGGCCACGACAGTGTCGGGAAGCCACTTGAGACCTTGTCCATAGCTCAACACAAATACAGGATCATTCATCTCATTTTTGCATGACACATTTGCGCGATCATGATATGTACTTTGTTGAAGCTGCCTGCTCTCCACCTGTTCGTGTAGATCAGGGTGGACTAACGTGAGCCTTGTCTTAAGTGCCCTTTTCATGAGCAGTTCAGCGGGGGGAATTCAGTGAGCAAGTGGGGTCTTAGAAACATAGAAACATAGAAATTAGGTGCAGGAGCAGGCCATTCGGCCCTTTGAGCCTGCACTGCCATTCAATAAGATCATGACTGCATTCAACCTCAGTACCACTTTCCTGCTTTCTCTCCATAACCCTTGATCCATTTGGCCATAAGGGCCATATTTAATTCCCTTTTGAATATATCTAATGAACTGGCCTCAACAACGTTCTGTGGTAGGGAATTCCACAGGTTCACAATTCTATGGGTGAGAAAATTCCTCCTCATCTTGGTCCTATATGACTTACCCCTTATCCTTAGACTGTGACCCCTGGTTCTGGACTTCCCCAACATCGGGAATATTCTTCCTGCCTCTAACCTGTCCAATCCCGTCAGAATTTTATATGTTTCTATGAGATCCCCTCTCATCCTTCTAAACTCCAGTGTATAAAGGCCCAGTCGATCCAGCCTCTCCTCATATGTTAGTCCTGCCATCCCGGGAATCAATCTGGTGAACCTTTGCTGTACTCCCTCAATAGCAAGAATGTCCTTCCTCAGATTAGGAGACCAAAACTGAACACAATATTCCAGGTGTGGCCTCACCAAGGCTCTGTACAAATGCAGTAAGACCTCCCTGCTCCTATACTCAAATCCTCTAGCTATGAAGGTCAACATGCCATTTGCCTTCTTCACCGCCTGCTGTACCTGCATGCCAAACTTCAATGACTGATGTACCATGACACCCAGATCTCGTTGCACCTCCCATTTTCCTAATCTGTCACATTTATTCTGTCTTCCTGTTTTTGCCACCAAAGTGAATAACCTCACATTTGTTCACATTATATTGCATCTGCCATGCATTTGCCCACTCACCTAACCTGTCCAAGTCACCCTGCAGCCTCTTAGCATCCTCCTCACAGCTCACACTGCCACCCCAGCTTAGTGTCATCTGCAAACTTGGAGATATTACTTGTGCAGTAACTAAGCAGGACTCGGGATAGGCAAGTCTGCAGTGAGCCTTCAGTTACCCTCTTCAAGCTCTGCTTGACTGTTGTACTGCTCTCTCTGCCTGACCATTGGATGCTGGTTTAAACGGGGCAGATGTTTGATCTCATTACGGGTCATGAACTCTTTGAACTCGGCACTGGTGAAGCACGGCCCATTGTCACTCACAAGGATATCAGGCAGGCCATGCGTGGCAAACATGGCCCACAGGCTTTCAGTGGTGGCAGTGTACGTGCTTGCCGACATTATCTCACATTCAATCCATTTGGAGTACGTGTCTACAACCACTAGAAACATTTTTCCCAAGAACAGGCCTGTATAGACGACATGGACCTTAGACCACGGTTTGGAGGGCCAAGACCATAAACTTAGTGGCGCCTCCCTGGGTGCATTGCTTAACTGGGAACATGTATTACATTTGTGCACACAGGACTCTAAGTCTGCATCGATGCCAGGCCACCACACGTGGGATCTGGCTATCGCTTTCATCACTACAATGCCTGGGTAGGTACTGTGAAGATCACTAATGAAAGTGTCCCTGCCCTTTTGGGGTACGACTACCCGATTACCCCACAGGAGGCAGTGTGCCTGTATAGACATTTCATCTCTGCGCTGCTGGTACAGCTTTATCTCTTCTTGCATCTCTAACGGGACACTGGACTAACTCCCTTGGAGCACACAGTTTTTTACTAAGGACAGTAAGGGGTCCTGCCTCGTCCAGGTTCTAATCTGTCGGGCTGTAACAGGTGATTGCTCACTCTCGAATGCTTCCATTACCATGACTAAATCTGTGGGCTGTGCCATCTCCACCCCCGTGGTGGGTAATGGCAGTCTACTGAGAGCATTGGCAGTTTTCTGTGCCTGAGCTGTGGCGGATGGCATAGTTGTATGCGGACAACGTGAGCACCCATCTCTGAATGCAGGCCGATGCATTCGTATTTATCTTCTTACTTTCAGAAAAAAGGGATATCAGTGGCTCATGGTCGGTTTCCAATTCGAATTTGAGCCCAAACAAATATTGGTGCATTTTCTTTACCCCATAAAAACACGCTAACGCTTCTTTTTCTATCATGCTGTAGGCCCTCTCAGCCTTAGACAGACTTCTGGATGCATAAGCAACCGATTGCAATTTACCAGATTCGTTAGCTTGTTGCAATACACACCCGACACCGTGACGACGTTAGTATCAAACGCTTACATGGATCATACAACACAAGCAATTTATTTGAGCGTAACAGTTTTCTAGCTTTTACAAAGGCATTTGCTTTGCTTTTACCCCATACCCATTCATCTCCCTTACGCAGTAAAGTGTATAGTGGTTCTAACAGTGTGCTGAGACCTGGAAAGAAGTTACCAAAGTAGTTCAGGAGTCCCAGAAACAACCACAGCTCCGTCACATTCTGTGATCTCAGTGTGTTCTTCGTTGCCTCCATTTTCTAATCAATGGGCCTGATGCTGTCCGCCGCAATTCTTCCCCCCAGGACCTCCACTTCAGCAGGTGAGGCCCTTCGAGTGCTTTAACCTGAGCCCCACGTGATTGAGTCGACTAAGAACCTCCTCCAGGTTCTGCAGATGCTCGACGGTGTCCCGAGCTGTAACCAAGATGTCGTCCTGGAAGACCACGGTGCGCAGGACCAACTTCAGTAAGCTTTCCATGTTTCTCTGGAATATCGTTGCAGCTGATCGAATCTGTTGTAAATGAAGAGACCTTTATGCATGTTGATGCAGGTGAGGCCCTTCGATGATTCCTCCAGCTCCTGCATCATGTAGGCCGAGGTCAAGTCCAGCTTCGTGAACGTCTTTCCTCCCGCCGGCGTCGCAAATAGGTTGTCTGCTTTTGCTAGTGGGTATTGATCCTGCAGGGAGAAACAGTTGATACTTTGTAATCACCACAGATTCTGATGGTGCCGTTTCCCTTGGGACTGGAACAATCGGACTGGCCCACTCGTTGAATTTGATCGGCGAAATGATGCCCTCTCGTTGCAGCCAGTCCAGCTCAATCTCCACCCTCTCTCTCATCATGTACCGCTCTCGCCTTGTGATGGATGGGTCGCGCCCCGGAATTAGGTGGATCTGCACTTTTGCTCTTGGAACCTCCCGATGCTGGTCCGAACAGTGAGGGGAACTTGTTTAGGACCTGGGCACATGAAGTCTCGTTGACGGATGACCGTGCTCGGACGTCATCCCAGTTCCAGCGTACCTTCCCCAGCCAGCTCCTGCCGAGCAGCGTGGGGCCAGTGTCCGGTACCACCCAGAGTGGTAGCTTGTGCACCGCTCCATCGTAGGAGACCTTTACGGTAGCACTGACGATTATGGGAATCAGTTCCTTTGTGTACATTCTCAGTTTAGTGCAAATGGGAGTCAGGACTAGCCTTGAGGCCTTGCTGCACCACAATTTTTCGAAAGTCTTTTTGCTCATAATGGACTGGCTCGAGCCCGTGTCCAGCTCCATTGACACCAGGAGACCATTTAATTCATCCTTCAGCATTATCGGGGAACACTTTGTGATAAATGTGTGCACCCGATATACTCTGCCTCCTCGGTCTGAGGCTCTGGTTCATCGTGATCCACCGTGGATCTGTCCTCCTCTGCAACATGGTGGTTTGCAGGGTTAGCAGGGTTTGCAGCTCACCTGCACATATGTTGGAGATGTCCCATTGTTCCACAGCCCTTGCAAATGTATCCTTTGAAGCGGCATAAATGGAAATGATGATCACCTTCGCAGCGCCAAGGTTTTAATGGCCTTGCATTCACTACCCTTGATGGTGGACTCTGAAACATCTGCGGATGTGCAGCTGCAGGCATGTGAGGCCTGCCCTGTACGTTACGATTCAAAAACAATATTACTTTGTTTATAGAACTTGTAGCAGCACTCGTGTGCTGAGAAATTTGTTTAGTATTATCACTGGTGACGATGAATGCCTGGGCTATCGCTATGGCTTTACTCAAGGTTGGGGTCTCTACAGTCAAAAGTTTGCGAAATATTACTTCATGGCCAATGCCAAGTACAAAAAAGTCCCTGAGCATGTGCTCCAAGTGTCCTTCAAATTCGCAATGTCCTGCAAAGCATCTCAGCTCAGTGATGTAGCTCGCCACGTCCTGGCCTTCAGCCCTCTTGTACGTGTAGAACCGGTACCTCGCCATCAGAACGCTTTCCTTCGGGTTTAGATGCTCCAGGACCAGTGTGCACAAATCATCATACGATTTCTC